>NC_053156.1:141920853-142235132 GCF_016835505.1 Polypterus senegalus
ATACATACATGTGTACATATATACACACACACATATACTATGGGATGCCAAACAGGCAAATACATTGATTTTGTGAATATATAAAGTCGGCGTCAGAATATATAAAGTCATTCCCGAATATGATGTTTTGAAAATGATGCATGTGCCCTGCCCAGGATTGGTTCCTGCCTTGCGCCCAGTGTTGGCTGGGATTGTCTCCCGCAGACCTCCGTGACCCTGTGGTCAGATTCAACATGTTGGGAAATGGCTGGATATTCCAGCGCTGACTTTGTATATTCTGACACTGATTTTATATATTGAAGTTTTGACTTTATATATTGCAGCGCTTACTTTATAGCCTGTATTCCGACGCTGACATTATATATTTAAGATTTGACTTTATAGATTCCAGCGCTGACTTTATATACTGTGTGCACAATTATTAGGCAAGTGAGTATTTTGACCATATCATCAGTTTTAATGCGTATATTCCAACTCCAAGCTGTATTAACTTGAATGCTTATTGGATTTAAGCTCGTCAGGTGATGTGTATTTGTGTAATGAGGGAGGGTGTGGCCTAAGGAGATCAACACCCTATATCAAGGTGTGCAGAATTATTAGGCAGCTAGTTTTCCTCAGGCAAAATGGGCCAAAAAAGAGATTTAACTGACTCTGAAAAGTCAAAAATTGTAAAAAGTCTTTCAGAGGGATGCAGCACTTTTGGAATTGCTAAGATATTGGTGTGTGATCACAGAACCATCAAACATTTTGTTGCAAATAGTCAACAGGGTCGCAAGCAACGTGTTGAGAACAAAAGACGCAAATTAGCTGCCAAAGATTTGAGAAGAATCAAACATGAAGCTACCAGGAACCCATTATCCTCCAGTACTTTCATATTCCAGAGCTGCAACCTACCTGGAGTGCACAGAAGTACAAGGTGTTCAGTGTTCAAAGACATGGCCAAGGTAAGGAGGGCTGAAACCCAACCACCACTGAACAAGAAACATAAGTTGAAACGTCAAAACTGGGCCAAGAAATATCTAAAGACAGATTTTTTTCAAAGGTTTTATGGACCGATGAGATGAGAGTGACTCTTGATGGACCAGATGGATGGACCTGTGGATCAGTAATGGGCACAGAGCTCCACTCCAACGTGGAGGTGGGGTACTGATATGAGCTGGTATTTTTAAAGATGAGCTAGTTGGACCTTTTGCATTGAAGATGAACTCAAAATCAACTCCCAAACCTACTGCCAGTTTTTCGAAGACACTTTCTTCAAACAGTGATACAGGAAAAAGACCATGATTTTTATGCAGGCCAATGCTCCATCACTTGCATCACAGTTCTCCACTACGTGGTCAGCCAGTAAAGGCCTTAAAGATGAAGGAATAATGACATGGCCCCCCTTCCTCATCTGACCTAAACCCTATCGAGAACTTGTGGGCACTTCTTAAACGCTAGATTTACGGGGGAGAAAAACAATACACCTCTCTGAAGAGTGTCTGGGAGGCTGTAGTCACTGCTCCACAAAAGCTGATCGTCAACAGATCAAGAAACTGACAGACTCCATGAATGGAAAGGCTTATGACTGTTATTGGAAAGAAGGGTGGCTATATTGGTCATTGATTGATTGATTGATTTATTTTTTTTAAATGTCAGAGATGTTTATTTGTACATTTGTTTACATGTGTTTGTTTATTATTCTCACTATAACAGATGAAAATAAACAAGTGAGATGGGAAAATTTTTATTTTTCCTTTAGTTGCATAATAAATCTGCACACTAATAGTTGCCTAATAATTGTGCACATATGTATTCCCTGATGATGTTCACACTCACATTTCCGTTGTGAAACATTCAGGTTTCAGGTTTATTAACATTTTGGATTGACTGATAGCACTGTGTTTGTTCCATATTAAAATTAATCCTCAAAAATACAACATGCCTAATAATTCTGCACTCCCTGTATATTCAAGTTTTGACTTTATATATTCAGAAACAAGTATTGACTTTATATATACCAACGCTGACTTTATATATTAAAGTTTTGACTTTATTTATTCCAACAGTGACTTTATATATTCGCGAATGACTTTATATATGAAAGTTTTGACTTTATATAGTTAAATGTAGTCATCATTGCATAACTTTTTCTTTACCATAGAAATTTAAAGACTAAATTCAACTTCCATTCCTAACAAAGATATTTCTGGCGACTAAATAGAACCTACTTATATCCAAATTCGAGCTATTAAGCTGTCGGCTGCCTGCCTGAATAAATCACCCTCACTTTGCTCTTACTTTTTTACTGTTCATTTAATCATGGCTAGTGGCGGAAAAATTATATAATGAAAGGAGGATTACACTGAGTATGGTTTTACCAAAACAATTATTGATGGCGAATCGATTATTCATAAAGCTTCAATTGGTTATCTGTTTTTCTGTGTTAACCTCATATTTTTTCATACTTCTTCTCAAACCAAGGGGGTGCGAGGCTAAAATGAATCGGGAAGCGCTGATCAATGTAATCGGTGTACCAGGAGATCATGCATTGACAGAAGTTCCCCTTTGCTTGTTATTAAATGCGTGATTTTTAACACGTTATGGAGCACATGCATTGAAGCTTCACAGCTGTGCTTGTGTTAAGAAATGGAACTATTTTAAAAATAACACGATTGTCAATGTAACCTTTTGTAAGTAGTGCCTGGAGGATTCAGTGTGGAGAAACTCTAGACATAGCGTGTGTATTAACTTGTGGATTTTTCTGTGAGTATTTGGTGGCAGTGTCACAAAGTCGTAACTCTGCGTTAGCTGCGGAGCGCAGCTCAGAGCGAAATGAAATGAATGGGAGGGGAGATGATGACGTGAATCCCCCACCCGCCTTAACTGTCAATCCCCCACAAACACAGTCTCTCGGAATTTGCATAAGCACAGCACCTCACCTGCAATTTTAACTTAGTTACAAAGTGGTCAAAACTCTAGTTTATATCCTGCGTCCTCTCATTAAACTTGTATCCCGCATTACCTGTGGGCATGTGAAATGCCAGCGGCAGCCTGTCTATGAACTTAATTTAAAGTTTAGGTTTACACCGTGCTTTGTTTCCGAAGTAGCAGCACTCATGAATATGGTTGTATATGTTACTCGCTCGCTTCTTATTGTTTCGCTGCCTTCTGAATTATATAATGCATGTTTTCTTCAGCGGTTTTTGGAGCTCTTCCTGGTTTTCACGCACGCGTTGACAGTCCGTTCACGTGATTATGTGGGGCGTGATGATGTCGCGAAACTCCGCCCCACGCTTTCGAGCTCAACTCCATTACAGTATATGTAGAAAAATAGCTTCCAGTTATGACCATTATGCGTAGAATTTCGAAATGAAACCTGCCCAACTTTTGTAAGTAAGCTGTTAGGAATGAGCCTGCCAAATTTCAGCCTTCTACCTACACGGGAAGTTGGAGAATTACTGATGAGTCAGTGAGTGAGTGAGTGAGTTAGTCAGTGAGGGCTTTGCCTTTTATTAGTATAGATATATACCTGTATATATGTGTATGTGTGTATGTATAGATATATGTATATGTGTGTGTGTGTGTATTTATATATATATATATATATATTAGCAGAATACCAACCATGGAGAAGTAGTCGATTAAAGAAGGTACGAAAAGAAAAGGAAAAATTTGAAAATAGCATTAACTTGATTGTTAATGTAATTGTTTTGTCATTGATATGAGTGTTGTTCTCATATCTATCTATCTATATATATATATATCTCTATCTATCTATCTATCTATCTATATATATGTTGTTCTCATATCTATCTATATATATATATATATATATATTTGCTCTCATATCTATATATATCTATATCTATCTATCTATCTATCTATCTATCTATCTATCTATCTATCTATCTATCTATCTATCTATATATATATATATATATAAATATATATATATACACCAGCAGCATGGAGAAGTAGTGTGTTAAAGAAGGAGAGAAAGAAAAGGAAACATTTTGAAAATAGCGTAACATGATTGTCAATGTAATTGTTTTGTCACTGTTATGAGTGTAAGCTGTGATATATATATATATATATATATATATATATATATATACAAAATACCAGCTTAGCGATGTCATGTGTTAAAGAAGTTATGAAAAGAAAAGGAAACATTTTAAAAATAATGTAACATGATTGTCAAAGTAATTGTTTTGTGTATTTGGCGGCAGCGTCACAAAGTTTTTAGTCTAGCTGCACCAGAAAATGTACCACGACGTCTGACACGCCTCCTTTTAGTGTTTTCTCACAGCTTGGATTGCTGCTGTCATATATATATACACACACACACACACACACACACACACACACATACATACATATATATACACATACATATCTTCATATCTACATATCTATATAAATATCTACATATACACATATATATATATACATACCTATCTACATCATATATACACATACATACATACACACACACAAATTATATATATGTGTGTATGTATGTATGTATAATGTATGTGTGTGTGTGTGTATGTGTGTGTATATATATATATATATATATATATATATACTAGCAGAATACCAAGCTTGGAGAAGTAGTGTGTTAAAGAAGTTATGAAAAGAAAAGCAAACATTTTAAAAATAGCATTAAGATGATTGTTAATGTAATTGGTTTGTCATTGATATAAGTGTTGTCATATCTGTCATATCTATCTATTTATATCTATCTATTTATATATCTGTGTTTGTGTATGTATATATATATATATATATATATATATATATATATATATATATATATATATATAGCAAAATACCTAAGCAGCGGAGAAGTAAAAAGAAAAGGAAACATTTTAATAATAGCGTAACATGATTGACAATGTAATTGTTTTGTCATTGTCATGAGTGTTGCTGGCATATATATATATATATATATATATATATATACATATATATATATATACACATATACACACACAGACACATATATAAACATATATATACATATATACAAATATAGATAGATAGATATATATATATATATACACATATATATATATACAAATCTACATATATATATATATTAGGGGTGGGACTCGATTAAAAAAATTAATCAATTTAATTACAGGCTGTGTAAGAATTAATCTTGATTAATCGTATGTAATCGTACACGTAAATTTGCCCCAAATGCAAATGTTTTTTTTTTATTTAAAAGCGGTTTTAGTGGGCGACAGAATCAAATAATAGACATGGACATGAATATTGTAAACTGAAGCTGTTTTAATTTCTGAAAAAAAAGCTTTTAAACTGCATTTGAATTCAAAACAGAAACAAAAATATCATCCCTGGTTAAAATTGGGCAGACTTAAAAATAAAGTGGTAGTTTAAGTACTTTAAGTACATTTTCAGAATAGTATTGTCTTTAAATAATAATAACCAAAATTTCACCATAAAGTG
The DNA here is from genome assembly GCF_016835505.1 of Polypterus senegalus. Taxonomy (NCBI): domain Eukaryota; kingdom Metazoa; phylum Chordata; class Cladistia; order Polypteriformes; family Polypteridae; genus Polypterus; species Polypterus senegalus. Next base: position 141,926,311 of record NC_053156.1, read on the forward strand.
CAGTTTTCTTCTTAAAAAATAAGTCAGAAACATAAAAGGTAATTTGACCAGCTTACTCTTTAAACTCTGAGTAACATTAGCCAAAATTATTTTGTACATTAGGCTAAAACAGTGTGATCATTGAACATTTTGTAATTAGATGTATTTAGAATTACTAACGGTCACGGAAGTCCAATGATCCCCAGTAAGAGCCACAAAGTCCGCTTTCTGTAATGCATCTAATTTTGCTTGCTTTTCAGTGTGCACAAAACCATGCTTTTATCAAGGCTTACTCGGGTAGTCGAAATGATCAGTCGTAGGAGCGCGCTTTATTCCGACTCTAACATTTTTGTAGCTGTGATGTGTGCATCAGTGTAATGGATGTACCAGGAAATCATGCATTGACAAAAGTTCCGTTTGCTTGGAATTGAAAGTGTGATTAAATCGTTATTTTTAGCGCGTTATGGAGTACATGCATCGAAGCTTCTCAGCTGTGCTTGTGCTAAGAAAGGGAAAATTTTAAAAATAGCGTAACATGATTCTGCGTTAACCTAATATTTTTCATACGTCCCAAACCAAGGAGATCGAAGGTAAAATGAATCGGTAGCGCTGCGTACATAGTCAGTACATCCCTCTCGGGAATCGAACCTCGAATGTCGGCGTTAGAGGCGAAGACTCTACAATTAGCCACAGCGTGTGGCTTGTCTATGCTAAAGTATGTATTGTAGATCGGGTATATATATACATTTATATATATACCGTGTATCGCAGTGGAGAAGTAGAAGTTATGAAAAGAAAAGGGAACATTTTAAAAATATCGTAACATGATTGTCAATATACAGTAATTGTTTTGTGAGTGTTATTGAATGTTGCTGTCATCAAGGATTTGATTATCATTATTTCTTTCAATCAGGCTCGTATTTGTAGGATGTGTTCAAGTTACATTTCGTGTTTGTCAATCGTTGTAAAGATAAGAGGTTTCATTCATCGATTAGTTCCTTACTGCATCAATAAACAGCTCGTCTTCCTTTTATCTGTGATGTGACAAACTGCATGCACGGGTTTTTTTACACTGTCTTCCTTTAGCGGGACATTCACTTTTTCCACCGTGTGCTTTGTTTCGCAGTAGCTGCACTTATGAATATGATTGTATGTATAAGGCGCTTCATATTTTTTGCTGCCTTCTCAATTGTGTAATTCGGTTTTGTTCAGCACTCTTTGGAACTGTTGCTTTTGTCTGTGCACTGCGTCAGTTCCGTGAGCAGCTTGGTGTTCTTGCATCGAAGGTTCCCAGCTGTACTGGTGCCATCTCGTGTAATGTCAGCTAAGACCCGGCACTTAAAAGTTTCTCTCGCAGTTTCAATGAGTTTGTGCCAAACACCACCCTGACCATCTCATCTTCCTCTGCATAAGCACAGTCCTTCACCGTGAATATTTACCGGCAGTGTTTGTATTGGATTGCGCTGATGGGCGGCCTTATATGGGCAGGCACTAAATTACAAGCGCTAGTGGCAGCCTGTCTATGAACTTAATTTAATATAAACTTACGGTTCACGCCGTGCTTTGTTTCCGCAGTAGCTGTACTTATGAATATGCTTGTATGCATCATTTGCTTCATAATGTTTTTCTGCCTTCTCAATTGTGAAATGGCGTTTTGTGCTCATCGCTGTTTGAGTTCTTCCTTGTTCTCTACGTACTTACGTAGGAGGCGTGATGATGTCACGAAACTCCGCCCCGGCCATCTCAACTCAAGACTCCATTACATTATATGGGAAAAATAGCTTCCAGTTATGACCCTTATGCGTAGAATTTGAAATGAAACCTGCCCAACTTTTGTAAGTAAGCTGTAAGGAATAAGCCTGCCAAATTTCAGCCTTCTACCTACACGGGAAGTTGGAGAATTAGTGATGAGTCAGTGAGTGAGTGAGTGAGTGAGTGAGGGCTTTGCCTTTTATTAGTATAGATAGATATATATATATATATATATATATATATATATATATGTAGATATGTGTGTGTGTATATATATATATATATATATATATATATATATATATATATATATATATACACATACATACATATATATACACATACATATACTTGTGTGTATGTTTGTATGTGTCTATATGTGTGTGTATAGCTTTGGTCACTGAGTGCAAGGGAAAAATAATAAAATATAGTCTATAAGTTATTAAACAGTAAAACATTAACGTTTTAAGAAGTACAGGTACATTGAGCACTACTGGAGTGGTTTCAGGTAAACTACATTTTAAAGACTGTGTAACACAACAGGTAAGTAACTAACAGCAGCTAAAATGTATATGGATCATCTCTCGGTAGTAGATCCCTTTTGAAAGCGCTACACGGCGGCTGTGGTATAGAAATTACATTTTCTATGTGAGCGTTCAAATTTGTGCCTCTGGTAATGTGCCTTACCGGCATTTAAAGAAAATTAGTTTTGTGTCCTCTGCAGTGTTAAGAGAAAGGCTTTGGTTTGGGATAAAAGGAAAAAGGTGTAAAGAAAGGAAAGTTGCCTTTTCTTTTATATAGTATAGAGATGTGTTAAGCTGGCGTTATGATCGCCTTGTGGGGACAGTCGCGGTGGGTCTTGTATAGACTGGGGAGGCGTCCCTGCCATTAATCAGCTGTGATGGAACTGTCAGTCCTCCACTCGTGTGCGTGTCTTCATAATCCGGTGAGGACCTCATAATCGTATCGTGCAAAAGAAAGTGTGAATCGCCTTAATATTATTTTTCCGTGGTGTAGAAAAGGGGTCCGTGTTTGCACTTGTCTGGGCTATAGCGCAGGGGAGGATGAAAAAAATTAAAAGTGCTCACTTTGGCTTAAGGCAGAAGCGCAGTCAGCGTCTCAAAGGCGGCACAGCTATGCAGCGCGCTGGCTGCTCGACTTTTGCTGGGCAGGAGACCACAGTTTTTGCAGACACGTTCATGATATCAAAAGTCTCAGCGCTCTTTGGAGGTCATTCATATATTATATATATAGCAAAATCCCGCGCCTGCAGCGGAGAAGTAGTGTGTTAAAGTAATGAAAAGAAAAGGAAACATTTTAATAATAGCGTAACATGATTGACATTGTCATGAGTGTTGCTGTCATATATATGCCTGCCTAAATAAGTCACCCTCGCTTTGCTCTTACTTTATTTACCGTTCATTTAATCATGGCTATTGGCGGAAAAATTATAAAATGGAAGGAGGATGGCTTTACCAAAACAATTATTGATGGCGAATCGATTATTCATAAAGCTTGAATTGGTGATGTTTTTCTGTGTTAACCTCATATTTTTTCAGACTTCTTCTCAAACTAAGGTGGTGCGAGGGTAAAATGAATCGGGATCTGCTGATCAATGTAATCGTGTACAGTACCAGGAAATCATGCATTGACAAAAGCTCCCCTTTGCTTGTAATGCAAAGTGTGATTAAATGCATTATTTTTTAACGCGTTATGGAGCACATGCATTGAAGCTTCTCAGCTGTGCTTGTGCTAAGAAAAGGAAAGATTTTAAAAATAGCGTAACACGATTGTCAATGTGACCTTTTGTAAGTAGTGCCTGGAGGATTCAGTGTGGAGAAACTCTAGAGACAGCGTGTGTATTAACTTGTGGATTTTTCTGTGAGTATTTGGTGGCAGTCTGACGAAGTTGCTTGAAGAGCGGCATTAGCGCTGAGCTCAGCTCAGACGAAATTAGATGAATGGGAGGGAGATGATGGCGTGACTCCCCACCCGCCTTAACTGTCAATCCCCCACAAACACAGTCTCTCGGAATTTGCATAAGCACACCCCTTCACCTACAATTTTAACTTAGTTACAAAGTGATCAAAACTCGTTTATATCCTCGTCCTCTCATTAAACTTGTATCCCGCATTACCTGTGGGCATGTGAAAGCCAGCGTAGCCTGTCTATGAACTTAATTTAAAGTTTAGGTTTACACCTTGCTTTCTTTCCGAGGCAGCAGCACTCATGAATATGGTAGTATATGTCACTTTCGCTCGCTTCTTATTGTTTAGCTGCCTTCTCAATTATATAATGCATGTTTTCTTAAGCGCTTTTTGGAGGTCTTCCTGGTTTTCTACGCACTGCGTTGACAGTCAGTTCACGTGATTACGTGGGAGGCGTGATGATGTCACACGAAACTCCGCCCCCGTCATTCCAGCTCAACTCCATTACAGTTAATGGAGAAAAATACCTTCCAGTTATGACCATTAGGCATAGATTTTGGAAATGAAACCTGCCCAACTTTTGTAAGTAAGCTGTAAGGAATGAGCCTGCCAAATTTCAGCCTTCTACCTACACGGGAAGTTGGAGAATTAGTGATGAGTGAGTGAGTGAGGGCTTTGCCTTTTATTAGTATAGATATGCATATATATATACAGGTGTATATATATGTATTTTTATATATGTATTTATATGGAAGCAAAGGTCTGTGACACGGTTTGAATATTTGTAACTAGTAATCTACAAATGGAGAAAATGAATCACATATGTGAGGATAGCTTTTTTATTCCTAAGCATTTGACAATCTACCAGGTGTCATTTTTAGAGGAAAATTATTAGACATTGCAAAGTTCTTGTTTTCATGTTCCAAGTGTTTTAGATGTTTCTCCCACGTATGTAGCTGGGCATGCACAGCATGGTATATTATATACTGTGTTCCATGTCTCTGATGTAGATTTTTTGCTGTTTGCAGGTTTATGGGCTATTTTGATGCCTGATTTTGAGAGTATGCATGTTGTACTTTCCAATACACCACCGCGATTGGTAAGGGTGTGCCAAGTAGGACGTGATACCAAGTTAGAGTCAATTCTTTTATGAGGTTTGTGGCACCTCCTATGTAAGTATTGTTTGATAAACATCTTGGGGTAGCCGCACATCTTCTTGAAATCATGCATTTTTTGTTTACTTGTTGTTTTTCTTTAGTTTTGTTGTCATCTGTACTTTATTGCTGTAGTGAGAAATGTGCTGATCCTGTGTACTGAGGAATACTGTCATGAAAGTGTTTGGGCTTTTAAAAATCAGAAACCTTTAAGTATATTGTAAGTAAACATTTAGTTTTTACTGTATTTAATATTAATAGCCTTCTTTAATTCTTTTGTTAAATACAGCAGTCTTTAAATAATTTTCTTCATTAGAGACTTGTTTACCTTTTCCGTTGAATATTTCTGTACTTATAAGCTACTGTATATTACTCCCATAGCAAGAACTTTTCATACCTGCACATTATCAACATTACAATGCAGAATTAAAACATAATATTAAGAAAATCTTTTTACAAAAAAGTTTAGTTTGTTTTAAATTCAATTGATTTGTACACACAATATGCAGAAGGTTAATAGCTAGCTTAATTATTGCTACTTTTATTCCTATACTATTCTTCACCTGAGGTGAATATTTTATTAGAACAGGCATATTAAATGTAGCAATATACTGCAAGTTTGCAAATTACATTCTTTCTTATGCTCAACTTAGTTGATAATTTACTTGCTGAAACAGTGCTCCCAAATGCTCCTTCTTTCTTTTATACTGTAATGATGTCTAATTTGAAGAAAAGTCTGTAACAGCAGATGTGTGCCAGCATGTTTTCAAACTTTTAAGTAGAACATTTAAGCCTTCTTTTTTCTGTGAATCTCTCTTTCTCACTGAGATATGATCTATTGTAAATGTAAATATTTTTTATGCGGTCTCAATATGATGGTTTTGACCTTAGCTGTATACTTCACTTTGTGCCACTTTAATACATTAAAAACATGATAAAAGAATAATGTATATTCTTTTGGAAATGTCAATTATTTGTTATGAGAAATAGTCACCACAGAAATACAAACTGTGGCATAGTTGTTTTTTTTTCAGTGGATGTGAGCTAAGGCCTTTAATCCGACTGTATACTTGTCAGACAAATGAGGAGATTGTGATTTTTCTCTGTATATGTATTTTGTTCATGTAATGTAACATCGTTTTATTGTGTCCTTTTTTTTGTACTGTGTCTTTGAGTTATTTGTGATGAATTTGCCTCTACATGTTTTTGTCTTTTAGGAAAAGTAATTTAATTAAACAAGTATTTTACAAATTTGATTTTGTGCTTTGAATTGTCGTGAGATCGACAGGCGGATCGGTGCGGCGTCCGCAGTAATGCAGGCTCAGTATCGGTCTGTCGTGGTGAAAAAGGAGCTGAGCCGTAAGGCAAAGCTCTCAATTTACCATCTGATCTATGTTCCTACCCTCACCTATGGTCATGAGCTATGGGTATTGACCGAAAGAACGAGATGGGGAATACAAGCCGCTGAAGTGAGTTTCCTCCACAGGGTGTCTGGGCTTTCCCTTAAAGATGTGTGAGAAGCTCAGTCATCTGGGAGGGTCTCAGAATAGATCCGCTGCTCCTCCACATCGAGTGGAGTCAGATGAGGTGGCTCGGGCATCTGATCAGGATGCCTCCTGCACGCCTCCCTGGCGAGGTGTTCCAGGCATGTCCAACTGGGAGGATGCCCCGGGGAAGACCCAGGACACGTTGGAGGGACTTTGTCTCCCGGCTGGCCTGGGAACGCCTCTGGATTCCCCTGTAAGAGCTAGAAGAAGTGGCTGGGGAGAGGGAAGCCTGAGCATCTCTGCTCAAGCTGCTGCCCCCGTGACCCGACCTTGGATAAGTGGAAGAGGATGGATGGATGTACTGAATGTTAATTTACCAGGTTTCACATCCAAATAGTATAATTATAGTGGATCGAACGGAAATGCTGAGTACTATAATCATTTGCTTTTGAAATCTAAATATGCTATAGATTGAAACATATTGGCAAAAGAAAGTGAGTTGAGTGAACACTTGTTTAAATGGCTTTCTACCTAGATATTGAAGGAGCAGCTATTATATTGGAAATTAGTCTTTTTGAATATGGTGACCAAATATGGGCTATTTTTAAGTTAGATAAAAACTGAAACAATGCTTCACATTAATATGCACTGTGGTTGGCACTGCTGTTTTGAGAGCTCTATTAATGCTGGTCAAGTTCTTGCTATGTAATTTCCATGTTCTTGAATGTGTCTAAATTTGTTTTCTCCCATCATTGCTGTCTTTGTTCACAGCCTAAAGAAATTCATATTACCGTCATTGGTGTAGTTTGAATGAATTTGGGTATTGAAGCGTATGCTCCGTAATTAACTACATATTTCAGATAAAATGGTTGTGGCTGAAGAAGTTTGGAAATTTCAGAAGTTTATTTGAATGAAGTTTACAGGTTATTTTGGTGCTTTGGATGTAATTTCCCTTTTGTGAAAGAGTACAGTATTCATATAAAGCTTAATACAGCATGTGTCACAACCGAACTTTTGAAAGTGTTAAAATTTTCTTAACACAAATCCACTACAAAATAATGCGTTTAGGATATTTGGGAATGTTATTCTTATGCTATGAATAGTAATGTCTTTTTTTTGTACTTACATGACAGATACATCAAAGGCATAGAATTCCTGATAGTACAGTAGTTTTCAGCACAACCTGTGAGCAAAACCAAAACTGGAGCTCTAGGTAACACTTATTTTTTTATTTTTTAAAGTTCATAGTTATTAAACACTCTGTTTTACGAAATTGCTGTGTTTTGACTATTTCAGTTTGTGCCCCAGAGCCTGGCATGTGTGATGAGGTGATGAGCCGATATTTTTATAACATCACGAAATAAGAATGCAAAAATTGACACTTTAGCTTGAATCTTGAGAACTGTGCTCATATTCATTATCCTATTTAGTTACTAGGGGGCTCTGCCCCCTGCTTGCTTTGCTCGCCCTCCCCCGTGTTTGGTTTCCCGGATATACAATACAATACAATTTATTTTTTGTATAGCTCAAAATCACACAGTCCCGCAATGGGCTTTAACAGGCCCTGCCTCCTGACAGCACCCCAGCCTTGACCCTCTAAGAAGTCCAGAAAAAACTCACCAAAAAAACCCTTGTAGGGAAAAAATCAAAGAAACCTTGGGAAATGCAGTTGATAGAGAGACCTCTTTCCAGGTAGGTTGGGTGTGTAGTGGATGTCAAAAAGAAGGGGGTCAGTACAATAAATAGAACAGAATAAATCCCCAATACAGTATAAAAATAAAAATTAGAGTAGAATTTCACATGAGATGATATCACATAATATGATTTCGATTTGTTTTAAGTCCTGGAGATCTCATTCATGAAGCTGCCTCCCCAATTTTGCCATTCCACATCTGAAATAGCGCTAATCTGATGAAAGGACCCCTCTTTCCCATGATTCCTACGATCCTCCACAGGGGTGCAGAAATTCAACGCCCGACTTGTCCGACACGGGTAAATTGACCGTCGGACAAGCGTGTTTTTCTGGTTTCAGTTGTCCGCGGACAAGTGCAATTTTCTGGAGAAAAAAGAATTATATGTGCTGTGCAGGGCAGATTTTTACCACTACTTTCAGATTTTAAACATTTGGGTACGTACTTCGTGCGGAAACAGTCTACTTAGGTTTGTTCTTCATGTCTCAAATTGGTATTCAATATTGTTTACAAAATGATGGCTGACTTTCCAAAGGGGAATCACTCTTGTGGTCTTACATAAGTATTTTACCCTACTATTTACACGATTAAAGATGCGGTCATTTTTTTCATGCCTACATTACGATGTAATTTGATGATTTTTCATTATAATCGATAACTTTTATATATTATTGATAAAATTCATTTTTTCTACATAAAAATGTGGTAATTTCACCTACAATGCAATTGTTTGCTCCACATAAAGCTTGTTAGGCAGTTAATCTTTCCTGAAATTTGTGATTTCACGTAGGTTGTGATATATTGAGGAGTTAAGAAATTTATTGCGTGACATCAATTCTGATGAGCTGTCTCTATAGATCATTTTTGATTAGAGAATTTTGCATATAAAACAAGTTGGCTTTGCGCTGTCAGTTTATTAAAAATAAAGAAGAAAACATTCTAACAGTTTCCAAATGTTATGAAATATCAATTAAAATTTTCACTTAGACACGTTATTTTTTCCAGACAACATCGGTAATATTTACTTCTTTGGAAATGTACCATCTTGCGGAATTTCGAATACGTCATTAGGAATTACCTGCGTAACCCATAATGCACTGTGGTAAGCACGTTGTTCTCGCTATATGCGCGTTTCTGAAACTGAAACAAGTAGCATCGCGGATGAGAAATGGATCATTGCTTGATTAAAACTGGCACAACAGGCCCTGAAAAACCTACGGGGGCGTATTAAGGCCATGGTGAAAAAAATATGGACACAGTGAAGACAAAAAAAATGTAAATGTCGAGATTAAAGTCGACATTTCCATTTTATTCTCGTAGTTTATCAGTAGAATGTCTCAAACTAAATTTCATCTGAAAATGAATATTTCATTTACTAGATTTTCTCAAACCCAGTCATAAATTAATGTAGCACATTAAATGCTTTATATTAAGTGTTCCCCGACCCAGTTGTTAATCTCAGCGCGCTTCTTAAACTGACTTACTCTTCCACTAAGGAAGCTCCGGCGGCAATCGCCGCACATTGACTTCATGATATTCCTGCTCAATGTACATTCAGATACTAAGATAAATACTTGATATCTTTTTCACGATGAAATGCATTAAAGCATGTATTAGACATGAGTTGCGAGGGGCACGGTGCCGTGGTTGTAGTGCTGCTCCCTTGCATTAAGGGGTCCTCAGGTCTACGATCAGTGTAGAGAAGTTTATGGCAGGTGTGACGAGGCTCCAAAAAACTGGATATTTGAATGGGTATCGCACAGGTTCAACTGAAATATTGTGTAAATGTTGGGTTCGTGATCTGGATGGAGGTCGGAGACACGAACGCAGAATTCAATGGATGTTTTTCTGAGCATGCTTTCTTTATTGCATGTTTGCAATGTCTCTCTTACGTACTAAACCCCCAGTTCCTATCCTTTGTCTTTCTCCATATAACCAATCACCACACAATAAAAATATGAAATTAAAAATAGTTATAAACCTAGACCTCAGAGTTTTCAGAACTTTAAAAAAAAATGTCGTTATACATGTTTAATTATGCCATCCATTCAGAGGTCTAAGCTTATAACTAGTTTTAATTTCACAAATACATTTATCGTGTGGTGATTGGTTACGTGCAGAAACAAAAAGTATAGTAACTGGGGGTTTAGTAAGTAAGATAGAGACATGAGTCTAAAAGTAAGAAAAAAGTTGGTTCAATTGAAAAAGCGTTGTCTAAAGCTGAACGCTCGGAGGTTGAGCGTTATGCTAGGCTATTCAATTCTGCTTCTTTAGAAGAGTTTGACCCACGACCAGCTGTGGAATTCTGGCTGTCACCTGGCAACAGGCACATAATTCATAAAAAAACCTGAAAAATCATCAGCATCGACTTCTGCAGGACCATCAGACCAGGAACTATGCAGTTCAGCTCAAGCAGAAATGAACAGCATTCAGCCCATGCTGTCTGAGATAGTAAAAATTCTTGGGGGAGAAGATGTTGCAAGACAAAAGCTGAAGAACATGACAGAAAATGAATCAGGACAGTGTTCTGTTATGTAACTGTAATATATGAAAAAAGAAGTAGTGTAGCTATAATGAAGGCATTGTTTATTAGACCGTTAAAATACGGGAATTTTTTATATAATGTTCTAGAGCAAGGTGTCAAAATACTACTCCCTGAAAGAACTTTTTTCAGCTTTAAAATGGAAGGCAGCTTTGGTATCAATAAAAGAGATCAGAAAAAATAAACAATTTTTCACTTTTGTTATTTGTTTATGGGCAAGTGAATTTAACTGGCAGACAAGTGGATTTTCTAAGTTTACTTGTCCGTGGACAAGTAGAAATAAATTTCATTTCCACACCCCTGCTCCATCAGGGATGACTTTTCCTTAGGCAGGCAATATACAATTTAAACAGATTGTTATTTTCTTGGGAATTGTTACATATGCATTTTTTTCACTTTTACTTTAAAAGCTTTTGTAAAAACAATATTTGTCCTTTATTTTATGGCCCCGTGCGTGGTTACATCTCTTTCTTGCCAGACGTATAATGTTGCTTGTGTTGTGAAGGGCGGGGGCGGGAGGTGGCTGAGCGCACGCTAAGGATTTGCCTTTGGATCATTTGCTGTCTTTTTGCTGCTTGCGAGCTGCCTGTTCTGCTTGTCACATGTCATTGTTTTAAGAGCTGGGAGCACATGATGCTTGTCTGGCAAAAGCAATCCAACAACTGCTAGGTTAGATGTCTGTGGACTTGTTTTAAATGTTGGCTTACTGCCTGGTCTCGCGTTACGTTGTAAAAACAATACTTCTCCTTTATTTCCGGCCTCGGGCGTGGTTAAATTTTTTCTTACAGGACGTATAACGCTGCACGCGTTGTCGGGGAGGAGGCTCCTGTTGCGCTGCCCGTCGATCATTTTAAACCCTGTTCAGCCACTGTCCTTTTTGCTACTTTGTGTCTCTGCTGCACGCATTGTAATCTCTTCTCCATGATCATAAATATACACCTGACTGAATTGTGTTTTCTTTGAAATTAATCTTGTCGTTGCTTTAACTGTTGGGGGTCCACAGATTGTCATAGCGTATGTTCCATTATTGTGTAAATCTACATTTTGTGCGTTGAATGATGCGAATGCAAAAAGACTTTGTTTTCTGCTCTTTTCCTTTTATTTCTGACCTAGCTTTGCCCTGCTATTTTTTCAATTACGCCTGGTCCTGATGATTCATTTCCTTTTTTTTGCGCTAATGCAATCTATTATTTGATATTTTATGCAATACTTCTTCTACGTGGTGGTGTGCTGGGGAGGCAGCATAAAGAAGAGGGATGCCTCATGCATGGACAAACTGGTGAGGAAGGCAGGCTCTATTGTAAATCACGGAGCTGGAAAGTTTGACATCCGTGGCAGAGCGACGGGCACTGAGCAAGATCCTGTCAATAATGGAAAATCCACTGAACAGTATCATCTCCAGACAGAGGAGCAGCTTCAGCGAGGAAAAAAATGAATTTAATCCATTTTGGAATAAGGCTGTAATATAACAAAATGTGGAAAAAGTGATGCGCTGTGAATACTTTCCGGATGCACTGTATTATTTACCCTATACAGCTCTAGGTGACTCACTCCCAGATAAACAAGGCTTGAGCTGAGAGAGCTTTTTGCCTTTTCTGCGGCGGTAGGGAGATGGGCTAGCACGCTGCTTGTGTTTATCGACACATGTACTGGACAAAAGACACTGAGGGGTGCGAACGGATTTTAGGTGCACTAGGATTACATAGGCTTTGGTAATTCTAGTGTTAATATGACTACTTCATGTACAGTATCAACAAGTTAGATTTCATATTATTAGTAAAAGCCTTGAGCATTTTAATTAAAGTGCCAGTAAATGAAATAATTTACTTTCTCACCTTTGCAATATTAAATACTAGCAAAATACCCACGCTTCTCAGCGGCAAAGTACTGCCTTAAAATTTTTATTAAGAAGAAAATTAAGCCTTTTTAAACTGAGGGAAAATATACCAATAATTATTTGTTAAGGTTCTCTTTGTATACCACATTTTAAGTTCGGCTCTCCGGTTGTAATATGACCAAGCTTACTCTTGAGCATGCAACGTACAGTTGGCCATGTGAACAGTAATCTTGTTTCAAATCTCACAGCTTGGATTGCTGCTGTCATAGTGGTTTGAGTTTCATGGTTTGTTTCAATTACGACAGTATTTGCAGGACTTGTGTTGAAGTGACATTCGGCATCTGTTATGTGTTGTAAGCACACAACCGGTTTCATTGATAACTTCACATCCAGCTTTTGAGTGTTTAAACATTCATAAACATCAAAGTGTCCACTACTGAAATTGTCACCTGTGAATCTAAGATGTTTAAGAGGCATTGGCAGTTGTCGAAAGGTGTAAAATATTTGGCCATTTCGGTACACTTGAAAGCAACAACCGAACAATTCAGCGGCAGCCATCAACTCACATGCAGAACCATAGGTGAAGGGCTTCAGCATTTCACTCTTCTAGTGCTCCTGTGTAGAATAATTATCTCCTGTACCGTCATCAGTCTACACCTTGAACCTGTCCCAGTCATTCAATACATAAGACACAATGTTCCTCTGGATATCAAGAGTGAGCTTGATATGGCCGTGCAATGTGTCACAAAGAGAATGGAAAAGGTAGGTGCCATCTCTGGGCATGGAAAGCACTCTGTAAGTGACAGTTCTTTGATCGATGGTGATGACCTTGATAGACATGTTAATGGGGGTACGGTTGGACCGATAAAGGAAATGGTTACCTGAACAATGTAAAGTAAGTCTAAAATACCTACACAGTAACTAATAACAAAAAAACAGCAGAGAAGCCGTAGATTAAATAAAAAGGCTGTAGTTATCAGCAGAGAGACGTGAATCCCATGGCGAAGCAAGGAAGGGAATGTAGAGACCGGAGTGACGGACAGCCTTATATAGGCAGGCAGCCAACAACGTGGGTGGCGTTGGGACGGGGGACTAACGCCGCCTCACACGGTGACCGAGCTGCAGGCTATGGATATATATATGTACTAAAAATGTAGGATTCAGTTAGCGTTGGGAACCCGCGTACCAAATTTCTTGAAGATTGGCCCATAAGTAACAAAGACCGCTGGAAAGTTCAATATGGTGGGCGACAGTGGCGTCATACCACGAAAATAAGTACGTACATTGGTTTCGGTTAGTGCAAGGAAGCCGCCTGCCAAATTTCATGAAGATGGGGCCATAAATAAGAAAGTTCAACATGGCGGACGTTGTCAACCATTATGACTGTTACGCGTAGAATTTTGAAATGAAACCTGCTTAACTTTTGTAAGTAAACTGTAAGAAATGAGCCTGCCAAATTTCAGCCTTCTACCTACACGGGAAGTTGGAGAATTAGTGACGTTGGAAAGTTCAATATGGCGCTGACAGTGGCATCATACCACGAAATAAATGCATTACATTGGTTTCGGTTAGCGCAGGGAAGCCGCCTACCAAATTTCGTGAAGATAGGGCCATAAAAAAGAAAGTTCAACATGGCGGACGTTGTCGACCGTTATGACCGTTCGCGTGTAAATTTGAAATGAAACCTGCTTAACTTTTGTAAGTAAGCTGTAAGGAATAAGCATGCCAAATTTCAGCCTTCTACCTACACGGGAAGTTGGAGAATTAGTGATGAGTCAGTGAGTGAGTGAGTCAGTGAGGGCTTTGCCTTTTATTAGTATAGATGAATAAAGGGCATGTTTAATATTTATTTTAGCAAATCATCAGGTTTTTTTGTTTGTGCCTAAAAGAGGCAAAGCAAACACAAATATTTATGCCAGAAAAACAAATAAACAAATATTTAAGCCAAAAAGACTATGAGAAAAAGTAAAATGTGCAGCATTTTGACCATCAGATATGCAGAACATTTAAAATGTAGGGGCTGAGTTAAACATAATGTACTTACCGTAGATCCCGTTATATAAGCCGAGAATTTCATCCTAGATTTTTGGCTTGGAGTTTGGGGGTCGGTTTATACAACGAGTATCGTTTCAGATTCAAGATTTCCAGCGCAATGCCGGTTTTGCCGATGAATACGGAAGTAAATAATGATGAAACCACAGAGCCATCTTTCAGATGAAGAAGTAACTTTGCAAGCGGTACTTTAAATTAAATAAAGAATTTATTCAAAAAAGTGTTTTAGTTGTTGATTTTATTAATAAAATTTATAATAAATTATCGGGAAGTTTAAAATGAAATTTTTTTTGATTTCGATCAACATCTTGCGTTCGAAGCGGATGCGGTCCGTGTATCGCTTGCGCGATTGTAAACAAACAACCGAGAGCGTTAGTAGCGTCAGTCGGAGCCCAGATACATGTGTTTGTGGATGTGATTTCCGTCATTGCAGTGATTTACCTATATATATAATTCATTAAGACCATGCAAGCAAGACACATAATTGCTAAGGAAGGAAGAGAAGGTAAAAAGTGCGATGCAATCAAAACGAAGATGGATATTGTGTTGAAATATCTCCTCCCTTACTGCAGCCCAAAGATGTCAAATTAAATGGTGAGTACAGTATGAAATTGTTTCTAGAATAGAATGCCTTTTATTGTCACTATACGCATCTACAATGAGATTAAAAGTAGCTCCTTCAGTGCAGAAAAAAGTTCTGTATAGGGCTTGTATGGTTGTTTTTAGCTTTAGCATAGCGGATCTGCGGCCCCACTTCTGCTTTCTTTCCCTCCTCCATCTGTGTTGTCTCCTAGACCCGACAACAATCCTCGGAGAGCCCGCTGGTCTCGCTATGTTGTCTGGGATGTTGTGCGTGTGATGAAAAACACTTTCGAAACAGATGTCTGGCTCTGGACACCGATGTCTATAATGTTCTGAATGGTGTAGCGGATGTTCGCCAAACCGATCGTGCACAAACAAGGACAAAAAAAAAGTACAAAAACAATAAAAAAGTGCACTGAAAAGGAGAGCCCTGAGCCGCTGCGACCATGCGTGCCGCCATGCTCCTAGCTTAATCGAAGTAGGCTTGGCACTTTTTATAACTTTTTGGTTAGTACATTAGAAAAATTATTGGTGTTTTGGTAAATTATGCACACTATATTATATTATATATCAAAAATGCCGGCAGTCTCAAATTCTCGCAGATAAACATTATAAATATACCCGAAGAGACACTTTTAAGGAAATTTAGAAAATTTTGCTTGGAGAAGGGGGTCGGCTTAAATACCGATATCGGCAAATACATGTAATTTAGTAGGTAGAGAAGGGGTTCGGCTAATATACCGGGTCGGCCTGTATTCCGGGATCTATGGTAAGTGTCTCAATGTAATGTTTTGCCATTATTTAACTGTTTTTAACAAGATGTGTTTCATTTATAGAAGCAGAAGACCTTCATTACCGTCAAGTTCAGCAAAAAGTATCTAATACGTTTGGTCACATTTTAAAAACAGTGATTGTACCAGATAGTGATTAGTCTCTTATATCATTCAATGGATCATATTTAATCTTGGTGCCTTCAACTTTAGAATGTCTTTTAAGTAACTCAAATTGTGGTAATCCATTGGTCATCAGTAATCTGTTTTCAGAAACTGCTCTATCCAGTCTAGCGTTTTAGTGAGATAGATCTAACAAACTTTATTTGTACTAAAGGTGACACTGGCTTTTTGTAGAAGCTCTTAAAATAAATACATAAATAGGTAGATACATAAATAAATAAATATACACACACACTTTGGTCTGAACACACATTGGATGACTGTAAAGAAAGAAAGAAAAGTTCTGACTTGGCTGTCATAGTCACAGTGAGGCATTACACAGATGTATTGCTGTCGGTATAACAGAGCCCAAGTGATGTTTCTTGACACTAATTCATTGGCTAAAAGTAGACAGTGTTAGTGTATCAGACAGAGGATATATGCAGCATTGTTTATATTTTCACTTGTTTTAATTCTCTCCTTTGCTACTACCTCCAGTGTAGTCTAGAATGTATTCTGTAATTGAGCTTGCCCTTTTAATTAGCTTAATGTTCCAGCAGACCTCTCCTGAAGTAATTTTAACCTTTCAGCACACCACAGTGTAGAAAATCACACTGACCATCACGGAGTTATAGAAGATGTGAAGGATTTTACTTTCAGCATTAAAGGAACGCAGTCTCCTAAGGAAGAAGAGTCTGCTATGCCCCTTCTTACATAATTCCTCTGTGTTCCAAGACCTGTCCAACCTGTCATTAATGTGGACAACCACCTCCACTCATTTAATAGTGACCAGATATACAGCCTCTTTGGTGCAGTGAAAGTCAATAACCAGTTCCTTGGTTTTTTGGTGTTAAGATACAGATAATTTTTCTTTGCACCAAGAAGTAGACTTTTCTACCTGACTCCTATACTCAGTCTCTTCTCCTTTATCAATACACCCCATAAGTGCATACTCATCTGAGAATTTCTGCAAATGACATGAACTGGTGTGTGTATTTATAATCTTAGGTGTACAGAGTAAAGAGAAAAGGAGACAAGAATGTTCCTCCTGGTGCTTCAGTGTTGAAGAAACACAGTCCTTGAATATCACAACTGGTGGCCTGCCTAACAGATAGTCCTTTATACAGTACACTATACTGTCATCCACCTACATATCTCTGAATTCACCCCTGAACAGGGATGGCTGGATGGTACTGAAGGCACCGAAGAAATCAGAAGCATAATCCTCACAGTGTTACCTTTCTCCAGTTTGAGAATAAGCCTTGTGGAGCTGATAATTGTATCTTTCACTCCAGTCTTTCTCCTATAGGCGAACTACAGTGGGTCCAGGTGGTTTACCAGAAGAGGACTCGTATAGTCCAGGACCAATCTCTCAAAGGTCTTAATGATGTGAGATCTAAGTGCCACTGG
Organism: Polypterus senegalus; assembly: GCF_016835505.1. NCBI lineage: Eukaryota > Metazoa > Chordata > Cladistia > Polypteriformes > Polypteridae > Polypterus > Polypterus senegalus. The sequence continues at coordinate 141,943,657 of NC_053156.1, forward strand.
TTTGTAGTTGTTAGTTAAAGAGGCACCCATCTTCTTTGGAACAGAAACAATGGAGAATGTTTTCTACAGCAGTGGCATTTTCTCAAGCCTTAGCGACATACTAAACAGGTGACAGAGGACACCACAAAGTTAGTTAGCCTGGACCTTAAAAACTCGAGGACAGACTCCATCTGGCTCTGCAGCTTTTTTTGTGTGTAGCTTCCTCAGTTGTCTCCTTACTTGGTGTTCAGTTATGATCAGTCCACGATGATGGTCAGAGGTGGACTTGTCACTAATCATTACAGTTGACATGGTAGAAGTTATTGACATAGTAAGGATGATATGGGAAGACTGGTCATTGGAAGAAGGTGGCAATGATAGGGAAAATCTGTTATAAAATTGGTTCAGGGCGTTAGCTTTGTTCACATCCCCTTCTTCACCTGATCCCTGGATTGCCTGAGTCCAATAATTATGCCCAGTCCATTCTATTTTGAGTTTGCAGGTTTCTGGAAGCATTGCACATAAGGCAGTACCTAAATGTGAATTTAGTACCTACCATCTTTAGTCACACTTACACTCCTCTTGTTCATACCAGGACCATTTAGATACATTGATTTACATAACTTTAGACTGTGAGAGAAAGTCCCAGCACACAAACCTTATGCGGTTTTGTGTGGAAATTCTTGATTGAAACCACATGATGTTGGTGTCCCCCTTGGAACTATCCTTTACCACTCAATCAGTCCAACTTTATTTTATAAAGCACTTAACCAGAGCACACAATTATAAAATAGCAAACTACCATTCATATGAAAAAGTTCAAAAGATGAAGTGGTTTTATCATTTAAAGCCTTCAAACATTTGTAAAATATATGGTAATACTTTGGCAAATGATCACCACCTTCATGACGCACATCAAAAGTAAGGCCACTTATATAAATGTTTAAATTTATGTTAAATAGCAAAATACCCACACTTCGCAATGAAGAAGTAGTGTGTTAAAGAAGTAATGAAAAAGAAAAGGAAACATTTTGAAAATAACGTAACATGATTGTCAATGTAATTGTTTTGTCACTGTTATGAGTGTTGCTGTCATATATATATATATATATCTACACTCACCTAAAGGATTATTAGGAACACCATACTAATACAGTGTTTGACCCCCTTTTGCCTTCAGAACTGCCTTAATTCCATGTGGCATTGATTCAACAAGGTGCTGAAAGCATTCTTTAGAAATGTTGGCCTATATTGATAGGATAGCATCTTTCAGTTGATGGAGATTTGTGGGATGCACATCCAGGGCACGAAGCTCCCGTTCCACCACATCCCAAAGATGTTCTATTGGGTTGAGATCTGGTGACTGTGGGGGCTATTTTAGTACAGTGAACTCATGGTCATGTTCAAGAAACCAATTTGAAATGATTCGAGCTTTGTGACATAGTGCATTATCCTGCTGGAAGTAGCCATCAGAGGATGGGCACATAGTGGTCATGAAGGGATGGACATGGTCAGAAACAATGCTCAGGTAGCCCGTGGCATTTAAACGATGCCCAATTGGCACTAAGGGGCCTAAAGTGTGCCAAGAAAACATCCCCCACACCATTACACCACCACCACCAGCCTGCACAGTGGTAACAAGGCATGATGGATCCATGTTCTTATTCTGTTTACGCCAAATTCTGACTCTACCATTTGAATGTCTCAACAGAAATCGAGACTCATCAGACCAGGCAACATTTTTCCAGTCTTCAACTGTCCAATTTTGGTGAGCTCGTGCAAATTGTACCCTCTTTTTCCTATTTGTAGTGGAGATGAGTGGTGGGGTCTTCTGCTGTTGTAGCCCATCCGCCTCAAGGTTGTGCGTGTTGTGGCTTCACAAACGCTTTGCTGCATACCTCGGTTGTAGCAGTGGTTATTTCAGTCAAAGTTGCTCTTCTATCAGCTTGAATCAGTCGGCCCATTCTCCTCTGACCTCTAGCATCAACAAGGCATTTTAAGCCCACAGAACTGCCGCATACTGGATGTTTTTCCCTTTTCACACCATTCTTTGTAAACCCTAGAAATGGTTGTGCGTGAAAATCCCAGTAACTGAGCAGATTGTGCCCATCTGGGCACGTCTGGCACCAACAACCATGCCACGCTCAAAATTGCTTAAATCACCTTTCTTTCCCATTCTGACATTCAGTTTGGAGTTCAGGAGATTGTCTTGACCAGGACCACACCCCTAAATGCATTGAAACAACTGCCATGTGATTGGTTGATTAGATAATTGCATTAATGAGAAATTGAACAGGTGTTCCTAATAATCCTTTAGGTGAGTGTATATATATATGTATTCATGGACAAAATATAATTAACATCAGTTTGTGATTCAGAAATTTTTACTTATGAATATGCTAAGCACAGTCCTTCACCCGCGAATATTTACCTTATATGGGCAGGCACTCAATTACGTGGGAGGCGTGATGACGCAACCCGCAACTCCGCCTCCCACGCCATCGAGCTTCAGTCTATTACAGTACTAGCAGAATACCCGAGCTTCGCAGCGGAGAAGTAGTGTGTTAAAGAAGGTACGAAAAAGAAAAGGAAAAATTTTAAAAATAACGTAGCATGATTGTTAATGTAATTGTTTTGTCATTGATATGAGTGTTGTTCTCATATCTATCTATATATATATATCTCTATCTATCTATATATATATATATATATATATACTCGCTTGCAGCGGAGAAGTAGTGTGTTAAAAAGGAAAGAGAAAGAAAAGGAAACATTTTGAAAATAGCGTAACATGATTGTCAATGTAATTGTTTTGTCACTGTTATGAGTGTAAGCTGTGATATATATATATATATATATATATATATAGCAAAATACCAGCACTATGCGATGTCATGTGTTTAAGAAGTTATGAAAAAGAAAAGGAAACATTTTAAAAATAATGTAACATAATTGTCAAAGTAATTGTTTTGTGTATTTGGTGGCAGCGTCACGAAGTTGTTTTCGGTAGCTGCATCAGAAAATGTACCACGACGTCTGACACGCCTCCTTTTTACTGTTTTCTCAAAGCTTGGATTGCTGCTGTCATATATATATACACAAACACACACACACATATATATATATATATATATATATATATATATATATATATATATACACATATATATACACATACATATCTTCATATCTATATATACATATCTACATATACACATATATATATACATACCTATCTACATCATATATACACACACATATATATACACACACACAAATTATATATATGTGTGTATGTATGTATGTATGTATGTGTGTGTGTGTGTGTATATATATATATACACACATACATACATATATATACACATATATACTTGTGTGTATGTTTGTATGTGTCTATATGTGTGTGTATAGCTTTGGTCACTGAGTGCAAGGGAAAAATAATAAAATATAGTCTATAAGTTATTAAACAGTAAAACATTAACGTTTTAAGAAGTAGAGGTACATTGAGCCTACTGGAGTGGTTGCGGGTAAACTACATTTTAAAGACTGTGTAACACAACAGGTAAGTAACTAACAGCAGCTAAAATATATATGGATCATCTCTCGGTAGTAGATCCCTTTTGAAAGCTACACACGGCTGTGGTATAGAAATTTTCTATGTGAACGTTCAAATTTGTGCCTCTGGTAATGTGCCTTACCGGCATTTAAAGAAAATTAGTTTTGTGTCCTCTGCACTGTTAAGAGAGAAAGGCTTTGGTTTGGGATAAAAGGTGTAAAGAAAGGAAAGTTGCCTTTTCTTTTATATAGTATAGAGATGTGTTTGCTGCGTTATGATCGCCTTTTGGGGACAGTCGCGGTGGGTCTTGTGTAGACTGGTGAGGCGTCCCTGCCATTAATCAGCTGTGATGGCACTGTCAGTCCTCCACTCGTGTGCGTGTCTTCATAATCCGAGGTGATGACCTCATAATCGTATACGTGCAAAAGAAAGTGTGAATCGCCTTAATATTATTTTTCCGTGGTGTAGAAAAGGGGTCCCTTGTTTGCACTTGTCTGGGCTATAGCGCAGGGGGAGGATGAAAAAAATTAAAAGTGCTCACTTTGACTTAAGGCAGAAGCGCAGTCAGCGTCTCAAAGGCGGCACAGCTATGCGCGCGCTGGCTGCTCGACTTTTGCTGGGCAGGAGACCACAGTTTTGCAGACACGTTCATGATATCAAAAGTCTCAGCGCTCTTTGGAGGTCATTCATATATTATATATATAGAAAAATCCCCGCAGCGGAGAAGTAGTGTGTTAAAGAAGTAATGAAAAGAAAAGGAAACATTTTAATAATAGCGTAACATGATTGACATTGTCATGAGTGTTGCTGTCATATATATGCCTGCCTAAATAAGTCACCCTCGCTTTGCTCTTACTTTATTTACCGTTCATTTAATCATGGCTATTGGCGGAAAAATTATAAAATGGAAGGAGGATGGCTTTACCAAAACAATTATTGATGGCGAATCGATTATTCATAAAGCTTGAATTGGTGATGTTTTTCTGTGTTAACCTCATTTTTTCAGACTTCTTCTCAAACTAAGGTGGTGCGATGATAAAATGAATCGGGATCGCTGATCAATGTAATCCGTGTACCAGGAAATCATGCATTGACAAAAGCTCCCCTTTGCTTGTAATGCAAAATGTGATTAAATGCATTATTTTTAACGCGTTATGGAGCACATGCATGAAGCTTCTCAGCTGTGCTTGTGCTAAGAAAAGGAAAGATTTTAAAAATAGCGTAACACGATTGTCAATGTGACCTTTTGTAAGTAGTGCCTGGAGGATTCAGTGTGGAGAAACTCGAGAGATAGCGTGTGTATTAACTTGTGGATTTTTCTGTGAGTATTTGGTGGCAGTCTGACGAAGTTGCTTCGAAAGACGGCATTAGCTGCGCTCAGCTCAGACCGAAATTAGATGAATGGGAGGGAGATGATGGCGTGACTCCCCACCGCCTTAACTGTCAATCCCCACAAACACAGTCTCGAATTTGCACAAGCACACCCCTTCACCTACAATTTTAACTTAGTTACAAAGTGATCAAAACTCTCGTTTATATCCTCGTCCTCTCATTAAACTTGTATCCCGCATTACCTGTGGGCATGTGAAACGCCAGCGGTAGCCTGTCTATGAACTTAATTTAAAGTTTAGGTTTACACCTTTCTTTCTTTCCGAGGCAGCAACACTCATGAATATGGTAGTATATGTCACTCGCTCGCTTCTTATTGTTTTTCGCTGCCTTCTCAATTATATAATGCATGTTTTCTTAACACTAGAATTACCAGAGCCTACGAAAAAACTCGTAATTCCGTCCCACCTTAAACTGCTTCTTAAATCCCTTCACACCTCTCCGCCAGCGCCCTTTGTCTTCTAAATGTGCTGATAAAGAAAAGCTAGGAGCAGCCGCTATTCCATCCCCCCACCAATTTAGAACGTGCACGAACTTCTCTCAGCTCATGCCTTGATTGAGTATCTGGGAGTGAAGTGGAGTTTATAGTGGAAATAATAGATCGTTGTTTGGAACACACGCATTTCATGTCTGTTCCGTTTCTACAGTAATCTGTGTCAACACATTGTTAAAACAGAAACATTTTTTTATATTCTAGTAGTAGATGACAAAATGTAGGCATAAACTATATAATGTATGAAGCCTGAAGTCCAAATAGCAAAGAAACATTTTCACAAGAATAACACAATTGCACTTTTATTCAAACATATAACTGCAGAAACAAAAGCCGCCTTAACATGCGACATTGACAGCAGTTTATTGTAACTGCCTCCGTGGTTCAATAGACTCAGCCCCGCTTGGGAATCAAGGGTCACGGGTTCGATCCTCGCCCCTCTGTTTTGAGAAGTAAACTGCTCTTAGTCTTACTGTTTTAGAATAAAAGCATACATTTGATTTCAGTCTGTAACAGCCGGTGCAATTTATGATCCTTGTAAAGGTTAGCTTTTTTTTTTTATTCACTTTTCATTCTCTCAGTCGTCCTCAGAATCAATCCATACAACCCCATCTGACACGGCTGTTTTCACTAAAGACGCGCTATAGCTCTGCAGTGTACCACGATGCATACTAACGCCCCACCGGTTCTGACACACAAGCGCTGGCGAAGCTGCCTTCTTCGTATCTCACCGTCACTTGCTTTTCTTTTTATTCAGTTTTATTGAGTGTTCCTGCCAGTCCCGCATGTTGCTGTATGCTGTTTCTTTTGTACTCCAGGACATGCAGAGGAAAGAATGGTAAAGACCAGTAACCGGCGCTATATGCAATCATCAGACACTCCCCATCTGCCCGTGTCGTTCAAACACAGGAACATATATTGGTGTAAAAGTATAACAAAAGTGCACTTTTATTCAAGTGCACTTTTTCCATCGCTTTTCCTGTAAGAAGCAGTGTACACACTTCTCTCTATGCTGTGGTTTCTATTACACACCTGAAAGAAAGAGACAATATATGTGAAAATATAATCGCACTAATGCAATATTATTTGAAAGCGAACAGCGTCAGATCGGGTGTGAATTTATGCAGGAACTGGAAATTCTCTGATCGGGACCTTCCCCAGGGAAGAAAGTACAGTGTCAGGTGCTCATTCAGTGTAATAGAAACCATAGCACAGAGAGGTGTGTACACGGCAACAAGTACACGTGTCGTAAATGTAGGAAGGCGGTCCTTGGGTGTGTGGGAACTGTTAATATTTGAATGTGATGATTTTATATAGCACGGAATGAAAATCTGCACTTCTTAGCATTGCACCATGCAAGCTGTCGTATCAATCGCCTACTGTAACTTGCTTTCTTTTTCTTGGTTATACAGGTAGTTTTGAATAAAAGTGCACTTGTTTTGTTTGCGAAATGAAGTGTCTGCATGCACTTTTCGTGGCATTACACGTGTATTTTTTGAGCATGCCCGTTTGAGCAGTATAAAACGTATTGAAAAGGATAACAAAACAACGGGCAGATGGGGAGTGTCTGATGATTGCATATAGCGCGAACTTACTGCTCTTTACTATTCTCTCCTCTGCGTGCCCTGGAGTACAAAAGAAACAGAATACAGACGCGCTATAGCTCTGCGTTGTACCACGATGCATACTAACGCCCCCACCGGTTCTGACACACAGGCGCTGGCGAAGCTGCCTTCGTATCTCACCGTCACTTGATTTTCTTTTTATTCAGTTTTATTGAGTGTTCCTGCCAGTCCCGCATGTTGCTGTATGCTGGATATGTTCATATGTATTGTCTCTTTCTTTCAGGTGTGTAATAGAAACCACAGCATAGAGAGAAGTGTGTACACTGCTTCTTACAGGAAAAGAGATGGAAAAAGTGCACTTGAATAAAAGTGCACTTTTGTTATACTTTTACACCAATATATGTTCCTGTGTTTGAGCGACACGGGCAGATGGGGAGTGTCTGATGATTGCATATAGCGCCCGAAGTTACTGGTCTTTACCATTCTTTCCTCTGCATGTCCTGGAGTACAAAAGAAAAGCATACAGCAACATGCGGGACTGGCAGGAACACTCAATAAAACTGAATAAAAAGAGAAGCAAGTGACGGTGAGATCGAAGAAGGCAGCTTCGCCAGCGCTTGTGTGTCAGAACCGGTGGGGGCGTTAGTATGCATCGTGGTACACTGCAGAGCTATAGCGCGTCTTTAGTGAAAACAGCCGTGTCAGATGGGGTTGTATGGATTGATTCTGAAACGACTGAGAGAATGAAAAGTGAATAAAAAAAAAAAAGCTAACCTTTACAAGGATCATAAATTGCACCGGCTGTTACAGACTGAAATCAAATGTATGCTTTTATTCTAAAACAGTAAGACTAAGAGCAGTTTACTTCTCAAAAAGAGGGGCAGGATCGAACCCGTGACCCTTGATTCAAGCGGGGCTGAGTCTATTGAACCACGGAGGCAGTTACAATAAACTGTGTCAATGTCGCATGTTAAGGCGGCTTTTTGTTTCTGCAGTTATATGTTTGAATAAAAGTGCAATTGTGTTATTCTTGTGAAAATGTTTCTTTGCTATTTGGACTTCAGGCTTCATACATTATATAGTTTATGCCTACATTTTGTCATCTACTACTAGAATATAAAAAAACGTTTCTGTTTTAACAATGTGTTGACACAGATTACTGTAGAAACGGAACAGACATGAAATGCGTGTGTTCCAAACAACGATCTATTATTTCCACTCTAAAACTCCACTTCACTCCCAGATACTCAATCAAGGCATGAGCTGAGAGAAGTTCGTGCACGTTCTAAATTGGTGGGGGGATGGAATAGCGGCTGCTCCTAGCTTTTCTTTATCAGCACATTTAGAAGACAAAGGGCGCTGGCGGAGAGGTGTGAAGGGATTTAAGAAGCAGTTTAAGGTGGGACGGAATTACGAGTTTTTTCGTAGGCTCTGGTAATTCTAGTGTTAAGCGCTTTTTGGAGGTCTTCCTGGTTTTCTACGCACTGCGTTGACAATCAGTTCACGTGATTACGTGGGAGGCGTGATGATGTCACACGAAACTCCGCCCCCCCACGTCATTCCAGCTCAACTCCATTACAGTTAATGGAGAAAAATACCTTCCAGTTATGACCATTAGGCGTAGAATTTGGAAATGAAACCTGCCCAACTTTTGTAAGTAAGCTGTAAGGAATGAGCCTGCCAAATTTCATTCTTCTACCTACACGGGAAGTTGGAGAATTAGTGATGAGTCAGTGAGTCAGTGAGTGAGTGAGTGAGTGAGTGAGGGCTTTGCCTTTTATTAGTATAGATATAGATGAAAAAATAGGTTCCAGTTATGACCATTACGAGTAGAATTTCGAAATGAAACCTGCCCAACCCAAATTTCAGTCTTCTAGCTACACGGGAAGTTGGAAAATTAGTAGTGAGTGAGTGAGTGATTTGCCTTTTATTAGTATAGATTTAGAGCTTGTATTGGAGTAAGCTGAATAAGTTTTAATTACAAAAACTGAACAACACTGACTCATTTTGGAAGGCTGAAATAAAACTAATTTTCTTTTGCTTTTCTTGTTTATAAACAACATAAGCGTTATGCAATTACTGCTAAAATTTTAAACGAACAGTGCAAAATTGCCCCTGTTTTACACTGTAGCAGTTGTGCAGATGTTTTTTCTTACACAAATGAAGTGAAAACTCATATTTTGACATTTAACTTGTAAAGTTTTGTTTTATTGCAAGAGTTCCATAACCTACATTAGTCATTAATTAGTTACCTTAATTTTGCTTGAAGAATTGTAGCTATTAGCATACTGCATATGGGATATAACATGTCGAAAAGAGGACACTAAGTGATTTTCATAGTGTACCACTGATAAAGAAATCCACATGGTAAAATAGAAATAAGGATTTTTAATGACAGTTTTGCAGTGTTTACCCCCATTTTGTTGAAGAAAATGTGTACTACATACAGTATCAGCCAAAAATTGTAGTAGGCTCGTTTTTATCAGATGTGAAGTTTGAAAAGATCAAGCTAGTGCCCGTTTGCTCAGAAAAGTCACTGACTGCCTGATTACAGATACTGGTGTGAATGTCAGAAAACTGTTGCTATCAATGACTGCACCAGACTCCATGGCTTTGGCGATAGTCTACACTTGACGATTTGTTAGTATCCTATGATATTCATGGCAAAAGTTAATATTATATTTATAGTTGTTATACTTTTGCAATATTTCCATATCTCCACGTAGGTTACAGATAATAATCTGATATTGTGCAAATACTGTGTATAAGCCTGCAGGGGACTTGAACAATATTTAGACTGGGATGTCCTTTTTAGATTTGATGATGTTGTATGTGTATTCTATCACATTATATAAATAACACAAGGGCAGCAGCATGTAACAGTATATCACCTTCTAAATACTACTTGAGCTTTCTGCATATTAATATTGTTACATTTAATGCTTTTAACTGTCAGGTTGTGTTTACATTAACTTTTTAATCTAATGATACTGTCATTGAAGAGTTTACTATCTGTTTTAATTTTACATATACATGCACCTATTGTTTTCTTAATACAGCATACTTGCAACTTATTATTCCTGTATTTAATTTTTTCCCCTCATTTTACATTATTGATGAACAGTAGTGTAGCTTTTCAGAAGTAACATTTGTTTTAGAAAAAAAGGTTTATGTTATACTTGAATTTTATTTAATAATTATTTGATTAGCAGTAGTTTTCTGCATTAAAAAACAGTGACACAAATATTTTTTAACAAGTATCCTGCATCTTTATTGAAAAACAATGAATGAGAAACAATAGTGGTTTTAAATGCTATTTTTTAATTTTCCAGTTAATCCTGCCTTTAGCAATTTCACATCATCAGTTTTCAAGCTGTTCCCTAAAAACACTAAATGGATGTTCTACTGTACTGTAAAATGTGTATTTCATTTATAGTGTTATTAATAAAAAATCAATATTTGCAATTGCAACATAAATGGCGATAATTATCAATTATGAATTTTGTGGTAATTGTGCTCTCCTACTAGGAATGTACCCCGTGATTGCCTGGTATCATACTTAGGCTTGTTTCCTCCTAATAAATTTTGCTATAGGGGTAGATTCCAGCTACCTTCCAGTCTGTGCTGGAAAAAATACCATAAAGCAACTGAACTTCTAGATGGATTTCCAGCATTGGGCTAGAGCAGTAATGGTGAAACTTTTAGAGACCGAGTGCCCAAACTGGAACCCAAAACCCACTTATTTATCACAAAGTGCCAACATGGCAATTTAACCTGAATACTGAGGTTTTAGTTTAGAAAAAACAACTCATACGTTAACAGAAAAGAAAACACAATAACAGAGCTTTCAATGATACAAACATCTTTTTTTTTGAAAGATAAAAATTTGCATTTGGCATGCTTTTGAACAATTAATGTGATTTTTGCTGTTGTATGCATACTGATAATTTGTCTAACCTTGGCTCATACTTTGTAAGTTTGAGACCTACACATGCAGCACTCAGGTCATCTGTTAGTCTGTTTCTGGTGTCAGATTTGATATTATTCAAAGCTGAAAACAGCTGCTCACAAGCATAAGATGATCCAAACAAAGTAAGGAAAGCAATCCCAAGTGCTTTCATTGACTTAAAATTATTTGGCAGAGAATTCCACACTTTAAAGATTGCAATTTCAGAACTAACTGTGCTTTCCTTTGTCATTCCTTCTATCTTCTCAAGTGTTTCACGCAGGTCTTCCCCATTAACCTTTGTTCCCATTCTCTCTCTCTTTTTTTTCCCCTTTCCATCTGCCTTGCGCTTCTATTATCTATTACGGGGACGTGGATCAGGTGTGGAAACCGCTCCGGCTGCATTACCACACACCCCTCTAAGCCGCGAGTGTGGCGATTATCTATTGAAACTGTCCTTTTCAATTTTGAGCTGTGGACCTGCTATACCACATCCCCTCCAACCTAGCTCCTCTCCAACCCCACCACTGGAATCACCTTTGCCACAGACTCAACAGGCTGCCGTCCGCGCCACGCCGCACCCTCACGCCGCATGTGAGCCGCCTGCCTTACCCCAGACAGGAGAGGGAGGAAGCACTCCCATTGGGCTGCTTGGCAGAGGGGCGGGTGAAGTGAGAAATGTCCTCAGGCACGCATGGAGTGGGAGCAGGGAGCAGCCCAGCCCCGCATCCCTCTGGCTTTCTAGTAACGAACTCTGCTGGGGCAACAGCACACGTGCCCACAGAGAGAGCTCTGTGTGCCATAGGTTCGTCCCCACTGGGCTAGAGTTTTCTTACCCTAGCTAGGAGAAATACCTGTAGGTGGATGATTCTTTTTTTAGGATCAACCTTTGTATATATATTTTGCTTAATTTGCTTATAGTTTTTACATTCTTTTGTTTTCCTTTCAGGGGCAGCCTGTTGGTCAGTGTGATTTTAATACACGGCTGATTTGTATAGAAAAGGAAATCATTTCTCCAAGACAAGAAAAAATGAAGATGGGCCAGATTGACAAAATGAAAGAACCATTTAGTGTCAGAAATAAACCATTTTTTGATATCCATGCTTCAAGGAAGGTAATTCTGAAATATAAACATTTTTTATGAGGTGTTTATAATGAACTAGGAATGCAGCACTATTTTGTAAGCATAAAACATTTTTCAGTTTTCAAGACTTGGAGTTGCAGTTTGTCTTACTATTTTGAAAACTAATTCCGGTTAAACATGTAATTTTTATTGATTGTTTAAATTATATTTAATGATAAATTTTGATTTCATAAGAGACTGAACTTTAATACACAAATGCACCAAGGTCAAATTAATATGTATGCTCCACTGCAGAATTGCACCATTTTAAATGGTGCACTGTAGTGAGATTTCTTTGGACAAAGTGAAACCTGCTGAAATTCACTTAAGGATGTAGGCTAAGTATGCCTCATTGAACATCATCACACACAAAAGCCCACATTGACATGGTGAATGCCTTCATTAGAGAAGACTGACAGATTGTTTTCCACTGCTTTTACATGATGACTTGGGGTGCCATAAAGTTTGTACAAGATGGGTACCCAAGCAGCTTACTGAGCTGCTCAATCCAACATCCTTGTAATTCAGCAAGTTTCACTCCCTCTGCCCAAAGAAATCTCTCCACAGTGTGTTGTTCAACAATGGTACAATCCTGCAGCAGCATGTTAATTTGACCTTGCCTTCAACTAGACTAATACCAAAACCCTGCACTGTGCCTGTTGAACTACCCATAAGCCATTGTGAATGTGTTGTAGTACATCAGCTTCTATCCATTGCTGTTCCCTTTACTTTTTGATTTACTATTGTAACATAATTTGCAAATCATCCTGAACACGTAAAAACTGAATGAAAGGGTCAGAATGTCAAGATAAATTAAATTCCTTCCAGAACAGTTGGGGTTTAAATTATTTTTTAAAAGAATGTTTCAGAATGAGTAGAAGGCATAGAATATTTGAAGATTTGTACTGTATACTGTAGACTATACAGTAAAATTGACTATAGAAAATATTCTTCTCAATTACTTTGGTTATCCACTGAACAAAATCAAACATCCCCATGTATAATATATATAATATTGCCTTTCAAAAATTCTATATGAACAAGAAGACAAATCAAAAAAAATGTCTATCTCCTTTGATTGAATACTGCTTCAGCAGAGGTTGTCAAACCAAGCCCTACAATACAGCCTACTAAAGAAAGGTTTTGCACTTGTTACATGAATGATTTTCAGAATCCTTTTTTCTACAAAAATCGATGTTGGTGGATAATTTTTTTGAAAGATAATTTAGGAAGAAACATCATTATTTGTGTGAAACAAAATGCCTCCCATTCCTATAATTTCTAACTTTAAAGATATACAGCATTTCAGCATACATGGATCAAAACATTTAAATGTAATGCTTAATTTGCCTAGTTATAACTTTTTTTATACTTTTGGTTATCTCCTGCTTTTTTAAAAACTCTGTGGTTCTCTGTTTCCCATGGTGTCCTAAGCAAATGGTTAATTTGTTTAGTAGTTAGTCCAGGGGTGCCCTAGCATCATCAGTCTTTAAAGTGTATGAAAATCACTAGTTTGTTTTGCCAACTTCTTATTGGATTCTTCAACGATTGTTGTGATGTGAGAATTGCCCTCTTCAAAGTCTGAATGCACAATCAAATTTAAAAATAATTTTGAAGAGTGAGAGTGGCCTGGGGGACATGGACTGGGATAGTTGGAGATTGGAATGGGGGTTCTCTTCAAAGTCCGAAGATGTGATTTATAAACAGTTTTTTGAGTTTTAGTTTTGTGGTTATGCCTTATGGGAAGTGCTGGCTGTGTCAAAAGGTAATGTAAAGCACACTGCCTGGAATGTGCTGTCCCTTTTGCGACGAGTAACTAAGGCGGGGCTTCCTGATGTGTTAAACTGTGGTAAAATGATATATGATAATTTATAACAGTTGTAAAATTTTTACAGGTGTCATTTCTGTTGGAATACTGTACACCCTGAAATACTAACACAAAATGACAGTAAATATTACACCATGAAAGGAGAAATGGAACTGCAGTCTTTTCTTTCTACCTATAAATATTAGTAAAAACCTAAAAATTCCTTAAAATTATCCAAATGGCTAAGAACCTGAAACTGAAGTATTATATAATGGGATTTACGGGTGTCTCATTTCTGTTGGAATACTGTACACCATGAAATACTAACACAAATGACAGTAAATATTAAACCATGAAAGGAGAAATGGAACTGCAGTCTTTTCTTTCTACCTATAAATATTAGTAAAAACCTAAAAATTCCTTAAAATTATCCAAATGGCTAAGAACCTGGAACTGAAGTATGATATAATGGGAAAACCAATGGTGACAGTAATCCTAAAATCTTCAATTTCAGTCTGAAGATACACAGAAGGAAACACAGCTCTTTAGATACTTGTTAACTGTAAATCCAACTATAGTTTGTCTTAGTCATATGCTCTAACGCAAAGCAATTATTTACGTTTGATGGGAACTGTGGTTCTTCTCTGTTGTTGCTATTTGTGGCACAATCAGCCTCTTTCTTCTCTATCTTATCCTTTTACCACAGTGTGGTGCTTTTAGAATGCTGTACAGTTCCAATCTTCTGCCTGCATAATAAATTGCAGTTGCCTTTGTAAATCCTTCCTATGTTTTTATTAACACTAGAATTACCAAAGCCTACGAAAAAACTTTTAAATACGTCCCACCTGAAATCCCTTCGCACCTCTCCATTAGCGTCTTTTGTCTTTTAAATGTGTTGATAAGCAGCAGGCAGCCTGCTATCACATCTCCCACTGCCACACAAAGTTTTCTCAGCTCAGATTTCAGTTTCTTAATTGATGTGAATGAGCATTACATGAAGTATTTTACCCAGATATTATGACAGCATCTCTCTTTTAACATTAATTAAAAAATAAAATTGCTATGCAGCTTTAAACATATGCAAAAGCAAATGAGCAGCATCCCATATTATCGGAAAACTATTTAACCTGTATTTAACTAGTATTGTTTGAAGAAAGTATTTCTTATGACTAGATAATGATATTGATGACTATATTTGGTAAGTGAGATATTTAGGTTAATGAAATGATGCATATTTATTAAAATCTTTGACTTTGGTATGACAATCTAAAAGACAATTCTTTCAACTTAAAAATCCCTAACCTTTTTAAATTTCTTTCCATTTAGCATTTACCAGTATTTAATTATACTTGTTTCCTGCTTGTCTGTCTGTCTTTATACTAGGGATGGGTGGCATGACCAAAATTCTATATCACGGTATTTTTCTAAATTATCCCGGTTTCACGGTATTCAACTGTATTTTTTTCCCATGCATGAGTGGATGTTAACCACTTTTTCCACAGCAATTACTGCAGTTGACTGGCTAAGAATAACCCATTCCACTGTTATGAGCATTGTACAAAAAAACATTTTAATGTGCACACAAGTATTAATATAGGTTTGCATGGCCCCTTAAAGTGATAGTTTTCAAGGGGGTAGCACTAATGAAGCGTAGGACTCACATTGCATGATAGATGCATTCAAAATGTAGAACCTTTTTATTGAACAAATTTTGCAAAAACTTAAACCATAATTTTGACAACATATTTTCAACCATCCAAAGAGGCATTTAGACTTAGTAAAATATCCACAGGTGCTTGTCAAAAGCTGTATTGCACTGAACATGTCTTAGGAAAGGAATAAATAGTAAATATATTTTGTTAACCAACTACACTTTCTGTTAATGTTAACAATCTCTGTCCACTGACATGTTAATGTGACTTTTTAAACAACTTTACCATCATTAAGCTGCATAATATTTAAAGTAATAAATAATAATAATAAAATAAATAATAGTGCACCTTTCAGTGATAATACTATTACTTCAAGACCTAAAGCCCAGGTGCATTAACACAGTATTCACCAAATAAAAATAAAATAAAACAAGTGAAACTTGGTGATGACATCTTTACCAACTGAACCATCATTTAGGCAAATTGCATTAATATGGACCTTGCTTCAAGCTAAGCTATAAACACAAATAAAACTGCAAATTGCATTTAAAATGCTATTTGTGGTATAGCCCTACGGAATCACATTAGGGCCACGGTAAAGAAAAAAAAAATATGGACACAGGGATGAAAAAATAAACTATATGTTGAGAATGAAGTTGACATATTGACTTTATTCTCGACATTTCCACTTTTTTAATTTTGATGCTTATGTCGAGATTAAAGTCGACATTTCCACTTTATTCTAGCCGTTTATGTCAAGATTAAAGTCGACATTTCCACCTTATTCTCATAGTTTTATAATTAAAGTAGAATGTTGTAAACTAAAGTTCATCCTAAAATCAATGTTTCATTTATTAGATTTTCTCAAACCCCGTCATAAGTTAATGCAGCACATTAAATGCTTTGTGTTGTGTTCCCCGACCCAGTTGTTAATCACTACGCTTCTTAAACTGACTTCCTCTGCAGTAAGAGGATATATATAATCAATTGGCAAATGTAGATGTGAAGCCTGAAGTCCAAATATCAAAGAAACACTTTCACAAAAGCTACAAATATAACAGAACAAGTGTGCTCTTCTGGCTTGACACATTACAAACTTAATGTCTACATTTTGTCAATTATTACTAAAACATGAAAAACGTTTCTTTTTTAACAATGTGTTTACATAGATCAGGGGTGCCCAATGTGTCAATCGCAATTGACCGGTAGATCGGAAAGGGAGTGCAGGTAGATCGAGTTGCATTCCAAAAAATCTTTTTTTTTAAATGTTAGTCTATCATATGTCCTCCCTATGGCGCGGCCAGTCTGAGATCTCTTTTCTTCTAATGCACTGGTCATCACGCACGCATGATCAAACGCGCAAGCTACTGCAAAACTCTGGCTATCTAAGTGATCTAGTTAACCTTCCAATTTATATCGACTAAAGTAGGGGTTTAAAAAAAAATGTTGTTTATGGGCTGGATGTGGAATTGAAAGAGGATTTTTTTCTCTCACAATGTCACAATCGAAGTACGTTCGTCTGATCTGTCAATCTATCATTGCTTTTCCAAAGAAGGAAAATGTGGAAAGGCACTTTTGAACTGTCCATAAAAACTACGAAACTGACTTCCTTCTGAAAAGCAATCTGAGAAAGAGAGGGAACTAAAATCGCAGTTGAGACGCAATGGAAGGCGTGTGCGCAACTTGACAGCATACGCTACAGAGAAGATTGAAAATTGTCTGTCAGACTTTATCTGATGGACAAAAGGTAACGATTCGAGTGTTGCCCAATGTAGCGGAGTAAGTGTAGCGTTTCTTCTTTACAAATGCACTCAAGTAAAAGTAAAAAGTAGGGTGCAGTAAAACTACTTTGTACTATATATAAAGTCAAAACTTGAATATATAAAGTAAGTGTCAGAATATATAAAATCATTCCTGATTTTATATATATATATATATATATATATATATATATATATATATATATATATATATATATATATCGTCAAAGCCTGATTATATAAAGTCAGTGTCGGAATATATAAAGTCATTTTTGAATATATAAAGTCAGCATTGGAATATATAAAATCATTCTCGAATATATAAAATTTCCGTGCTTGTCATGTCAAAGGTAAACTTCGACAGAAGCCACTCAGAGTCGATTGGGCTTGTGAGGTTCGTCCAAAAATGCGCCCATACAAAAAAATTTATAAATATAGTGTTCAAAATGCCGGGCACATACTTCATTTTGAATGAATTAACTGAACAGTGGTTTTTTTTTTTTTTAAATATTTTTCTGAAGATGTTTTTGTTAACTTATTTCATACATTGTATTAGGAACTCATTGAGTTTACTAAAAATGTGCCTGAGCCGTTTCAATCAATATAATCTGACTTTATTTATAAATTAATATATTTATATATTCAGGAATGAGGTTATATATTCCAACGCTGACTTTATATATTCAGTAATGACTTTATATATTCAAAAATGACTTTATATATTCCAACGCTGACTTTATATAATCAGGCTTTGACGTTATATATAATTGGGAATGATTTTATATATATATTCAAGTTTTGACTTTATGTATTCCAACGCTGACTTTATATATTCAGGAATAACTTTATATATACAAGTTTTGACTTTATATATTCAGGAATGAATTTATATATTCAGAACACTGACTTTATATATTCCGAAAATCATTGTAATTGCCTTTTTGGAACCCCAGAATGTATTTATATATATATACATACACATACAGGTGCCGGTCATAAAATTAGAATATCATGACAAAGTTGATTTATTTCAGTAATTCCATTCAAAAAGTGAAACTTGTATATTAGATTAATTCATTACACACAGACTGATGTATTTTAAATGTTTATTTCTTTTAATTTTGATGATTATAACTGACAACTAATGAAAGTCCCAAATTCAGTATCTCGGAAAATTAGAATATTGTGAAAAGGTTCAATATTGAAGACACCTGGTGCCACACTCTAATCAGCTAATTAACTCAAAACACCTACAAAAGCCTTTAAATGGTCTCTCAGTCTACTTCTGTAGGCTACACAATCATGGGAAAGACTGCTGACTTGGCAGTTGTCTAAAAGACGACCATTGGCACCTTGCACAAGGAGGGCAAGACACAAAAGGTCATTGCTAAAGAGGCTGGCTTCTCACAGAGCTCTGTGTCCAAGCAAATTAATAGAGAGGCGAAGGGAAGGACAAGATGTGGTAGAAAAAAGTGTACAACCAATAGGGATAACCGCACCCTGGAGAGGATTGTGAAACAAAACCCATTCAAAACTGTGGGGGAGATTCACATAGAGTGAAGTGCAGCTGGAGTCAGTGCTTCAAGAACCACCACGCACAGACGTATGCAAGACATGGGTTTCAGCTGTCGCATTCCTTGTGTCAAGCCACCCTTGAACAAGAGACAGCATCAGAAGCGTCTCGACTGGACTGTTGCTGTGTGGCCCAAAGTTATGTTCTTTGATGAAAGTAAATTTTGCATTTCCTTTGGAAATCAAGGTCCCAGAGTCTGGAAGAAGAGAGGAGAGGCACAGAATCCACGTTGCTTGAGGTCCAGTGTAAAGTTTCCATAGTCAGTGATGGTTTGGGGTGCCATGTTATCTGCTGGTGTTGGTCCATTGTGTTTTCTTAGGTCCAAGGTCAACGCAGCCGTCTAACAGGAAGTTTTAGAGCACTTCATGCTTCCTGCTGCTGACGAACTTTATGGAGATGCAGATTTCATTTTCCAACAGGACCTGGCACCTACACAAAGTGCCAAAACTACCAGTACCTGGTTTAAGGACCATGGTATCCCTGTTCTTGATTGGCCAGAAAACTCACCTGACCTTAACCCCATAGAAAATCTATGGGGTATTGTGAAGAGGAAGATGCAATATGCCAGACCCAACAATTCAGAAGAGCTGAAGGCCACTATCAGAGCAACATGGGCTCTCATAACACCTGAGCAGTGCCACAGACTGATCGACTCCATGCCACGCCGCATTGCTGCAGTAATCCAGGCCAAAGGAACCCCAACTAAATATTGAGTGCTGTACATGCTCATACTTTTCATGTTCATACCTTTCAGTTGGCCAGCATTTCTAAAAATCCTTTTTTTGCATTGGTCTTAATTGATATTCTAATTTTCCGAGATACTGAATTTGTGACTTTCATTAGTTGTCAGTTATAATCATCAAAATTAAAAGAAATAAACATTTGAAATACATCAGTTTGTGTGTAATGAATGAATCTAATATACAAGTTTCACTTTTTGAATGGAATTACTGAAATAAATCAACTTTGTCATGATATTCTAATTTTATGACCGGCACCTATATATACAGTGAACCCTCGTTTATCGCGGTTAATCCGTTCCAGACTCTACCGTGATAAATGAATTTTCGCGAAGTAGGATTCTTTATTTATAAATCAAATATTTTCGCAGTTAGAGTATAGAAAACCTGTTTACGACCTTCTAAATACGTTTTTAACATTATTAGAGCCCTCTAGACATGAAACAACACCCTTTAGTCACCATTACACTCGTATTACTCAATATATTAGACAAAATAAGAGAAAATAAGACATATTAGACGTTACAAATATCATATTACTAGGCACTCTCGCCTTTTAAGGCGACGACTTTTATCTTCAATTATTGTGCGCTCCATGTGTACATCAGGCATGTAAGTGTAGAGAATGAGAACATCAAAGTGTCCATTCATAACATCTTTTTTTTTTTATCCCCTCAAGTGCCTGTCCAAAGTCGTACAATGTCAGCCCGAATCTGTACCACTAAAGACGGAGTTTCATGCACTAAATAAGCTATAGATGAGAATAAGCAAGCATCATCTCCCCTGATATTTACTACGCGCTGAGGCATTTGTACTCCATCAACATTAATTGTTTCCAGAGACATAATTTTTTCTATTTTTCCAGTGCATCGCGCACAAAAGCAAGGGAACGATGTGAGCACCAGAACTCTGCTCACATCGCGCCGCTTCATACCTCAAGCCGCAAGTAGTAAGTCTGTAATAAGCGGAATACCACTACGCTTTGCACTCATGGGACGGAAGGACAATCCCAACGCTTTTCTATAGTAGATTATTGTACTGTACATTTAATTGCACACAACCACTAACCTATGAAGGCATGACCTCAGTAGGAGAGTCTTCAGGGGTGGTGCAGTATCTTCAGCAGGTGCGTTGTTGTCTTCTTCCGCTAAAGAAGTACTAGGAGTAGGCAGTGGGTGTCTGGGTGCGCGGCTGAAGAACATCTTGATAGGCAGTTGCTGGCGCTGTCTTTTCACATGCGTGAGGAGGCTTTTGTAGGGTATTGCCATCTTTAATCATATACAAGAGATTCACCTTCTTCTGGATAGTAAGCATTTTCCTCCGGCGCTTAGTTTTATTCTCAGAAGGCTTAGAAAAAGCAGCACGTTTAGGAGCCATCGTAGGGCTTAGATAAAAATTCTCAGAAAGCGCATGCGTAGTGACGTAAGCGTGTATGAGAAAAAAATCGCGATAGAGTGAAGCCGCGAAAGTCGAAGCGTGATATAGCAAGGGATCATTGTATGTATATATGTATATATATATATATATATATATATATATTAATTCAGGGGTGCCAAAAGGCAATTACAATGATTTTCGAATATATAAAGTATATATATATATATATATATATATATATATATAGTATTTTTAATGTAGGTAGATCATTTCGACCTGGTCATTTTAAAAGTCGCTCGCAAGCCGGGTAAAGTGTGGGCACCCATGACATAGATCATTGTAGATGAACACACATGAAATGCATGTGTTCCAAATAACGATATAGTATTTATAAAAGGTGTGATTTTGCTTGACTTCTCACTCTATACAACTCCAAGCAACTGACATGCAGGTAAACAGAATTGCGCTGAGAAAAATGTGCACCAGTGGGGAATGTGATAGCAAACTGCTTGCTGTTTGCTGCTTATCCACACATTTAAAGGACAAAAGACGCTGACGGAGAGGTGAGAAGCGATTTAAGGTGGGACGGATCTACAAGTTTTTCATAGGCTCTGGTAATTCTGGTGTTAACTTATGACAGGGTTTGAGAAAATCTCGTAAATTAAATATTCATTTTAAGATGAAGTTTAGTTTACGATGTTCTACTTTAATAACAAATTACGAGAATAAAAGTCAACATATCGACTTTGATATTAAAATAAATGGTGAGAATAAAGTCTACATGTCGACTTTATTCTTGTCATTAGCGTCAAGATTAAATTGGAAATGTCGAGAATAAAGTCAACATGTCGTCACACTATTACACAGTACCCAGGTACATTACACTGTATTCAAAAAAAAAAAAATAAAACAAATACAACTTGGCTTGCAGTATTATCCAGTAGTATAGAAACAGTATTCACACATTTGAGCATAATGGTCCACATCCGACCTTTTAACACCAAAGTATCTCCAGGCAACAGACATGACTCCTTTTTTTTCAGCAAAAGTTCTTCTGTGTCATCATGTTCAACTTTATCGTCAGCTACAGCTTCAGTTTCGAAATGTTCTCTGTCCATTTTCACCACGCAATACCTACACTACCGCATGTACTCCGTTGTATGCCTATTTAGTGGTGTAGCAGTAAAAAAGAGCCTCTGTGCAACACCTCCACTAACGCATGTACTCCATTGTATGTGATAGCGGTGTAGCAGTGAAAAAGGTCCCCCCTTGAACAGTTTCCCGCTGCGCCATGTTCCGAACGTCGTTTAGGCAATTTAAAGCGGTGTTGTGGTATAAGACAAATCCATATCATAACAACAATAAAAAATAGTTTTCGGTATGAACCGGTATACCGCCCAGCACTACTTTGTACTGTACATTTAATAGCATATCCATCACGGTTTAAGCATTTTTTTGTAGGCAACCAATAGCACTGGTACACTTTACAGTGCATGGAGTATTATTAACCTGCTTTAGATGAACAGTTCACCAGTTTATGTTTCAGATGCTCATCAGTGTATTGAATAACAAGCACAATCCAATCTATTTCCAGACATAGTTTGTCTTTTAAAAATAAGTAAATGAAAAATATCATAGCACTTATACTGGTACTGCTTGCGAAAATTTTGCAAGAATAAAAGTGTTAATGAAATGATGATGAAGAAGAGAAGGACATCACACATTACAGTAAGAATGGAGATTATTTTAATAAGTAGTGACTCGTGAGAGGACTCAATATTAGAATAGTGACATGATTAGTATCGGATGTTATTATAGTCACTTACAACTCCTGACAGTATTTTAACCTCATTTTTAAAGGAATTATTTATTGACATTTTAACCTCCACTTCACTGTTGTTTTTAATAGGATTATTTATTCACTTTTAAAGCACTGCACAATGGACACTGCTTTGGTTTGTTTTAATAAAAGCACTTTTACACTATCCCCTTGCTATAAATGTGATCTGTCCCCATCTGCTGGTTGCATTATCGATGGAGCCTGGTTCAAGAGACTCCCAAATCTGGCAGAAGGAACATGAAGCTGGACCCGCACTGTCACAAATGGTGGCAGAACTGGGATGAGTTTGCAATGGGGACCAAAGAAAAGGAGACAGAGCAGCAAGTGGGATTGGTGTCAGACTTTTGAATGGGCCCACTGGACCCAAGGCAGAGGAGTACATTTTAAATGACTGAACTTTTTAATGGACATTTATTGATGATTTTAATTGTCTTTTTAAGGTTCTTATTCTTTTCATGTCCTATTTTTACAAGGGGGGTTTGGGTTGGCTTTAGTGTGAGATTGTTTTACTGCTTTTATTGTGGTTTTAGTGCAGTGTCAGGGCCAGGCAGCAGACCTAGGCCACCAATTGCACTGGGTTGGTTGAGGCATGGAGCATTCCCATGGAAGATTTTAAACACTCCTGTCAGTATTTTAACCTCCATTTCACTGTTGTTTTTAATTGGATTATTTATTAACGTTTGAAGCACTGCACTGTGGACACTATTCTGGTTTTGTTTTAATAAATGCAATTTTACTCTATCCCCGTGCTGTAAGTGTAATCTGTCCCCATCTGCCAGTTCATCTGGTTACATTATCAACAGTACCGGGTTCAAGAGGCTCCCAAATCTGGAAGAAGGAGCATGGAACAGGACCCACACTGTCACAAGGGTGTCAAGGATGCCAGTACTTTTAAATTTATTGTATGAGCACATGGAAGGATTAAAAAACTATGCAAGATTGCTGTTTATGGACTTTTTGTCAGCTTTTAGCATGATCCAACACCACATTTTAGTTGAGAAACCATTTGATCAGTTCTATTTGGAACCTTCTTTGGTGGAATGGATTCTGGACTTTTTAACAAGCAGAACACAAAGAATGAGTGTCAAAGGCTGCTTCTCTGATAGCCTAACTATATATGTGGGCACTCCACAAGTTTGCTGTATATCTCCTCTTTTGTTTATCTTGTATACAAATGATTGTAGGAGTTTACACAAGGATAGACATATCCTGAAATTTTCAGACAACTCTGTCATTGTTAGTCTTCTACAAGATAAGGAAGACAGCCATGGACCTATTATCAATGAGTTTGTACAATGGTGTTATCACACTAATTTGCGACTTCATATTTCTAAGACAAAGGATATATATGGTTGTAGATTTCAGGTCCTTTCCACCATCTCAACTTTAATTAAAGGGAAGACAGTGGAGATAGTTAAGCAATACAAATATCTAGGAACAATCATTGACAACAAACTTTATAACCAAAAAAAAAAAATGAAAAGGGCAGTCATGACTTTTCTTCCTTAGGAAACTCACCTGTTTTAAAGTGGTCAAACCCATAATTTCTTTCATTGCATCGATTATTACATTTAATAATAATAATAATAATTCTTGGCATTTGCTTTTATCTTTTTAACCTCAGCAATAAGAATATAAATAATCTTCACATCATTATAAACATTTGCAGTAAAATTATTGGTTCACAGCAGACCTCTATCATTGAAATGTATTGCCAGCAGTTTAGAAAGAAAGCCAACTCAATTCTGTCAGAGAGTAACATCCTCTTTTCTCTAAATTCCTTTTGTTGCCATCAGGCTGCAGATTTACTGTAGTTTTCCAAATTTAAAAGAGCAACAGGTTTAAGGTTTTATTCCTAGAGCTATAAGTATTTTAAATTCTGTTACTTGTAGGGATGCTGCTAAATGTTAACTTCTGCATTAGTATCTTGTGTACTGTTGAAAGTAATTATGCTTTTTGTATTGATTTTGAGTGTGTGTTAATGCAGTAGCACTAGTTGTCAAATGTTGTGTCTTTGTTTATCAGTGGATCACTGTAACAATGTCTTCTGTTTCTGTACTTCCTGCTGCAAACAAATTTCCCACTGGTATAATAAAGTCTACCTAAAAACCTAAATCCCAATATTATTTTGCATCTTTGAATTCTTTTAGTTGTTAGTTGTTTTGCATTGTACTACTTTTTTCTCACTACATGGACCTCTGTTGCTTCATTGTTGCATAGAAGTGTACTTTAATATTTCAAAAGCCTATTCCAGATGCAGTTTACTGTATTTGCTTATTCAGCAAAATTTCATAGATATTTGTTCACATAATGAACTATGTTAAAAACTTTTTCAAACAAGTGAAGTAAAAATAATTGGTAAAAATATACTTAGTAAATTGAATTTAAGATTATAACACATTATAATTTTTGTTCTTTACAACATCAATTGTTGTTGTTATTAGCTTTCTGCTTTGTCTTGATGATAAAGTATTTTTGACAAAAAACCTGTCAGAAAGGTATTTCTATGGTGGCATGTGAGATTGAAAAGTCACAGGAAAAATACAGTGGGACAAAAACAAATACTAGCCCAGTTTATGAAGTTGCTAGCTTAAAAATTATTACATTGACAATCTGTAAACTTTAAATTCATCCTCACGTTTTATGTAAAATGGCTTGTAAATCTCACATGCAGAGTACAATTTTTACATGCTTCCGAATTAAACAATAGGACACATAATAGAATTGTCCTACCCAGGATCTTTTGTGAAGGATGATTATATGTACATTTTTTGATTATTTCCATGCCCTAATATAAATGGCAATACTGTAAATTATATGATTCCGGAGGTCCTCTAAATAATTCAGAGAATTATATTAGTAGCATATTATTATTGTAGTTCTCTTTTGTATCCAGTACATGACAATTCTTACTCACAAAAAAGAAACATATAAAGCATACATTTCAATGCTCAAGTAAACATGCTTCAAGAAATGAGTGCTCAAGCATTAGGTAGTGATAATGTACAACATGCATACACTCGCTCGTTATTAATAAACATAAGTATATGAATAATTTTTTCTATTCTTGTCATTACCCTGGTTGTATGTGCTTTGTTACTGTGGTAACATTTATCACACTGAAGAAACAAAAACAATTTTTGCCTTTTATATTTGAAATCCAATTTTTATGGCATAGGTTTGACTTTGGCAGCATTCAATTGTAGACAACTTAAATCCTGTGATAACCTTTGCGATTAAATTTCTGGCCCATTTTGTTGTGATGTATTCATACAGTGGTGTTGGGTTATACTGGAAATTTGATGTATGCTAAAGTAGGTAGTATTCGAGATCTTTTCTTATTCAGCCTTCAGCTATTTTATTTTTATACTGGTTTGCACATTACTGCATAGTATATAGTGGTAAAAATGCAAATGCAAAAACTGACTGACTTCGGTGACACTAATTCAGACAATTTATTATTATATGTCAATGGTTTAGTCACCACAGGAAACAGGAAGTTAAATATTGCAGCCTGACCCTTTGTAACAGAAGAATTTCTGACAGCCATTGTTCCTTCTGTGCTGGCCAGTTTGATTATCGTTTGTCAGAGATCAATTATTGGAAGTGAGTTATGAAGGTGCAATAAGAAAAATGTTCTTCAGCACGGTTCTTTTAACAATTAGTTTGTAGCATTGCCACATAAACTATATATTTTTCTTTTCTTCTTTTCTCTATGGAAAAATCCCGTTGTCAAAAAAAAAAAAAATATACGGAAGATAGGCGGGTTAAATAGAGAAGACCTTTTGGGAGGTACAGGGTTGTTCTTTACAATTTCCGGGGGTTGCCATGGAAACTGACGCACTATTTAAATAGAGGCGGGAATAGGCAGAAGAATAAAAAAAGAAAAGACAGCCCGAGTTTTATGGCGAAGGAGGGAAAGGACATGACCATTCTAAGTCCAGGACAAAGATTTGTTTTCGGGGAGCACCACAAGTCAACTGCAGTCTGGGGTGGCCACCTCGAATTTTCCGGATACACTGAGGATACCAGGAAAAGGATCGAAAACAGTGTGAGCGGTACATCTTTTTATTCTGGGAATGGCATGCCTGATGAACTGGACTATGGAGAAATTGTAAAACGAGAAAAACACTAAATCAAAAGGACGGAGGGGAAAGCCTGGGAATTATAGTTTCATGCTTTGTGTTCATAGTGTATATTGGAAGTGGGGGTGTTTTAAAAGTGTATTAATTATAGTTTTTTGTTTTTGCATTTTTTTTCTCTGTGTGGGTTTTTTAATATCGTTTTATTATAAATCATCTTTCGGCGCTGTAGGAAGGGGTTAAAGGCAGGGTGAGGTTGTCCTGCAATCTTCAGTTAAACATTAAAGCGTAGCAGAAAAAATTGTTACAAGTTCTTTATTTAGATTTTATCTGGGGATATCCTATTTCATTTATTATAGCATTTTTAAGAAAAAGCAGCAAAAACATTGTATGTTAGCACTCTGTTTTATATTTTCCAGCTTGATTTTCAAGTGGCATCTAAAGAGATATTCCATTAAAGTACACAAGGTAGGGGTTCAGGCTATGGTATGCATATTAGTGCAGAATATGCTTTAACACTGATTACTTAGGTTTTATGATAGTGGATTGTTGTCTTGCTGGGAGCTGTGTTTGGGACTGTCGAATTGCTAATTTTTCTGAAGAAGATAAAAATGTACAAGATAAAATTAAAAGTAAATAGATGTGTTAATTTACATGTAGAAAGTAAAATATTAGAAATAATGTATCATTACAAGGTTGGAGCTGGAAGTCTCACTTTATGATTAAGCCTTGGTACATGTAATGTACACTTTGCTACTTACATCCAGACAGTATACAGAAATGATTATGAAGCTTAATAAGATGGTACTTGTAAGTTATTTTTCATTCTGCAGTACATGTCAAGGGACATTACACTTAGTTATTGTGTGCACCAAGCACCAATTACACATGAATGTTGGAAAATTCTCTTTCCCTTTGAAAACGTTAAGCTTAATCTTATTAAATGCAACATATTACCTTGGGTACCTTCAAATCTCCAGTTGACATTTTCTAGACACATAAATGAACATGGAAACAAATTAACTGAGTGAGTTGAGCTGAATACTTTCTTCTCATCAGAACTTAACTTTTGTTCATATAACCTAGCCATCAGCCCTGCTTTGATAGTCTCACACAGATGAGACTATGCAGTCAAAAGTCCAATACTGAGATGCTAATACGAAAATGCTTTGGATTGGACAGTTATGATGCTGCTTCTACTACCTTTTTTGTTGTCTGTCCCATAGCTAGGAGTATTGTTTTAAAATATCAAATCTTTAAAAGTCAATAGATTTCTATGATTATATGTAATAATAACTATAGAATAATGCAGCAAAAAAGAAAAACAGGTACTACAATAAAACACAATATTCTTCTTTGCTAGAAGGAGTATTTGTGTCTAAAATAATGTTACTTCAGCCTCACTCCATATTTAGATTTGTTGTCAAGCATGAAATTCTGCTGTCCAGAATGGAGAACATTCTGTGCATCTCTGGCACTGCCCTCCAGTGTTTTAAACCCTGTCTGAATAATAAGGGGTTACTGTTAGTCTTGCTAAATGCAGATCCAGCTCAGTAACAGTCACTCAAAGAGTTCCTCAAGGCTCTGCCCTCTGCCCTGTGTGGTTCTGTATCTGCATGCTTCCTCTTGGCCGTATTATTCATAACTTTGGTCTGGGTTATCACCTTTACATGGATGATACTAGTATCTGATTTATTGTTATTAAATTAAAGCTCATCAATATTTCCTTGGCTCACAACTGGCCTTGATGAAATTAAATCTTGGATAGAATATAACCTTTCAAAATTAAACTGCAACAATACCAAACTCATGGTAATTGGCATTAAGAAACTTTCTTTCTTCCACCTCCATAAAATATCCCCTATTCACTCATTCTTCTCCTTTTCTAATGCTGAAAAACTTGTCTATGCTATTTCTTACATCCCATGTTGATTACTATAACTCTCTATTGGCACACGTCCCATCTTATCATTTATCACAGCTCTAGTTGGTTTAAAACTCTGCTCCAACTGGCCCTTAACAGTGAGCATATAATGCCCATCCTGCTCTGCCTTCCTTGGCTGTCTGTGTCTTTTAGGATTGAATGTAAACTTCTGTTACTAACTTATTAAGCTTTAAATGTCCGTGCACTAAACTACATTGGTAAACACCTCAATCACTATGTTCCTGTTCGCCTACTACGGTCCACTGATGCTGACAATCTCGTTGTGTCCCAAACTAACTTGTGCTCTGTGATGTAAGAGACATCATCTTTATTGTACCCAAACTTTGGAACAATTAATTTAAATGAATGAGATCAACTGATTCAATTGTTTCTTTTAAAAGATAGATGAAAGCTCATTTGTTCAGGAAGGCATTCTGTCATTCTGGTTACATAGCACCGGACGCTAATACAAACTCGGCTATTGAACTTTTACACCGCAGTATTAGCGGTCAGCTGACCAAACACCCTGATGCTGTGTATATCATTGCTGGGGACTTTAACCATGTGGATTTAACACCTGTGCTCAGTAAATTCCATCAGCACATCAAGTGTGTCACCAGAGGAGCTAACACATTGGATAAATTCTACACAAACATTAAACAGGGCTACACTGCTACCTCACCTGGGTCACTCTGACCATGCGTCACTGTTTTTAATTCTTGCATACATCCCACTCAGGAAAACTGCCCCTAACAGCACAAGGACAGTTAAAACTTTGCCAGATGGAGCTTCTCAGCAGCTGCAGGACTGTTTCAGTAGGACCAACTGGGACATCTTTGAGCACTGAGACCTTGAAGTGTTTACTGACAGCGTACTGTGTTATATTAAGAGCTGCACAGACACTGTCACAGTGGATAAATGTATCCGGGTCTACCCCAATCAGAAGCCCTGGATGACCAGGAAAGTCCAGAGGCTGCTGAAAGAGAAGAACACTGCCTTCAGGTCTGGTGACAAGGCCCTCTACAGCACAGCCGGTTTGAAGTGGATCCACCAGAGACAGCCAGACCCCATCCAGATACCAACAACAGCCTCATCTTCACAGTGAGTGAGCATGAGGTGAGACGCACGCTGCGGGCTTGTAATAAGAATGTAAGTTTAATGTCACTGTGCTCTGTTCAAAAATTATTTTATAAATCCACTCACATGTATAGGCCATGCCAAAGTTAGCACACAGGGGCTCTTAGCATTTAGAACTGCTAGGCAAGCATTTGAAGAGAGAAGGTATAACTACGAAAATGGGCATTGTACTATTTCTTTATGTTAGAGATGAAATCAAATCCTCTCCTTTCCTTTTTGGAACCTAAGTAAGGGCCTGCACTTGGAGAATTCAGTATATAAAGACTTGAACAGCAGGCAAATACTTTGAAGCCGACGGATGGATGAGTGATATCTTCATCCATCCTGAAAACCCTTCCAGCACAGCGACAAAAAATGGCAGACTGTATATATCAAGATCCCACCTTGGTATATTGTCTTGCTATTTTGGCTTCCCGTCTGTAATGCCGCGTAAATCGTCAGTAAAGAAAGCTGTTATTTTCTCTTATGCTTATGTGATTTTTACCACCGTATCACAATGGGAGGGATATCGCCTTTTAACATCATATCTATATAGTTTTCGGCTACTTAAAATGCCGCAATTACAAAAGAACTTATTCCAACCAGGGAGCTGTATCGCCCCCTATTGGAAACAGGGCTGTCAACTCACAGAAGGCAGCAGGACCTGACGGCATCTCAGGACGCATGCTGAAAGCCTGTGCAGACTAACTGGCTAGGGTCTTTCTTCACCAGGATATTCAACCAGTCTCTGTCTCAGACCACTGTGCCATCCTGTCTGAAATTCTCTGTCATAGTGCCTCTGGCCAAGAAACAGACCATCACCAGTCTTAATGACTACAGGCCAGTTGCACTGACCCCTGTGGTTATGAAGTGCTTCGAGAGGCTCATCAGGAACCACATCATGTCATTCATTCCTCCCATGCTTGATCCGCACCAGTTTGCCAAGGGAACGAGTCTGCCTACAGGGATGAGGTGGAGCATCTGGAAACCTGGTGTAGGAATAACAACTTGCTCCTAAATATAGCCAAGACCAAGGAGCTCATCGTGGACTTCAGGAGAAAGGCAGACAACATCCAGCCACTCATCATCAACGGGGACTGTGTAGAAGGGTCTCAAAGTTCCGTTTCTTGGGAGTCACCATTAGGGAGGCCTTGACCTGGGGAACACACACTGCTGAGGTAGTGAAGAAGGCCGAAAAGAGACTCTACTTCCTGAGGGTGCGCAGGAAGAACAACATCCCTGAGAAACTCCTGGTTTCCTTTCCCCACTGCACAGTAGAGAGCATCCTTATCCACTGTCTCTGTGCGTGGTTCTCCAGCTGCACAGTAGCACAGAAGAAAGAGCTCCACAGGGTCATTAAGGTCGCCTAGCGGATAGTTGGCTGTCCTCTCCCCTCACTAGAAGAACTACATAGTTCCTGTTGCCTCAGGAATATCAAAAAAATTCTTCAGGACCCATTACACCCAGGACATGTATTGTTTGAATGCCTGCCTTCAGACAGACGTTTCAGATCCTTAAAGACTAAGACAAATAGACTGAGAAACAGTTTCTATCCTTCAGCCATCACCATGCTGAATGCTGCTAAGTGGTCAATCTGACCTAGTGCACCTTCATGTTTACAATACAATACACTCTCATGTTTATAATACAGCTCTAAGTTAACATTGGATAAGGGACAAGTGCAATATGATGTATGTATGGGTGGAAAACATTGTTCTGCTGTTATGGACTATTTTGGTACTTGTTTTATTCCCTTTTTTTTTTAGTTTTAACTTGAGTAATTGCAGGGATCTGTGGTATCCGGGGTCAACTTCTCCAGGCTGGTGGCAAGGCTGTCCTCCTGGCATTGCAAGCAGTCTTTGCTTCCATTTGGGAGACTGGCATCATCCCAACTGACTGGAAAATGGGACTTGTCGTCCCTATCTGGAAAGGGACGGGTGATCGCCTGGATTGCAGCAACTACAGCAGGGTAACACTGCTATTGGTGCCAGGTAAGGTCCTTGCTAGGGTCGTCCTTAATAGAATCCATGATCACTTGCTCACCTGCCAGCGACTGGAACAGTCTGGTTTTACGCCTAAGAAGTGTACCATCGACGCATCCTGGCACTGAAGGTCCTCAAAGAGCGCAAACCCGAATATCGGCAGAGTTTCTTTGCAGCCTTTGTCGATTTTCGCAAAGCGTTCAACTCAGTTGATCGTGCTGCCCCATGGGACATCCTGAGGGTTCGCGGGATCCAATCAATGTTGCTGGATATCATGGCCAGCCTGTACACTGGTACTGTGAGTGCTGTGCAGAGTGGAGGCAGGACCTCTGCGTTTTTGCCAGTTGATTTTGGGGTTCATCAGGGGTGTGTTCTTGCTCCTACTCTGTTCAATGCTTGTATGGACTGGGTGTTGGGCAAGGTCGTGGGGTCCAGCAGCGGTGGGGCATTTGTTGGTGAAGAAAGCTTCACGGATCTTGACTTAGCTGACGATGCTGTGATCTTTGCGGAGTCAATGGAGGCTCTGATCGGGGTGCTCGAGAGACTGAGTGAAGAGTCTGAGTGTCTGGGCTTGTGAGTGTCCTGGATAAAAACCCAAGATCCAGGCCTTTAATGACCTCTTGGGCACAGCCATCAGCAGTGTGTCTGTTTGTAGAGAGAGTGTTGACCTTGTTGAGAGGTTTGCTTACCTTGGCAGTGACATTCATGTCTCTGGTGACTCTTTCTGTGAAGTCAGTAGACGGATTGGGAGAGCATGGGGGGTTATGAGGTTACTGGAAAGGGGTGTATGGCGCTCCCAATATCTATGCAAAAGGACGAAGGTCCAAGTCTTTAGAGTCCTGGTGCTTCCTGTCTTGCTATATGGTTGTGAGACATGGACGCTATCCAGTGATGAGAGACGAAGACTGGACTCCTTTGGTACTGTGTCTCTCCGGAAAATCCTTGGGTATCGTTGGTTTGACTGTGTCGAATGAGCAGTTGCTCATAGAGTCCCGAATGAGGCACATTACCTGCATTGTGAGGGAGCATCAGTTACGGCACTACGGCCACGTGGCGCATTTCCCAGAGGGTGATCCGGCTCCTAAGATCCTCATTGTTGGGGACCCAAGTGGCTGGACCAGGCCAAGGGGTCGCCCCCACGAACACCTGGCTGCGGCAGATGGAGGGTCATTTCTGGAGGGTAGGACTGGACTGTGTGTCTGCCTGGGGGGTTGCCAACTGGGATCCCGAGTTGTTTCGACCGTGTAGTGGGTGCGGCAACGCACTGTACCAGTGCATGCTCCCCAACTTCA
Organism: Polypterus senegalus; assembly: GCF_016835505.1. NCBI lineage: Eukaryota > Metazoa > Chordata > Cladistia > Polypteriformes > Polypteridae > Polypterus > Polypterus senegalus. The sequence continues at coordinate 141,976,856 of NC_053156.1, forward strand.
CTTGACTTGAGTAAAAGTCAAGTAAAATTGTACCTAAAATTTTGTTGTACAATGTCTCATCGCTACAATGACAATAAAGATTTTGATTTGATTCGATAATTCAGGAGTAAATCAGAATGTAGATGAAACTGCACAGAATATGTTTAAGCTTTGAGCTAAGTTCCAGTGGTGACTAGCAGAAATCTGAAATTTTAATGATATAATATGTATTTTATATGTTAATGTATGTTGTTTTTTGAACATGGCATTTTTGTGGAAGTGCTTACTACTTCTATGTGCTCAGTCTGTTGGAATATACTGTAAATGTGAAAGAGGGAGAACTGTTTATCCACCAGTATATTTTGCTAAAGTTATTAAGTCTGCCCCAGTGTTAGTGAAGGTGGTGATTGATGTCTTACAAATTTAATTTTATAGTCTAGGTATTTATTATTATCATGTTGTAAATAATTACAAAAGTTTTCAGAAATAAAAGAAACGGAGAACCATCAGTATGTCCTAGTCCTGGTTAATTATTAAATGTGTTGGGAATGTGAAAAATATATCTCCTGTGTAATAAACAGGTCTAAAGTGTAGAGGTGCTTTGCTTACTGTAGAAATGTATAGGATGTGGGCTGTAGTGTACTTCCACTGGTTAAATTTGGTTAGTTGTTTAGTGAGCAAGACTTTGATTTGTGAGGATGAGTCATATATTTTCACAGGTTCTTTTCATTTGCACTGGGATCTCAAGCTGTGGGTGTTGCCTTTGCTACTGACTTCATGTGGGTTTTATTATTTCTCACCAATTAATTCTGCAGTGAAAACATCAAAATACTGTTTAAGAAAAAAATTAAATATGGTAGTATGTTTAAATAGGAAGAATCAAAATTATAAGCCCAATTGCTGAACTCTTAATACATATCTTTTCAAAAGACCACACTGTCCTTAGCATTCTCTTGTGTTGCCTATGTAAACTTAGCCATCAGCATGCATATATTGGTCTGATGTGCTTTCACGGTAATTTTGGGTTATTTTAAAAATGCATACTGATCAGCTGAAAATGTAAATATGTCTCTATTCAGCATGTACTTTGAATTTTTAATGACATTGTCTGTTTCAGATCCTATTTAAATTACCGAATCAGTATTCATTTTTTGTTCCTGCTTCACCTTTCTCTTTTAGAACTTCTGTCCAAAATGACACATTTCTCTGTCTCTGCAAGTTTTTTTTTTTAAACAAATTTGCTTAACACACTATTCATGTTTATTTTTAATGTACCCATTTTTAGGCTTTACCTTATAGTACATTTTTTGTATTTTTTTGAGTGCCATGGCTTAACAAGTACGCAACGTGGTTGCAAATTTACCAGTGTTCCATTTCAAACCCCACAAACTAGCAATTCAGTGCAGTATTTGGCAAGATTATTAATTTAAGGGGAGCTGTATAATCAAATGAAATTTAGAAAAATAGATCAAGGACATCTTTTGACTGTCATATAGTGAACAAAGAGTGGTAACTTAGTTTTTCTGCTTTCCCTTGCAAAATTATAATCGTGATTTTTGCATCAAAGTGTCAATAAGAAAATGCAATGTGTTGTATAGAAAGTATTTACTATTTGCCCATCTTCTCATTCCAAAATTTATATATAAACTAGCAAAAGACCTGTTTAGTAAAACTGGTACAGTGGTAGAATAAGAAGAGAATTGAAATAAAAAATAGGAAAAGGGAATTTATATTTTGTTATTACATTAGGATTACAGAATGTACTATGTCTATTAAAGGCATAATTGTCTGACAGAGCAGAAATTGTGCCCGAACCAACAACCTGCATATTAGACCCAATACCATTTTATGCTTTAAGGAACTGTCTCCTGTTTTAATGGTCCTAGTTTGAATATTATCAATAAGTCACTGTCCATTGGCTCTGTGCCCTCCGCTTTTAAAACTGACATTTTTAAGCCATTGCTTAAAAAACCTAGCTTGGATCCAATGATTTTGAATAGCTATCAACTAATTTCCAATATTTTTATATCTAAATTATTTGAAAGGGCTGTCACTGATCAACTTAATGCCAGCTTGTCTGACAATAATCTTTTTGACAAACTTCAATCCGACTTTCGGTCCTGCTCATTCTACAGAAATTGCTTTGCCCAGAATAATCAATGATGTGCTGGTCACTGTTGATTCGAATTTAATGCTTTTGACACCGTAGACCATGGCATACTTTTAAACCTCTTGGAGAAACATATTGGCATCCATGGTATGGTACTTTCATGGTTTCATTCTTATTTATCAAATAGAACTCAATGTGTAAGTTACAACAATGAAATCTCTAAAGTTTCTTAAGTAAAGTTTGGTGTACCCCAAGGATCAGTTCTTGGCCCCATGTTTTTTTTCCTTTTATATGCTTCCTCTTGGTGACATCATTTGTAAATATGGTGTTAATTTTAATTTTCTCGCTGATGATACGCAGCTATGTATACCTGTAAAGCCAAATAACCTTTACCAACTGCTAAAATTAATTAATTAATTAATTTTGGAAATTAAAAAAATGGATGAGTATGAACTTTCTGCTCTTAAATGCTGATAAAACCAAATTATTGGTTGTTAGACCAGCCAAATATGGACATCTGTGTGAGCATTTGAGTGTTAATATTGATGGCTGCTCTATCTGTGAAAGTCAACCATTAAAAATCTTGGAGTAATTTTTGAGAATTATCTCAAACTCCAATCTCAAATCAAGGCAATTATTAAGAGAGCATTTTTTCATCTTAGTATTATCGCAAGAATCCAACCCATTATATCTCTGCATGATGCTGAAACATTAATACATGCATTTGTTTTTTCTAGACTTGATTATTGTAATGCCCTTTTCTCCAGTTTTCCTAGTTGTGGCAGTAGAAGTCTCCAGGTTGTTCAGAATGCTGCAGCTAGACTATTGTCTAAAGCAAAGAAATTTGAATACATAACATCCGTTCTAGCTTCCCTTCACTGATTACCAGTACAAGCAAGAGCTGATTTTAAAGTCCTTCTTTGAAAATAAAAGGCTTTGCATGGAGTTGCACCACCTACTTAGCTGAGGTAATTACACCATACATTCCGGTACATCCTCTTCACTTTCTTAATGCAGGTCTTTTGGTCATTCCCTCAGTTAAGAAAAAATCAATTGATCAAAGAGCATCTGCCTATCGTGCAACTTATCCTTGGAATGGCCTGCCACTACTGTATGTGTAAGAGAAGCACACTCAGTTGAGACTTTTAAATCAAGACTTAAAACCTACTGTTACTCCCTTCATTACAATGTGCCTTTGAATTCAATCAGGTCTATCGTCCTTCAAATGTTCCTTATTTTATTATTGCTTTGTCGACATTCCTTAACTTAATATTTTGTAAAATCAAGGCATAGAACAAATAAACAATGGCAAATAAAAATAATAAGTCAAGGAATCATTACGTGTACAAAATTATATTCAAATTTTTTATTTGTCAAAGTAGCCACCTTTTGCTCATACAAGGTCTAACAATTAAGTTCGCAAACTTAGCCTAGAAAAAGTGCTACATTCCTCATTGCTGAATATCACTGCGGTCACCTTCGAAGTAATCTTGACATATAATGGTCTACTTTGCGTTTTTCTGATGTCTCTCCAAAACTGTCACTGTATTTGCTTCTTTTGATATAATTTATGGCTGACTTTTAAATGACTCCATGTACTTTCAGGTTTAAATTATTGCCCAAATTATTGCCTTTTAGTCATAAGGACATATAAAGTAAAAGTAAACATCTGGGAGTTAGTCAAGTAAAAATTTATTTATAGAGCACATTAAAGGCCATGGAAGTGGTTTCCAAAGTGCTGTACGTGAAAATAGATGAGTAAAATCAAAGATTGATAAATAAAAAATGAATAAAAAAATAAATAACAATTAGCAGCACATAAAAGCACATCATGAGCAACTAAAAGCCAGGGAGGAAAAAAAATGTGTTTTCAGCAAAGATTTAAAAATTGACAATGTTGGAGCTGCTCTTATCTGAAGCTGTTCCAGAACTGAGGAGCAATCAGCCCATTTGTTTCACCTTGATTTTGGTAAGGCCAGTAGCAAATGGTCAGATGATCTCAGGGATTGAGAAGGGGCATAAGAGACAAGGAGGTTATACAGATAAGCTGGAGCCTGACCATTTCAACATTTAAAAGCTTGCAGAAAATTTTTATCAGTTCTAAGACTAATAGGAAGCCAATGAACTGAAACCAAAATAGTAGTGATATGTTTATGCTTACACAACTGAGTTAAGAGCCTCACAACTGAAAGGGAAGAGGTGGACTGACACCACTGTACAGTGAGTTACAATAGTCAAAACAGGATGAAAGAAGGGCATGATGAAGTTTTTCCAAATCAGCAAAACAAAGAAAAGACTTGATTTTTGAAATGTTCCTTAACTGGAAAAAGTATCTTCTTACATCCGAGTTTATCTGCTTATCCAATTTAAGAATATTGTCGAGGATAATGCTGAGACTTTTTACAGATGGCTTGCCGTGTTTCGCTAATGGGCCTAGGTTAGTGACAGGCATACCAAATACACTGGATGGACTAAAAAGCACAATCTGAGTTTTACTTTAGGTCAAGAAAATGTGACAACATCCAACACTTTACATCATCCAGGCAAGCCAAAACAAACCCCAGGGAGTTGTATCTAAGCAGTAGATAATTTGGGTGTCATATACAAAATAGTAGAACGATACATTATGCTTATGAACAGCTAGCTGAAATACTCAGCGTCGCCCAGGAGGAAAATAAAGTGTTTTTTTTTTAATTGTTTGAGAAAAACATACTTTAAAAAAAAACAAAAAAACACACAACTTTAAAAATAAATTAACAAACAATGAAGACTCACTAATGTCATTGTCTTGCGGTCTTGTATGTATGTTATCATCCAGTTGATGCTCAGAACCGGCCAACTCTATTTAATTTGAAAAGCAACAGAGGTGCGGTGGTGCTTAAACATAAAGAATGCTGGTAGTTGCCAGCTATATACTAACTGTGTAAGCCGGGATCCTAGAAAGTATTGAAATCTTCAGAACTACTCTGGACATGTCTCTGCCATGAGGATTCGTGTTGCCGACGTGCTCGCATCATTTCTGCATTACCAGCTAAGCGACTGTCTTTCTTCGAAAGTTTCCTATTGCCAGTGTGCTGGCCTCTCTTGCGTATCCACAGAGCTGGAGCCCTCACCTGGACTCTACATCTCACTTCAGGGCCAGACAGACACATACACTTGCACGCGTAGAACTCTATTTAATTTCAAGAGCAACAGGAGTGTGGTGGTGGCAGTCAAACATAAAGAATGCTGGCAGTCACCTCCAGTTTGCCCTCTGGTGGTCAATCTGACTGTCAACTGAATGATAACATGCATACAAGACCATAAGATCAGGGTTAGGGTTGATTTCACCCTGCAGTATTTTTAGTCAACCATTGAGAAACATGTGTACCAAGTTTCATGAAAATCTCTCCAGCCGTACGGACGTGATGCTGGAACATATATACATACATACACACATTGTCTTTTATATATATATAAAAATGTAGCCAAGAGGAAACATGTATAATGAAAACAGAATTGGCGCAAGTATAGAACCTTGTGGGATCCCCTATTTTAGTTTAGTGTTGGAAGATGACAATTCATGCAAATTAACTGAAAAGACCTTTCACAAAAATATGAACTAAACTAGAGCAGTACCATGGTGCCAATAACTTTCTCTAGACGATACAGTAAAATGTTGTGATAAAAGGTGTCAAACGCTACAGTCAAATCTAAAAGTACAAATATATCAGATAACCCAGAAATCATCAGACAATAAAATATCATTAAGAACTTTTAAAAGAGCCGTTTTAGTGCGGTGATGTTGTTTAAAACTAGATTGACAAATTTAATGTATGTGATTATCCTCTAAAAGTGTTTGCAGTTGATCAAGTACAATCTATTTCAGGATCTTTGACATAAAAGGTAGTTGACATATTGTCTAAAATTTGACAGTACAGTCGGATGGTGTTTTTTTGTTTTTTTTTTAATATAAGAGAGAACATACCACAACGGGACTGAAGCAGTTTTGAGGGAGGTATTACTAATACTTACAATAAAAGGCCTGAGAGTTTTAAGACCTCTTTTAATAAATATGTAGGAATTCTATCAAAAGGACAGTTTTTGGACTTGAGATGGCTGACCAACTGGGAGAAACCTGGAAGAGAGACACGTACAATTATCATTTAAAAGCATGGAACAGCTAGGGGTGGTAAGTTCTTTAAAGGAGACTAGTGTAAAAAGCTAGATTATGTTCACTATCCACAAACTCGGAGCAAAAGGGGGTAAGAGGATTTATAGAAGCATTTATGGCATTAAATAACACTTGGGTCTATTGTGTTTTTTTGCTATTAACTCGGAGAAATATTTAGATTTTGAATCTTTAACTACCCTCTGGTAATAGCACAGAATTTTTTTTAAAGTTTCAAAAGACACCTGGGGCCTCATGCATAATGCCGTGCGTACAGGGTGATCCAGATCTAATTATGCAGATCCTGATTGTCTGGATGACTTTGATTTATGTGGGGACGATTCCAGTTCGGCACGAAGACGATTCTTCATGTCGTCAGTTCGCACACTTCTCGATGGTCCGGGATTTTTCGGGTGGTTTTCTGTTTAATAAACTTAATAAGTTATAGCGTAATGAAAATTGCATAATTAGATCTGGGCCAGCCTATAGAATTCACACTATACCATGGCATATGGACAAAAGCGGAAATGTGCTTACACACGAAAAAATCCAGATGCATAAATCTTTGCAAATGCCAACTTCCACATTCTTCCGTTACATAAATCCCATTTAGCGTGAAAAGTAACACGTGCCTGCTGACGCACCCCATCTCCATCCAGAATTACGCCTCTTTGAATATGCAAATCAACATAAATAGCCCTTAAGCTCAGCGTTCTGTGAAAAGGCGATGGCAAAAGCACGGGGGAAATAGAAGAATTTCAGCAAATACCAAGTGGAGGAAAGGAAAAACTTACTATTTGTTGGTTTAAAAAGTGGTATAAACAACAAAAGGAAGTTGATCGAGTGACATAGAGTGTCGGAGAAACTCGAAAGCTCAAGTTCACAAAGTTGTACAGTGCCCCTTAATAAAAAAGAAGTTGTCTGATATCAAAGTCGGCCTAAAAAGGCGAGTCGTAGCCCACCATCTGAGGGTCATATGAAAACTTATTAGGGTACAGAGAAAAAAAATAGGCACACAGTGGGGAAAAAGGTAGAAATGTCAACTTTAATTTCTAAATTTCCACTTTAATCTCGTAGTTTTATTTTGTCACTAGCAAAATACCATGATTGTCAATGTAATTGGACTGAGAAGTGTGTTAAAGAAGGAAAGAGAAAGAAAAGGAAACATTTTTTTAAAATAACATAACATGATTGTCAATGTAATTGTTTTGTCACTGTTATGAGTGTTGCTGTCATATATATATATATAAATATATATATATATATATAAATATATATATAGCGAAATACGGAGGAGCTGGTCCCAGTTCCTGCCGTCCCGCTGACCTGATTAAATCGCTCACCAACCCGTCAGTTTGCGGGTGATAGACTGGCGCTTTCAGGCAGTAATTTGGCCACCTCCTTGAGCGTATCCGAAGTGAAGGTACCCTGGTCCCGTGAGGACCTCCTTGGGTATGCCCACGCGTGAAAACAAGTTAACCAGTTCCCGCGATGCTTTTAGTATTAGCGGGCGCAGGGGAACCGCTCTGGGTACCGGGTGGCATAGTCCACCATGACTAGGATATACTTGTGGCCACGGGTTGAGGGCTCCAGGGGTCCCACCAAATCGACCCCTATCCTTTCAAAGGGGATGTCCACGAGGGGAATAGGGACTAGAGGAGCACGGTCCCTCCTAGGAATCTGGCGGGTCTGGCACCGGACAGGATTGACAGAACCGCCGGACCTCCTCATTGATCCCAGGCCAGTAAAAGCGGAGCTTAATCCTCTCCAGTGTTTTTCGCCCGAGGTGGGCCTAGGAGGTGAGCATGTGCCAACTTCGCATATCTCCGCCGGAAGGTGCAGCTGAATTAGCAACAACTTCGCACCTCGCCCTCATGGGTAGCCACTTTCGGTACAACAGATCATTTCAAGGACAAAGAAGGGTTCCCGCGGTGTGGATCCGTCCGCTGTCGAGCTGTTAGGCAGAACAATCGCGTTCCGGGCAAAGCGCAGGGAGTCATCATTCCACTGCTCCCTCTTAAAGGAGGCCGGCGTGGACCGAAATTGATGGTCCAGGCCGCCGAGAGGGTCTTGGGGCCTGGGCCCGGGAGAGTTCCCTGGCTAGTCCCTTCTCCGGCGGAATCTTCGGGTCAAGGTCCGTAGCCACGGAAGGTCCCCGAGACACCAGCGCCCATAGGGCCTGCCCTTGTGCACGGCGTGGAGGCCGCGGAGGGTGCCTTTTCCCCTCATGACAAGATCCAACGAGGCCCGGGAGCGCTAATGGCTTACCGCTGATTCTTTTAGACCAGTCTTGTCCCAGATCACTGGGAAGGGGGGGTCAGGTAACACAGCGACCGTCATTTGGATTGGTTCCCCCTTCCAGGTAAGATAGCAGTGAGCGGAACGATATGACCTAGTCCCCCCATGCACACAGGTAACCAACAAATGTTGCTTTAACCACTGTTGCGGTAAGACGAAACGGCGAGCAACAATGGTAATGTTGCTGCCGGAATCAAACAAAGCCACCACGGCGTGCCCATTTAGCAACACCACTCCCGTGATTCGACTCGCCAAGGGATGCGGCGGGGTACAATACCTCTCCGTTGATGTCCAGCTGCAGTCCATAGGCTCCGGGCGGTGTGATGGGGGCAGTTTGGCAGCAGGTGGCCGGTCTCGCCACACTTGAAACAGCGCGGCGGACCCGGCCTCTCTTTGGCTCTGGCTGGCGCTTCTGCAGCGCTGGTCGAGGGCTTCGGGGTGGCCGCCCGTCCCTGCCGGTTCCCGCGAGCAGGCTTTTCTGACCCCCCAAGTCGGAGGACCGCCAACTGGCGCTCCAGGACGCCGAGGAGGCCCGACATGATAGCGATGTCGTGTGTCTTCATATCTATATACATATATACATATCTATAGACATACATACATACCTATCTACATCATATATACACACACATACATACATACACACACACAAATTATATATGTGTGTGTGTGTGTATATATATATATATATATATATATATATATATATATATATACATATATACAATGTAGATAGGTGTGTGTGTATAAATATATACACATACAAACATACACACAGGTATATATATGTATGTGTCTATATGTGTGTGTATAGCTTTGGTCACTGAGTGCAAGGGAAAAATAATAAAATTTGTCTATAAGTTATTAAACAGTAAAACATTAATGTTTTAAGAAGTAAAGGTACATTGAACAGAACTGGAGTGGTTGCGGGTAAACTACATTTTAAAGATGGTGTAACAGAACAGGTAAGTAACAGTAGCTAAAACATATATGGATCATCTCTCGGTAGTAGATTCCTTTTGAAAGGCGCTACACGACTGCTGTGGTATAGAAATTACATTTTCTATGTGAACGTCCAAATTTCTGCCTCTGGTAATGTGCCTTACCGGCATTACCAGCAATTAAAGAAAATTAGTTTTGTGTCCTCTGCAGTGTTAAGAGAGAAAGGCTTGGGATAAAAGGAAAAAAGGTGTAAAGAAAGGAAAGTTGCCTTTTTCTTTTATATAGTGTAGAGAGATGTTTTTACTGACGATATGAGCTCCTTTTTGGGACAGTCGCGGCGGGTCTTGTGTAGACTGGTGAGATGTCCCAGCTGTTAATCGGCTGTGATGGCACTGTCAGTCCTCCACTCCTGTTTGTGTCTTCATAATCCGAGCTGACGACCTCATAATCGTATACATGCAAAAGAAACTGCGAAGCACCTTAATATTATTTTGCTGTGGTGTAGAAAAGGGGTCCCGTGTTTGCACTTGTCTGGGCAATAGCTTAGGGGGAGGATGAAAAAAATTAAAAGTGCTCAATTTGACTTCAGGCAGAAGCGCAGTCAGCGTCTCAAAGGCCGGCACAGCTTTGTGCGCGCGCCGGCTGCTCGACTTTTGCAGGAGACGCCACTTTTTGCAGACATGTTCACATGATCAAAAGTCTCTGCGCTCTTTGGAGGTCATTCATATATATATATATTGTCATGAGTGTTGCTGTCACTTATATACATATATATATACACACACACACATAAACATATATATATATACATATACACACATATATACAGTATATATACATATACATCTTACATCACAGCGAAATGAGGTGAATGGGAGGGGAGATGATGACGTGACTCCCACCTGCCTTAACTGTCAATCCCCCCACAAAGACAGTCTCTCGGAATTTGCATAAGCACAGCCCTTCACCAGTAATTTTAACTTACTTACAAAGTGATCAAAACTCGTTTATATCCCGCGTCTTCTCATTAAACTTGTATCCCGCATTAGCCGTGGGCATGACAAACGCCAGCGGCAGCCTGTCTATGAACTTAATTTAAACGTTAGGTTTACACCGTGCTTTGTTTCCGAAGTAGCTGCATTCATGAATATGGTTCTATGTGTGACTCGCTCGCTTCTTATTGTTTCGCTGCCTTCTCAATTGTATAATGCATGTTTTCTTCAGCGCTTCCTTGTTTTCTAGGTACTGTGTGGACAGTCAGTTCACGTGATTACGTGGGAGGCGTGAAGATGTCACATGAAACTCCGCCCCCCACGGCTTTCAAGCTCAACCCCATTACAGTAAATGGAGAAAAATAGCTTCCAGTTATGACCATTACACGTAGAATTTCGAAATGAAACCTGCCCAACTTTTGTAAGGAAGCTGTAAGGAATGAGCCTGCCAAATTTCAGCCTTCTACCTACACGGGAACTTGGAAAATTTGTGATCAGTCAGTGAGTGAGTCAGTCAGTGAGGGCTTTGCCTTTTATTAGTATAGATTAAAGTAGAACATCATAAACTTCATCTTTAAATCATTGAATATGCTAGTTTCTCAAATCCCATCGTAACTAAAGTAGCACTTTAAATGCTTTGTTTTGTATTTGATCTTATATGTGCTCTATGTGTGTGAATCAGTACGTGCTTCTTAAACGGGCTTTCTCTTCCTCCGACAGGACACAGAATCCATTACATTCATGATATTGCAACTCTCTGAATAATTAAAATACTGAGATTTATATTTGATATCATTTTCATGATGATAGGAGTTAACGCATGCTATTAAACTTGGGAATACGGTAGCTCAGTGATTGTTCATGCCTCACGCAAGATGCTTGCTGTGCCGTTCTCGACCTTCGATGAAATAATTTATTGCAGCAGTACTGTTTCTTTCAAATCTACTAACCCCCAATTCCTGTCCTTACGTTTCTTTCTCTAAATACACAATCACCACATAATCAACTCTGTAAAAGACGTTAAGCCATCTGTAAGCTTAGAATGCAGATTCTTCAAAACTTTTAAGGAACATTGAAATATCTTTATAATACATGTTTAATTATTTTATCCATCTATCCTTCAAGCGTTGCGCCAGTCCCAGTAAGAATACAACGTGAGACAGGAACAATCAGTGTACGAAGTGCCAGCTCCTCGCTAGCGCTGTGGCACCATGTCCTCACATGTTTAATTATTGACAATATAGATTATTTAAATGAAGTTTAAGTTTTATCTGTATAATATAATAAACATATTTTGCTGCAATTCATCTTAAAAATGATACCATCATCATATGTAAATACGCACTTTATAAAGTGCCTCAGGTTGTGCAGTATTATAACTGTATCGCAAGTTTACAGTGAGGTGATTGTACTAATAAGTACAAACAATTCTTCATGGAGCACTTGATTGACTGATTGAGTGTGTTTATAGTTCTTGGGATTAAACTGTTTCTGAACCGCGAGGAAAGCCTCTGAAGCATTTGCCGTATGAGAGCAGTTCAATAGACAGCATGGCTAAGGCAGCATGTGCTAGATGCTGTATACCGATAATTCTCTTTCCAATCAGCTACTGTAGAGCTGTGATTCCCCACTCAGATACAGTGATATAAATACTCTGAGTGGTGCAGTGAGTAATATGGAAAAAGATGATCCGCTGTGACAAACCCTAACAGGAGCAGCTGAAAGAAGAAGAAGAAGAAGGAACAGTGAGAGTAACGATGCTAAAGCAGCTATTGTATTTAGAATAGTTTGACCATTCTGTGGACCATTATATTGTTACAGGTTAATTACAATCAAATGCATTAAACTAATAAACAATCTGCAGTTAATTTCAATGTATTTATAAAGCCGCGTCAGGGATGTGGATCTAAATCTATCTATCTATCTATCTAAAAAAGAAAGGGAAACCACACTGGAACAGTGTGACGCTGGGTGCCGCCAGTTTGCAAAACCAAGTGGAGAACTTGCATACGCCAGGAATTGAGCTACTGTGAAATTGTGCCTGGCTTTACACCAAGTTTAGGCTTTGTACATCACGATTGAAGTGTGGAAATGTTCGTACGCAACTTTTTTGTGCATATGCACTGTTTATACATGAGGCCCCTGAAGATTGTCTTTCATCCACCTATGCTCAGCCCTCCTACAGACCTGTCTCAGAGCACAGGTAGTGTCATTTGATCAGGTCTTTGATTTAGGTTTGTGATGAAAAATATTGATAGGGGTGACACTATCTAATATGTTTTTGCAAAAAAAAGCATTAAAATCGTTAACTAACTTACTTGAAGTTTTGAGAATTTGTGAATTAATTTTTTTATTTAGTGACAAGTAAAAGACATTTCCATTAAAACAGGCAGGTGGTCAGAGAAATACACATCACATATTTCAAGATTGCAAAAATTTAAACCCCGAAATCAAACAAGGTCCAATATATGCCTGTGAAAATGCGTGGGAACCTTTAAAAAAATCAGTATGATCTAAACAGACTTTACCATTGACTTATAAGAACATCAGACATAAATATTAAAGTCCCCAATAATAATAAGATTGTCATATTTTGATGTAAAAACTGCCAAGAAATCACAGAACTCTATGATAAAATCTGTGCTGTATTAAGGGAGTCTGTTCACCACAATACACGGTTCAATTTTAGGACCTAAAAATTTGAACAGCTGTAGTTCAAAGCTTGAAAACACATCAAATGATACAGTCCGAGATGAAAAAGTATTTTTAAAAATGGTAGCAATACCTCCACCACAACCAGAGAGCCTGGGGGAATTTAAAAGTGTACAACTTGGGAGGAAGAGGTTCAGTAAATTGGCTTAACTCACTGGTTTGCAGCTATGTCATCTTTAAGAATCAAAAGTTCAAGTTTCTCACAGTGAAGAAATCCTTTAGAATAAATGTCTTGTGTGCCAATGATTTGACATTAATTAATGTCATTTTTAATTGGTGCTGAGATGCACAGGCATTGGTCTTTTGCCAGGATGACAGCATAGGCCATCAGATGGAGTTGTAACAGGTTTACCTCCTAAACGCGAAGACTGGGGTATAGGTAACAGGTAGCATAGGCAGGCTGATCGTGTATGCCCAACAAAGTATAGCTGCGAGGGGATCTTTCTGAATACCAAGCTGGCTCTTTGTCCACTGGATCTTGCTAAGTTAGCGATGACAGAAACAGATATCCTTCATAGGGATGGAAGACAAAAAATCTCTTTGTTTCACATTTGCACCAGCATGTTTACCCTGTCTGTATTTTGGACGAGATTTTTTTCCCGGTACAATCTCCATGGTGAACACAGAGACTAGCAGAAGAGGGGAAAACAGAAGGAGGAATATGAAAATGTCTGCCTCCAGTAATAATATTTGGGTTCAAAGTAGAGGAGCATAGTTTCAGCAGAGTAAGTCGATCATAGTTGTAGTATGAAGTTGCAGCATGGACTAACAAAAGTCACAACACAACAAAAACAGGGAAGACAGGTAGGAGCTGATGGCTTGCCACCCACAGCGGCGCTGTCATTTTCAGTGATGTTTGACAGTTGTTCAGTATTTGTATTTAGTGTTGGAAAAATTAATAGTAATTGAAGTCTAGAGAAGTTTGAGACTGTATGTTGTAAAATTAAATGGACTTGCTTTTGTTCCATGTTGAAATACAAACAGCTTCAGGTACATTTTAATACATTACTTATTATTCCTTAAATATACTCTTTGACATGATGATGTGAAAAGTCTAGTATTAAGTGTATTAGTTTGAGACACTTGTAACTTTAAGATAAGTCCATTGATACAAGAAATATAGTAATATAGCAAAGAGAAAATGAATAGACGACTTGCTAATGATGGAATTTATTTTACTGTTATTCATTCACAAAGTTTCTTACTTTAAAGCAAGTTACAATCAAACTGCAGAACTTAGATATTGAAGAGGTTCAGATACACATTCTGAAACATAAACCACACTAGAGAGGAGAAAATCGCCACTAAATTTACGTTAACTAAAAAACACACACAACTTTAAGATAGACAAGTATAGGAAGATAACAATTTAACATAATCACGTAGACCACTTATACTGATTTTGGAACTAAAATGCACTCGTCAAGCTTTTTTTTTTTTTTGCGCATGGTATCAAATATACTTTTACTCTGCTTGCATGTTACAGACATGTGTTTGTTTAATTTTGGCTCATGTTCTGAATTGCAAATTTTTCTCTTCTCTGCTGTTCATTAAAACTTACAGTTCCAGGAACAGTGTGTAGGACTTCTCAGTTTTGAATGTGTAACATATTAATTATTAATGTAAAATGTGCTTACTTTGTTTTGTATTTATTAAATTCTTGCTATATAGGGTACCATATGTGTCTTATTTTTATTAACTCATTCAGCTTTTATTGGAAGACTGATTTTCTTATTGGTTCTATGAGCTTTATATAAGTTATTCAACAGATATTTTGAATTTTAAAATTACTTTAAGGTATTTATTGGCCAATGTGTAACTAGACTAAAAATGTTTTATATTTCAGCTTACAGCAGTTCTAATTAGATTTTAATAGTAGTTCAACTTGAGCCTGTCACAATGTATTAGATATCATGCAACAATTATCACAGTTATTGTTGCTGCTAAGCCTACAGCAGTATTTCTGAAATATTTATTTTTATGTTTGTTCTTTTTTCATACAGGTGAAGCTTCGGGCAAGCAATAAAATTGATAAAAGCAAACACATCATTAGTATTGGTGAAACACAGCATTTTTAAAAGTCATTATAAATACTGTATTTCTATTCATAGTTGTAAAACATTGTTTTAATATTAGACCAATGTCTTATTTGCTGTTTTTATCTAATTATCTAAATAACTCTGTTTATACAAGCTCACTGTTTGATTTAGTTTCCAAATTTTCCTCCTCTGTTATAAGGTCTTGGGGAGATGAAGATAGCAGCATCAGGCTCAAAACACAAGACATCTCCATTTAGAATACCAGTCTGTCAGAGGACACATCTGTACACTCTCACTAACACACACAATGATGCTTACTGTACCGGCGTTAGTGTTTCCATTTTGTCTAACTTTATTGTCACTGAAATGTGGGAGCACAGTAGAAGACTGGAGGCAATCCATTGAGAATATAAGAAGTAAATTCAGTCTCTGCAACTGAGAAACAAAGCCTGGTCAAGCATGGTCATTCAAGGTCTGTGGCAGCAGCACGCCTTTACTTGAACTCTTAGTGAGTTCTCCAGAAATACTGATTAAACTAGTCAATGATATTTTGATGATCTGACCATCAGTAGTTACATTTGGACAAATACAGTATGATGGCATTTGCTTGTTGTAATCAGAAAAATTAACAAATTATTATTATTATATATTTGGAAGTCATCTCTACCGAATTTCATCTACAAGATCAAGATACACATACAGTATCTGTTTTTTACAGTTGGAGTACTGGTGTGCTGAGGAAGTTTTCAGGGTCACACAGCGAGTTGAAAGTTGAGTTTATATAGTATATTACCTGTCAGTTTAATTTGCACAGCTGAGGGAATGAATTGTGTACATTTTCTTTATATAAGTCTTTACAAATAGTTTTACAAGCAAACCTATGCCTTTTTTTTGCAATTTAACTCATATAAGCCATGTAAGCAGAGTTTGAAAACTGAACATGTGCAAAAAGATGTTTAAATTGCTGGATAGCATTTTTTTCTTCATTGCTTAAGGAGAATTCTAAAAAGTGTCTTTATTGGGGGCCAACTCGTACTCTAAATATAGAGGTTCATAGTCTCACCCAACACTATTAAAAAAAAATATATCAAACCACTATTTGAAAAAACAAAAAGCGTAAATTGTGTGAGAGTATACTTGGTGGAGAGGTTGGAATGGAAGAAATTCATTCTGTGTACAGGTGTGCGAGTTGAGATCAGGAGTATCTGTAATTGATTGATTGTAATCCCAGATGGGCACACAGCCTGTCTATTTAAATACAATCGCTTTCTCTAGTGGAGGGGTGACCTGATGCCTTTCAAGCGGCTGAGCTGTCAGATAATGGGTGCCAGCAAGCGAAGCAAACAGGGGTCAGAGCCCCCTAGTATTTTTAAAAATTAAAATTCATCAGTTACTTTACTGATTCATCATGACCATAAAAGTAATAAATACTAGGTCAAACTAAGACAATTTTCAGTACATGTCACTTTCAATACATGTAACTAAATTAAATGGAGATATTCTACACACTTCATGTACAAATAACTTAAACAAGCTAGTTGGGTACACTTTAGTGCACTGACTCTGAACAGTATTCTGAACACACTAAAAGGGAGACAATATATCCCATTCCCCCCATCCATGTGTCTACTAGATAATTTCAACTTGCAATCACATGCTTAGCTTCTGCAACCCTCAAATATACTCTTCCAATTTTTGAAAATCTGCACAAGCAGTACTTTCTCTGAACCCTGAATATTTTTTTAAATAACATACATGTTCAAGTTCTAGATTAATCCCAGTATGTAGTATAGACAGAACATTAGAACACTCCAGACAAGAACAGGTCATTCAGCCCAACAAAGCTTGCCAGTCCTATCCACTTGTTTCCTCCAAGAAAACATCAAGTTGAGTTTTGAAAGTCCCTAATATCTTACTGTCTACCACACTGCTTGGTAGCTTATTCCAAGTGTCTATCGTTCTTTGTGTAAAGAAAAACTTCCTAATGTTTCCAAGTTTCCAACTGTGTCCCCGTGTTCTTGATGAACAGACACATGTTACTTACACTGTATAAATCTTAATATCCGTAATAGTTTATGTTTATTCAAGCTTAATGGACCTTTTTTGAGTGTTCCTGGATCCACAGTGTGTGGCAAAGGTATGGAATCATTAAGCTTTTTTCTGCTGCAAGACTTATGACATTTCAGCTTTGTAATGTTGAGAGCTTTTTCTATCTTATCTTAAATACCACCGTCTATGTATTTGACGCAGTTTATTTTTGAGAAGTCAATTACATATAAATGCACCTAATAATTAGGACAAGCTAACTCACAGCTTGCAGTTTGGAGTCACCAGTCAACCTAAGTAAAGAATTCAAAACTATTTGTTAATAGATTGGGATTCTAAAACTGTAAGGCAGCAGGGCTGGGATGCCTTGACACTTACTTAATAATTATTTGTAATTATGCAGTGCTTACTTTTAAATTTTGTAAGAAAGAATATAATTCATTTGGTGTCATGTACAATGCTGGAACAAATATTTCAAAAGTTAACAAATGTATTTGACATGAAGCTGTCTTTTTATTGAAATTCAAAATCCTTTTTTTACAGTTGGCTTTTTTCATGACAGCTTTGGTTAAAAAAAGCTGAATTAATAATAACCATTTCAGCAAGTTTCATGCCGTTTGCAGTTCTTATTTCCAGACTGCCCATTGCCTCTTGTGTGCATTCTGCTGCTGCCTTGGAACCTGTTACAAAATCTCTTTTTTCTAGATTATAAATGTATGGCATTGCAAGCAGTATCATGTCTGCCTGTGCCAGCTGAACAGCTCTCAGCAGAGTGAAGTACTTTTTTCATCTCAAAGGAGAGCTGTGTACTTACCACTAAGACTAACACTGCCTCATTTCTTAATGTAGTGCCACCTATCTGCATGAAACCGAGACTTTCAGTGTCATTTTTCAGAAATCATTTTCTTTTTCTTGAATCTATCTTTTGTGTTATAGTTGTTTCCCTTTAAATTTCGTATATATAAAATAATGTATTTAATGTAGTACAAGTAGAAGTAGTCCTTGTTTCAAAAATAAAAAAGTACAGTTGCACTATCTTTTCTTATTTATCTTGTGGTGTTTGTTACAGTGGTTAACGCTTTGGACTTCAAACCTTCAGGTTTTAGGTTCAAATCACTCTCTTGAAACTATGTGACCATGTGCAAGTTACTTCACTTACCTGTGATCCAATTGGAAAAACACAAGAAGTATAACCAATTATATATCAGATGTACATCTACAAATGTATTAGCCAAATGAGTAAATATAAATAGTGCTCATTTTTCTTGTGAGCATTTATTTAAAGGCTCAGAGGTTGAATTATTCTGGTCCTAGTCAAACAGCTTTTTCTAGGGGCATATATAGTAGTGGTTGTGTTGTAATTCTGTTTTATTTATTTATTTTTTTTACATTTTAGTTTTTACTTTTGAGGCCTTCCATGCTCTGCCAGTCATATTTAACATTCATGCCATGTATATCCTTTCGTGTAACATTCTGGTTGTACTTGCTGGTCACATTGCAAGGCTGGTATCTCCTTGTTTGTATACTTGTTCCCAGGTACAGGACATGTTTCTTGTCAGAAAGCCTTCACTAGGTGGATACCTAGAATGTGTTGTGAATATATCTTTAGGAAAAATACTACTGAATGTGACCTACACTTTTCCATTCTGAATATTTTATTGTTTTGGGAATACTCAGATTTGAAAGTAAAAATCACAAAAGTATATACCGTTAGTATGGTGACATGATAGTTCAGTGGACAGCACTACTGCTGCATTGCTCCAGAGTCCAGGCTCAAGCCTCTTCCTGGCTGTTGTTATTGTCTACACATTCTCACCTTTTATAAGTGAGTATTCTACCATAGCTGTTTTTTTTTTTCTGACATTCTTCCTATGGATGTATAAGTCATGATGACTGACAATTTGAAATTACTTCTGTATAAGGATGCATTTTTTGGTCACATTTTATAATTAGTAGTTGACCAACATGAATCTATTAATAACCATTACTTATTAAAAAGTGACACCCAGCATAATAACATAAACATAATGCAAGGATAAATTTCTCTGAAAAGGGTTTTATTTTTGAATTATTTGTGTGGTGAAAACAGTGTATGTTCAAAACTCTGTCTTTTCAGTACTGAAAAGTAGAAATACACTGATAAGATATTTTAGTGTTGATGCTGATTACTGAATTCATGTTCCTAAAACTGGCCTTTTCCAATACTGATTCCTATTTTCTTTCTTTATCCTTTTACATTTTTTAATCCGAAGCTAATGCGTTACCAAATATGAGGAAGACTAATGTTCTATATTAAAGTGTTAACCTTGATATTTTTACAATTAAATTGTACACCTCAGGTTTTAGGGGGGCACCGTGGTGCAGTGGTAGCGCTGCTGCCTTGCAGTTAGGAGACCCTGTGTTGAGTTTGCATGTTCTACCCGTGTCTGCGTGGGTTTCCTCCGGGCGCTCCGGTTTCCTCCCACAGTCCAAAGACTTGCAGGTTAGGTGGATTGGTGATTCTAATTTGGCCCTAGTGTGTGCTTGGTGTGTGGGTGTGTTTGTGTGTGTGTCCTGTGGTGGGTTGGCACCCTGCCTGGGATTGGTTCCTGCCTTGTGTCATGTGTTGGTTGGGATTGGCGCCAGCAGACCCCCATAACTCTGTGTTCGAATTCAGCGGGTTGGAAAATGGATGGATGGACCTCAGGTTTTATTAACTACTATCAAATTACCTGCGCTTCGCAGCGGCGAAGTAATGTGTTAAAGAAGTTATGAAAAAGAAAAGGAAACATTTTAAAAATAACGTAGCATGATGATGAATGATTGTCAATGTAATTGTTTTGTCAATGTTATGAGTGTTGCTGTCATCAAGGATTTAATTATCATTATTTCTTTCAATCAGGTTCATATTTGGAGGATGTGTTGTGTTCAAGTTACATTTCGTGTATGTCAACCGTTGTAAAGATAACAGGTTTCATTCATTGAAGTGTTCATTACCCAAATGAACTCTACTCGTGAATCTAAGATGTTTAACAGGCATTCCTGGTATTAACTTGTGGATTTGCCTGTGAATGTTTAGCGGCAGCATGTCTATGAACTTGTGGATTTGCCTGCGAGTATTTAGTGGCAGCGTCTCTATTAAGTTGTGGATTTGCCTGCGTGTATTTAGTGACAGCATGTCTATTAACTTGTGGATTTTTCTGCGAGTATTTGGCGGCAGCGTCACAAAGTTGTTTTCGTCTAGCTGCATCAGAAAATGTACCACAACGTCTGACACGCCTTCTTTTTACTGTTTACTCACAGCTTGGATTGCTGCTGTCATAATCAGTTTGAGTTTCATAGTTTTTTTTCAGTTATGTTAGTATTTGCAGGACTTGTGTTGAAGTGACATTCAGCATCTGTCAAGCGTTGTATGCATACAACCGGCTTCATCGATAACTTTGCATGCCAATCGTTGTAAGCATACAACTAGCTTATCGATAACTTCACATCCAGCTTTTGAGAGTTGAAACATTCATAAACATCAAAGTGTCCACTACTCAGAACGTCACCTGTGAATCTAAGATGTTTAAGAGGTATTGGTGGTTCTCCAAAGGTGTAAAATATTTGGCCATTTCGGTACACTTGAAAGCGACAACCGAACAATTCAGCAGCAGCCATCAACTCACATGCAGAAGCATAGGTGAAGGGCTTAAGCATTTCACTCTTATAGTGCCCCTGTGTAGTATAATTATCTCCTGTACCGTCATCAGTCCACACCTTGAACCTGTCCCAGTCATTCAATACATAAGACACAATGTTCCTCTGGATATCAAGATTGAGCCTGATATGGCCGTGCCGTATGTAACACAGAGAATGTAAAAGGCAGGCGGCATCTCCGGGCATGAAAACCACTCTGTAAGTGACAGTTCTTTGATCAATGGCGATCACCTCAATGGACATGTTAATCGGGGTACAGTTGGAACGAAAAAGGAAATGGTTACTTGAACAGTAAACTAAGTCTAAAATACCTACACAATAACTATAATCGTAATAAACGAACAATAGAACAGCAGAGAAGCCGTGGATTAAATAAAAAGGAGAAGAGACCGGAGCAAAGGATAGCCTTATATGGGCAGGCAGTCAATTACGTGGGAGGCCTGGGGATGGGGGATGCAATATAGGCAGGCAGCCAACTACGTGGGAGGCATGGTGATGGGGGACGCAACGCAGCAAGGAAATGGGTACCTGAACAGTAAACTAAGTCTAAAATACCTACACAATAGCTATAATCGTAATAAACGAACAATAAAACAGCAGAGAAGCCGTGGATTAAATAAAAAGGCTGTAGTTATCAGCACGGAGACCGAAGGGAATTAAAAGACTAGAGCGACAGACGGCCTTATATGGGCAGGCAGTCAATTACGTGGGAGGCGTGGGGATGGGGGACACAATATAGGCGGGCAGCCAACTACATGGGAGGCGTGGTGATGGGGGATGCAACGCTGCCTCCCACGGCGACCAAGCTGCAGGCTATGAACGTATATATGTACATAAGTAGGATTCAATTATGACTGTTACGCGTAGAATTTTGAAATGAAACCTGCTTAACTTTTGTAAGTAATCTGTAAGGAATGAGCCTGCCAAATTTCAGTCTTCTACCTACACAGGAAGTTGGAGAATTAGTGATGAGTGATTCAGTGAGCCAATGAGTCAGTGAGGGCTTTGCCTTTTATTAGTATAGAAAAGAAATTCTATAGGCGTATTGTTTAGAGACCATAAAAAACAAAATGAATTAATATACATACTTTCTCCACTGATAAAACATGTTCACAAATGTATTTATCTATAGTGCATAAGGCATTAAAGAATATGAAATGCTTATCATAATAACCAACCACACTTGTAATAAAATGTTCATGTTTATGAAGAAGATATAACAGGCTAACATGCTTAACCATTTTACAAATGTGGCTCTGAAGCTAATAAGCTTGTTGCTTACTAAGCCATGAGGGCAAATTATTTTTATATATTCCTTTATTTAACTAAAAATGTGACGTGACATACTAAACACAAGCTTGCTCAGCATCTGCACAAATAAAGTGTGCCTGTTTTAATTTAAGGATAAAATTAAAAGGTCTGAACTCATTAAAGGTGCTTCTTTTTTAATTTCTGACAAAGACAATTCTCTCTTACTTCTACTCCAAGTTTATCTGGACAAAATATACTTCTGCCATTTCTCTCCATGCACAGGGCAATTGCTCATATTCCTTTTCCTCAGTATTTTACTTCACTTTCTTTACTGTAAAAGTCAATGTTCCGGTCTTCTGGTTCTTGTAAAGTCTGCCTGCCTTCTCTCTGCTTACAAGAAGCTCTGATAGCAAAACTCCCTGTGCGTTTCCTCAGGTACTGTACTAGTTTATGTAACAGGCACTAAAACAAAATTACCTTTAAAAAAAATAAAAAAAATAAAAAACCTGATACTGAAAAAAATATTTTTTGAGATAGCCAAATTACTGATCACCATCACTCCAGAATGTTCAGATATGGCCAGCTGCATTGATGGAGTTAAATCTTACAGTTAGCAGCATTGCTGGACTAAATGAATCTCTGGTTTGTCCACATTTATTTTTAACAAACAAAAGTTGTACTCGGGTTCTGGCAGAGATATAGTTCTAATGACTTATGTCAACTTTAATTTGTGTAGTAAATTCTTCTAAAAAGGAAAATATGAACAAACTTCTTAGTATCTAAAAATTTACAGTAACAAAGGAAATCAGTAAGGAATAAATACCCTTTCACACTACTGTACATACATAATATGACCTAAAGTTTGTGGACACATGACCATCACACCTATATGAACTTGTTGGAAATCCTATTCAAAAACTAATGACATTAATATGGGGTTGTCCCAACTGCCTGTATTGGCTATAACAGCCTCCACTCTTCTAAGAAAGGCTTTCTTCAACGTTTTGGGTTGTGTCTGTAGGAACTAGTGCCAAATTTAAAGTCACTGAGCTCTTCAATTCAGCCCATTCTACTGCCAATATTGGTCAATGGTGATTGCATGTTTGCTTGATTTTATGCACCTGTTCATAATGAAAATCCTAAACTCAATAAGTTGGAGGTACTGTATGCCCACATAGTTTTTGGCCATGCAGTGTAAAAAAGTGATAAATGTAGAAATATAAGTTTTGTTTTTTTTTTTCCTTCAAATGAGCTGCTTAGATAAATACAGTAAGTAGCAAACTACATATTTTGGTGCAACTGTAGTCTGGTTTGTTTTTTTCTGACAGTGCCAGTGATGATGGTGGTGTGCATGGTGCTGAGAAGACAGACAGTATTTCTTTATACAGATTAAGTTTTATACAGTTAATGTGGCTTTCCCACTGGTCATCACTGCCATTAAGAAGAGTCCCTTTTTTTGGTCAGCTTGCTTGGCAGAGAATGCTACTTAAAAAATGGTTGTTTAACAGTGACATTTTTCCCTTTACTGGTTAAATTTTCAAACAAAATTGCAATACTGCAATCTGTGATAGTTATTCTGCTGGTGGTCATTTGGAATCTTTCTCCAGATATAGAGTAGCATTGAGAGCATATATTGTATTTTCTATTCACATCACAGGCTATCCAATGGCTAAAATGGCTATATATATCTGTCTGTCTTTGTCTGTATTTCTGTCTGCTTTTCATGAGCATACTACTTAATGGATTTAGATTGTTTTTTTTCTATAATTTGCTCAAACAGTCTGGTTGATTTTGCGACTTCTGTCATTGTGCTAAGTATCATAGTTCACTTGAGGTACCGATTTATTTGCGTGAATCTGAGAAACATGCAGCGGGCTGAGGTGATGGGGGTTTGAAACAAAATATTCTTAAGCTCCAGAATTCTCCTGGATTTATTTAGAAAAATCTCTGTCTACCTGAGGTGTATAAACAGCCCAAAGAATGAAAGATAATGTATGAAACTTGTGATAAGCAAATATCAAATATAAATGAAATAGTAATTCTGCGTTCAGTTCATATAAGCTACTATCACTCCTTAGAATGTGTGGTTTCATTTGGAGGAATATTTAGACCTGCTTCATTTACATGTTCATTTTGATGTTTGTATTGTGTCCAGAATCACAGTGTTAAGCACATTTCACTGCATTCTTTAGGTTTTACTAATATGCCTTATTAATACGTACAAAAATGAGCCTTTTCCAGGCATCTTATATATCAGTTTTTTTTAAAAGAGTGTACTTTTTAATAATTAAAATGTGCCTTTTTTGGGGAGTAGCAGTTGCTATAGTATTAGTTTCATCTATTTGAAGTTGTTTATTAGCTTTAATGAGATTCTTGTAAAAATTAATTCAGTGCAATATAGATTTTCTTTCCTCTTGATCTAATAATATTGATTACTTCACTTGCAAAGGAAACTCTGTAACACAATTAACTTGTTAAATGGATTCTTCTGAGAAAAGGCTACAGCTCATTTCATTATTAATGTTAAAGGCTTGATGACGATAACAAGCAGTTGTAATGTATTAATACATTTCTGCAGTTCTTAGCGGTTTAGCTTAAAACAAATAATATATGTTCCAAGTATGACTCGGTTTCAATGAACAATCTGACTATGTAGCTTTTATACTCTTTGCTAAGTTCACGTCTGGTCATTCTAACTTTAACAAACATTATTTGTCACCATCAAAGAAACAATTATCAGTCTGCTCACCATGTTTTGAAAATGTAGTACTTTTTAATCTTATAGAACACAAATGCTTTACTAGAAACCAGGACTGATTTTACATTTCATGAACACCTTGAGATAAAAGTAAACCTTTTCATTGAAATCTAAAGCATACTTTTCACCTTTTTGGAAAACCACTTTACATTGACAAAAATTATGCTTTCAGCTAGAACACAGAAATGTTTGGAAGTGAAACGCCTCTCATCTCAACTATTGATGCACCTTGTCACAACTTTTGTCACAAATTATTCATTTGATTATGTTCAGTTTTGTCATGATTAATTCATGGTCTTGAATAAAAATGCAATTATCTCCTAGCCGCCACTAAGTTAAGTGCTATACATTTGGTTTGCTTTAAGTTATGATACACAATCTTTGGTCATGAATTAAAATTCAGTACACTTTTGTATTGCAATTTTAACTGATAAAGCTACATGTAGCAGTGAAAAGCAATTCAAAAAAGCAAAATCAATTGGGTTGATATTTTTTATTTATGACGCAATTAAACTGTGCCAGAATTAATTGCACCACATATATATGCATTGCATTGTAATGTAGTTAACACTGTGGATTACATTTCATTTTGCCACGAATAATCTTCCTCACGAATTAACTGTTGATTTCATATAAAATAATTTATTCAAAGGTAGATATTTATGATTAGATTTTATATGCCACAATTTGATCAGTTTGTTATTGAACTTTTCACACTTTTGTTGCTTCATTCCTCCAATATCTACATTTTTAACTTGGTTATTTTTAAGTACTTTTGGTAACCTTTTCCAGCCAAATTTGACTTTGTTTTAACCAAAAAATGCTTTCACTGATATAAACCCATTTATTTGTGGTGTGATTCTGGTATATTATCTATACTAAAAAAAGGCAAAGCCCTCACTGACTCACTCACTCATTGTACTGTAATAGATTGCAGCTCGATAGCCGTGGGAGGCGGAGTTTCGTATTAAAGCATTTAACCAATCACATTTCAGCCATCATTTGTTGCCAGGCAAAGAGGCTTTCACAATCCGTTGTGTAGGCACTCTGACACAGAATAAATGTCGATTAACCTGTTGCTTCAACCAATCAGATTTTGAGTTGGTGTCAGTCGGGCCCTCTAGCAGGCGTGTGGCAACGTCACCGTATTCAGACCCATTGATTGGATAGAAGCCGATATGAGGAACTCTATGAGGCCACTGAACCCACCGCAAACGCTCCGAGCGAAAGATCGTCGCGTGCACTATGGCCAACTCCATAGCAGGATTCTGGACAATATTATTTGCCAGACACAGACCAGATTTCAAGACCACGAAAACCTGATGTTTGTCATGCTCCTTGAGCCCCAGAAGTTTCGGAAATACAAGAAAAAATTCACGCATGCAGTCTTCTCCAGTTTAACACAAGAGCCACGGAGCGCTTTTTGATCTGTCTCGGCTAAAAACAGAACTGACTGTAATGTATGCCATGTATGATTTTTTAGGAAAATCTCCCACTGATCTCCTTGACTTCCTTCATCAGAAAAATCTGAATGGGAGCATGGGGCAGCTGTTCACATTGGTATATTTGGCGGTGAGCATTCCCGTGTACACTGCTTCTGTCGAGCGAACATTTTCAGCTCTAAACCGAATTCAGACTTAAGCCAGAAATACCATAGGGCGGATTCGCCTTTCAGCATTAGCTTCGAATGCGATAGAAAAGGATGTTTTGATGGAACTGAAGCGCACGGATAATCCGTACGACAGAGTAATTAAACTGTTTTTGAGGAAAGAGAGGAGGATGGATTTTGTTTACAAATAATCTGAATTTTTGGTGAGTAAAATGTTGTGATTTTCCTAAATAATATTGAGTTATTATTGATGGTTTTTATGTGATGTTGCGGCTGTGGCTGCAGTAGAAAGGAACTTGTTCACCCTGGTTTGTCAATTCAATAAAGGCATTTATTGTGGCTACAGGAGTTATCTTATATATATATCTATATATATATATATATATATAAATAAACGAACCGCATGCCGTGGCACAACACGAGAGACTTCGCCTCTAGTGCTGATGTCCGAGATTCGATTCCCGACAGGGGGTGCAGTGAGTGTGTACACCTGATGAGCCCAGAATTAGGGCGAAACACGTGCTGCATATTGTTTGCATTATTTGACAGTAAAACTATTTCAATATATTCAATATATATAAATTCGCGCTTCCCGGTTCATTTTACCCTCGCACCCCCTTAGTTTGAGAAGAAGTATGAAAAAATATGAAGTTAACGCAGAAAAACAGATCACCAATTGAAGCTTTATGAATAATGGATACTTTATTCGTCATCAATAATTGTTTTGGTAAAGCCTTTCTCAGTATAATCCTCCTTCCATTTTCTAATTTTTTCGCGACTACCCATGATTAATTGAACGGTAAAAAAGTAAGAGTGAAGCGAGGGTCACTTATTGAGGCAGGCAGGCGACAGCTCAATATCTCGCAGGCTCGATGTGGTGCGCGTCCAGTCGCTCTACAATGTGCGATCAGATTCGAAAAAATATATCTTTTCAAGCTCTATTTGGATATAAGTACGTTCTATTTAGTCGACAGAAATATCTTTGGTAGAAATGTAAGTTGAATGTAGTCTTTAAATTTCTATGGTGAAGAAAAATTTATGCAATGATGACTAAATTTAACTTACATTCCTACCAAACATATTTCTTCAGACTAAATAAAAATTACTGATATTTAAAATTTAACTAGAACTTGAACAGATACGATAGTTGGTAATACCCACGCAGCACTAACTGCACAAAAGAGCAGGAGTCATCCATTTTAACAAGCAGCGTATTGCACTGATACGAAATAGCCTGCCCATTTAATTATTTAGGAATGGATAGATAAATTAAAATTCTGTACAAATAATGTTTTTCATTTTTCTTCCTCGATGGATTCTGGCACCCCCAGCAACAGCTGCTCGCACCCCAAAGGGTATATATATATATATAGAGATAGATAGAGATAGATATATATAGATATATACATATATAGATAGATTTATGGTTCTATAGAAAAGTTCTATCTTGGAGTTTGCTAAAAGACACCTGAAGGACTCTGAGATGGTAAGAAATAAGATTCTCTGGTCTGATGAGACCAAGATAGAACTTTTTGGCCTTAATTCAAAGCAGTATGTGTGGAGACAACCAGGCACTGCTCATCATTTGTCCAATACAGTCCCCACAGTGAAGCATGGCGGTGGCAGCATCATGCTGTGGGGGTGTTTTTCAGCTGCAGGGACAGGACGACTGGTTGAAATCGAGGGAAAGATGAATGCGGCCAAGTACAGGGATATCCTGGACAAAAACCTTCTCCAGAGTGCTAAGGACCTCAGACTGCCCGAAGGTTTACCTTCCAACAAGACAATGACCCTAAGCACACAGCTAAAATAACAAAGGAGTAGCTTCACAACAACTCTGTGACTGTTCTTGAATGGCCCAGCCAGAGTCCTGACTTAAACCCAATTGAGCATCTCTGGAGAGACCTAAGAATGGCTGTCCACCAACGTTTACCATCCAACCTGACAGAACTGGAGAGGATCTGCAAGGAGGAATGGCAGAGGATCCCCAAATCCAGGTGTGAAAAACTTGTTGCATCTTTCTCAAGAAGACTCATGGCTGTATTAGCTCAAAAGATTGCTGCTACTAAATACTGAGCAAAGGGTCTGAATACTTAGGACCATGTGATATTTCAGTTTTTCTTTTTTTTAATAAATCTGCAACAATTTAAAAAAATCTTTTTTTTGTCTGTCAATATGGGGTGCTGTGTGTACATTAATGAGGGAAAAAAGTAATTTAAATGATTTTAGCAAATGGCTGCAATATAACAAAGAGTGAAAAATTGAAGGGGGTCTGAATACTTTCCGTACCCACTGTATATATATGTGTATGTGTGTATATATATATATATATACTAATAAAAGGCAAAGCCCTCACTCACTCACTCACTCACTCATCACTAATTCTCCAACTTCCCGTGTAGGTAGAATGCTGAAATTTGGCAGGCTTATTCCTTACAGCTTACTTACAAAAGTTGGGCAGGTTTCATTTCGAAATTCTACGCATAAGGGTCATAACTGGAAGCTATTTTTCCCCATATAATGTAATGGAGTCTTGAGTTGGAGATGGCCGTGGGGGGCGGAGTTTCGTGTGACATCATCACGCCTCCTACGTAAGTACGTAGAGAACAAGGAAGAACTCCAAACAGCGATGAGCACAAAACGCCATTTCACAATTGAGAAGGCAGAAAAACATTATGAAGCAAATGATGCATACAAGCATATTCATAAGTACAGCTACTGCGGAAACAAAGCACGGCGTGAACCGTAAGTTTATATTAAATTAAGTTCATAGACAGGCTGCCACTAGCGTTTGTAATTTAGTGCCTGCCCATATAAGGCCGTCCATCAGCGGCAATCCAATACAAACACTGCCGGTAAATGTTCACGGGTGAAGGACTGTGCTTATGCAGAGGAAGATGAGATGGTCAGGGTGGTGTTTGGCACAAACTCATTGAAACTGCGAGAGAAACTTTTAAGTGCGGGTCTTAGCTGACATTACGAGATGGCACCAGTACAGCTGGGAACCTTCGATGCAAGAACACCAAGCGGCTCCGTGAACTGGCGCAATGCGCAGACAAAAGCAACAGTTCCAAAGAGTGCTGAACAAAACCGAATTACACAATTGAGAAGGCAGCAAAAAATATGAAGCGTCTTATACATACAATCATATTCATAAGTGCAGCTACTGCGGAAACAAAGCACACGGTGGAAAAAGTGAATGTCCTGCTAAAGGAAGACAGTGTAAAAAAACCCGTGCATGCAGTTTGTCACATCACAGATAAAAGGAAGGCGAGCTGTTTATTGATGCAGTAAGGAACTAATCGATGAATGAAACCTCTTATCTTTACAGCGATTGACAAACACGGAATGTAACTTGAACACATCCTACAAATACGAGCCTGATTGAAAGAAATAATGATAATCAAATCCTTGATGACAGCAACATTAAATAACACTCACAAAACAATTACTGTATATTGACAATCATGTTACGTTATTTTTAAAATGTTCCCTTTTATTTTCATAACTTCTACTTCTCCACTGCGTACACGGGTATATATATAAATGTATATATATACCCGATCTACAATACATACTTTAGCATAGACAAGCCACACGCTGTGGCTAATTGTAGAGTCTTAAGCCTCTACGCCGACATTGAGGTTGATTCGAGAGGGTGTACTGACTATGTGCGCGCTACCGATTCATTTTACCTTCGCATCTCCTTGGTTTGGGGCGTATGAAAAATATTAGGTTAGCAGAATCATGTTACGTTATTTTTAAAATTTTCCCTTTCTTAGCACAAGCACAGCTGAGAAGCTTGATGCATGTACTCCATAAGCGTTAAAAATAACGCATTTAATCACACTTTCAATTCCAAACAAGCGGGAACTTTTGTCAATGCATGATTTCCTGGTACATCCATTACACTGATGCACACATCACAGCTACAAAAATGTTAGAGTCGGAATAAAGCGCGTTCCTACGACTGATCATTTCGACTACCAGCGAAGCCTTGATAAAAGCATGGTTTTGTGCACACTGAAAAGCAAGCAAAATTAGATGCATTACAGAAAGCGGACTTTGTGGCTCTTACTGGGGATCATTGGACTTCCGTGACCGTTAGTAATTCTAAATACATCTAATTACAAAATGTTCAATGATCACACTGTTTTAGCCTAATGTACAAAATAATTTTGGCTAATGTTACTCAGAGTTTAAAGAGTAAGCTGGTCAAATTACCTTTTATGTTTCTGACTTATTTTTTAAGAAGAAAAACTGCACTTTATGTTGAAATTTTGGTTATTATTATTTAAAGACAATACTATTCTGAAAATGTACTTAAAGTACTTAAACTACCACTTTATTTTTAAGTCTGCCCAATTTTAACCAGGGATGATATTTTTGTTTCTGTTTTGAATTCAAATGCAGTTTAAAGCTTTTTTTCAGAAATTAAAACAGCTTCAGTTTACAATATTCATGTCCATGTCTATTATTTGATTCTGTAAGCCCACTAAAACCGTTTTAAATTAAAAAAAAAACATTTGCGATTTGGGGCAAATTTACGTGTCGATTACATACGATTAATCAAGATTAATTCTTACACAGCCTCTAATTAATTGGATTAATTTTTTAATCGAGTCCCACCTAATATATATATATGTAGATATATATATGTAGATTTGTATATATATGTGTATATACAGTATATATGTAGATATGTATATGTTGTATATACAGTATGTATATATGTGTGTGTGTATATATACAGTATGTGTATATATGTATATGTATATATATGTATGTGTGTATATGTATATATATAACTGTATATATATGTGTATAGATGTGTATATATATATTTATATATATGTTTATATGTATATATATGTTTATATATGTGTCTGTGTGTGTGTATATATATATATATGCCAGCAACACTCATGACAATGACAAAACAATTACATTGTCAATCATGTTACGTTATTATTAAAATGTTTCCTTTTCTTTTTACTTCTCGCTGCCAATGCAGGGTATTTGCTATATATATATATATATATATATATATATATATATATATATATATAAATAGATAGATATGACAACAACACTCATATCAATGACAAAACAATTACATTAACAATCATCTTACGTTATTTTTAAAATGTTTGCTTTTCTTTTCATAACTTCTTTAACACACTACTTCTCACTCTGAAGCCTTGGTATTCTGCTAGTATATATATATATATATATATATATATATATAAATATATGTATACATATATATAAATATATATATATATATATATACATACTGTATATATGTATATATTTGTATATATATGAATGTATATATGTATATGTATGTATATATATATATATGCCAGCAACAC
This sequence comes from Polypterus senegalus, assembly GCF_016835505.1. NCBI lineage: Eukaryota > Metazoa > Chordata > Cladistia > Polypteriformes > Polypteridae > Polypterus > Polypterus senegalus. The sequence goes on from NC_053156.1 coordinate 142,008,795, forward strand.
TCATGACAATGACAACACAATTACATTGTCAATCATGTTATATTATTATTAAAATGTTTCCTTTTCTTTTCATTACTTCTTTAACACATTACTTCTCATCGAAACACGGTATTTTGATATATATATATATATATATATATATATATATATATATATATATATATATATATATATATATATATATATATATACATACACAAACCGGATTCCAAAAAAGTTGGGACACTAAACAAATTGTGAATAAAAACTGAATGCAATGATGTGGAGATGGCAAATGTCAATATTTTATTTGTACTAGAACGTAGATGACAGATCAAATGTTTAATCCGAGTAAATGTATCATTTTAAAGGAAAAATATGTTGATTCAAAATTTCACGGTGTCAACAAATCCCAAAAAAGTTGGGACAAGTAGCAATAAGAGGCTGGATAAAGTAAATTTGAGCATAACGAAGAGCTGGAAGACCAATACACACTAATTAGGTCAATTGGCAGCATGATTGGGTATAAAAAGAGCTTCTCAGAGTGGCAGTGTCTCTCAGAAGCCAAGATGGGTAGAGGATCACCAATTCCCACAATGTTGCAGAAAGTTAGTGGAGCAATATCAGAAAGGTGTTACCCAGCGAAAAATTTCAAAGACTTTGCATCTATCATCATCAACTGTGCATAACATCATCTGAAGATTCAGCGAATCTGGAACAATCTCTGTGCGTAAGGGTCAAGGCCGTAAAACCATACTGGATGCCCGTGATCTCCGGCCCTTAAACGACACTGCACCACAAACAGGAATGCTACTGTAAAGGAAATCACAGAATGGGCTCAGGAATACTTCCAGAAACCATTGTCAGTAAACACAATCCACCGTGCCATCCGCCGTTGCCAGCTGAAACTCTACAGTGCAAAGAAGAAGCCATTTCTAAGCAAGATCCACAAGCTCAGGCGTTGTCACTGGGCCAGGGATCATTTAACATGGAGTGTGGCAAAATGGAAGACTGTTCTGTGGTCAGACGAGTCACGATTCAAAGTTCTTTTTGGAAATCTGGCACGCCATGTCATCTGGATCAAAGAGGACAAGGACAACCCAAGTTGTTATCAACACTCAGTTCAGATGCCTGCATCTCTGATGGTATGGGGTTGCATGAGTGCGTGTGGCATGGGCAGCTTGGATGTCTGGAAAGGCACCATCAATGCAGAAAAATATATTCAGGTTCTAGAACAACATATGCTCCCATCCAGACGTCATCTCTTTCAGGGAAGACCCTGCATTTTCAACAAGATAATGCCAGACCACATTCTGCATCAATCACAACATCATGGCTGCGTAGGAGAAGAATCCGGGTACTGAAATGGCCAGTCTGCAGTCCAGATCTTTCACCTATAGAGAACATTTGGTGCATCATAAAGAGGAAGGTGCGACAAAGATGGCCCAATACGATTGAACAGTTAGAGGCCTGTATTAGACAAGAATGGGAGAGCATTCCTATTTCTAAACTTAAAAAACTGGTCTCCTCGGTCCCCAGACGTCTGTTGAGTGTTGTAAGAAGAAGGGGAGATGCCACACAGTGGTGAAAATGGCCTTGTCCCAACTTTTTTGGGATTTGTTGACACCATGAAATTCTGAATCAACATATTTTTCCCCTAAAATGATACATTTTCTCAGTTTAAACTTTAGTTCTGTGATTTATGTTCTATTCTGAATAAAATATTAGAAGTTGGCACCTCCACATCATTGCATTCAGTTTTTATTGACGATTTGTATAGTGTCCCAACTTTTTTGGAATCCGGTTTGTATATACAGGTGTGTATATATATATATAGATATATATATAGATATAGATATATATATATAGATATATATATATATATAGATATAGAGATATATATATATATATATATATAGATATAGACATATAGATATATAGATAGATAGATAGATATATATATATAATGTGTGTGTGTATGTGTGTATATATATATATATATATATATATATATATATATATATACACAGAATACCCTGGCCATGGAGAAGTAGTGTTTTAAAGAAGTTATGAAAAAGAAAAGGAAAAATTTAAAAAATAACGTAACATGATTGTTAATGTAATTGTTTTGTCATTGATATGAGTGTTGTTCTCATATCTACATATCTATATATATATATATATATATCTATATATATATATATATATATATATATATATATATACAGTGGTGTGAAAAACTATTTGCACCCTTCCTGATTTCTTATTCTTTTGCATGTTTGTCACACAACATATTTCTGATCATCAAACACATTTAACCATTAGTCAAATATAACACAAGTAAACACAAAATGCAGTTTTTAAAGGATGGTTTTTATTATTTAGGGAGAAAAAAAAATTTAAACCTACATGGCCCTGTGTGAAAAAGTAATTGCCCCCTGAACCTAATAACTGGTTGGGCCACCCTTAGCAGCAATAACTGCAATAAAGCGTTTGCGATAACTTGCAATGAGTCTTTACAGCTCTGGAGGAATTTTGGCCCACTCATCTTTGCAGAATTGTTGTAATTCAGCTTTATTTGAGGGTTTTCTAGCATGAACCGCCTTTTTAAGGTCATGCCATAGCATCTCAATTGGATTCAGGTCAGGACTTTGACTGGGCCACTCTAAAGTCTTCATTTTGTTTTTCTTCAGCCATTCAGAGGTGTATTTGCTGGTGTGTTTTGGGTCATTGTCTTGTTGCAGCACCCAAGATCGCTTCAGCTTGAGTTGGCGAACAGATGGCCGGACATTCTCCTTCAGGATTTTTGGTAGACAGTAGAATTCATGGTTCCATCTATCACAGCAAGCCTTCCAGGTCCTGAAGCAGCAAAACAACCCCAGACCATCACACTACCACCACTATATTTTACTGTTGGTATGATGTTGTTCTACTGAAATGCTGTGTTCCTTTTACGCCAGATGTAACGGGACATTTGCCTTCCAAAAAGTTCAACTTTTGTCTCATGAGTCCACAAGGTATTTTTCCAAAAGTCTTGGCAATCATTGAGATGTTTCTTAGCAAAATTGAGACGAGTCCTAATGTTCTTTTTGCTTAACAGTGGTTTGCGTTTTGGAAATCTGCCATGCAGGCCGTTTTTGCCCAGTCTCTTTCTTATGGTGGAGTCGTGAACACTGATCTTAATTGAGGCAAGTGAGGCCTGCAGTTCTTTAGACGTTGGCCTGGGGTCTTTTGTGACCTTTCGGATGAGTCGTCTCTGTGCTCTTGGGGTAATTTTGGTCGGCCGGCCGGCCACTCCTGGGAAGGTTTACCACTGTTCCATGTTTTTGCCATTTGTGGATAATGGCTCTCACTGTGGTTCGCTGGAGTCCCAAAGCTTTAGAAATGGCTTTATAACCTTTAACAGACTGATAGATCTCAATTACTTCTGTTCTCATTTGTTCCTGAATTTCTTTGGATCTTGGCATGATGTCTAGCTTTTGAGGTGCTTTTGGTCTACTTCTCTGTGTCGGGCAGCTCCTATTTAAGTGATTTCTTGATTGAAACAGGTGTGGCAGTAATCAGGCCTGGGGGTGGCTACGGAAATTGAACTCAGGTGTGATACACCACAGTTAGGTTATTTTTTAACAAGGGGGCAATTACTTTTTCACACAGGGCCATGTAGGTTTGGTGACAAACATGCAAAAGAATAAGAAATCAGGAAGGGGGCAAATAGTTTTTCACACCACTTTATATAGCAAAATACCCGAGCTTAGCAGCGAGAAGTAAAAAGAAAAGGAAACATATTAATAATAACGTAACATGATTGACAATGTAATTGTTTTGTCATTGTCATGAATGTTGCTGGCATATATATATATATATATATATATATACACATACATGTGTACATATATACACACACACATATACTATGGGGTGCCAAACAGGCAAATACATTGATTTTGTGAATATATAAAGTCGGCGTCAGAATATATAGTCAAGTATCAAGTCAAAACTTGAATATATAAAGTCATTCCCAAATATATAAAGTCAAAACTTAAATATATAAAGTCACTGTTGGAATATATAAAGTCAAAACTTGAATATATAAAGTCAGCTTCTTAATATATAAAGCGCTGACTTTATATATTCCAGCGCTTACTTTATATATTCAGAAATATTCCAAAGCTGTCTTTATATAGTCAGGTTTTGACTTTATATATTTGGGATTGTCTTTATATAGTCAGGTTTTGACTTTATATATTTGGGAATGACTTTATATATTCAAGTTTTGACTTTATTTAGTTAAATTTAGTCATCATTGCATAACTTTTTCTTTATCATAGAAATTTAAAGACTAAATTCAATTTCCTTCCTAATAAAGATATTTCTGGCGACTAAATAGAAACTACTTATATCCAAATTTAACCTATTTTGCCGTCGCCTGCATGAATAAGTCATCCTCGCTTCGCTCTTACTTTTTTACCGTTCATTTAATCATGGCTCGTGGCGGAAAAATTATAAAATGGAAGGAGGATCACACTGAGTATGGCTTTACCAAAACAATTATTGATGGCGAATCGATTATTCATAAAGCTTCAATTGGTGATCTGTTTTTCTGTGTTAACCTCATATTTTTTCACACTTCTCAAACCAAGGGTGTGCGAGGGTAAAATGAATCGGGAAGCGCTGATCAATGTAATCGGTGTACCATGAAATCATGCATTGACAGAAGTTCCCCTTTGCTTGTATTGCAAAGTGTGATTAAATGTGTGATTTTTTAACGCGTTACGGAGCATATGCATCGAAGCTTCTCAGCTGTGCTTGTGCTAAGAAAAGGAAACATTTTAAAAATAACGTAACACGATTGTCAATGTAACCTTTTGTAAATAGTGCCTGGAAGATTCAGTGTGCAGAAACTGTAAAGACAGCGTGTGTATTAACTTATGGATTTTTCTGTGAGTATTTGGTGGCAGCGTCCCAAAGTCGCTTTTCGTAACACTGCGTGCGTTAGCTGCGGAGCTCAGCTCAGAACGAAATGAGGTGAATGGGAGGGGAGATGATGACATGACTCCCCCACCCGCCTTAATTGTCAATCCCCCACAAACACAGTCTCTCGAAATTTGCATAAGCACAGCCCTTCACATGCAATTTTAACTTAGTTAGAAAGTGATCAAAACTCTCGTTTATATCCTGCGTCCTCTCATTAAACTTGTATCCCGCATTACCCGTGGGCATGACAAACGCCAGCGGCAGCCTGTCTATGAACTTAATTTAAACTTTAGGTTTACACCTTGCTTTGTTTCCGAAGTAGCAGCACTCATGAATATGGTTGTATATGTCACTCGCTCGCTTCTTATTGTTTCTCTGCCTTCTGAATTATATAATGCATGTTTTCTTCAGCGCTTTTTGGAGGTCTTCCTGGTTTTCTACGCACTACGTTGACAATCAGTTCACGTGATTAAGTGGGCGGCGTGATGATGTCACACGAAACTCCGCCACCCATGGTTTTCGAACTCAACTCCATTACAGTAAATGGAGAAAAATAGCTTCAAGTTATGACCATCACGCGTAGAATTTCAAAATGAAACGCTGTAAGGAATGAGCCTGCCAAATTTCAGCCTTCTACCTGCACGTGAAGTTGGAGAAGTAGTGATGAGTCAGTGAGTGAGTCAGTCAGTCAGTGAGGGCTTTGCCTTTTATTAGTATTGATACTGTTTATATATATATATATATATATATATATACTGTATATATGACAGCAACACTCGTAACAGTGACAAAACAATTACATTGACAATCATGTTACATTATTTTCAAAATGTGTCCTTTTCTTTTTCATTACTTCTTTAACACAGTACTTCGCTGCAAAGCGTGGGTATTTTGCTAGTAATATATAGAAGTAATGCTCAGTATCAATTTTTTAAAAAGGTATTTCAGTAAGAATATGTTTGCAACAAAACTGAGTAGCGCTTCTAATATTTTAAACCTCACAACGTGCTCTAAGAATCAGTTTTGGCTGCTTCTCAGCCGTTTTTTTAATCAAGCCTACCCAGTTCTTTTTGCATATTTATGTTTGATGCCAGTTGTAATGATTAACTTGCTTATCATTTTTGGTAGAAAATATGTAATGCTTCAATATGAGTTATTTGGTGATATGATCATTTTCCTTTTAGCTGTTTTTCAAACAGCTCTTAAGTCTTGCTATATTGAATGGTCACTTGCCATAGTACAAGAATTTAGTTTTGTCTCTGTGAGAAACATTCAGAGATTGACACTTTTACAGGAAGGTAGTTTTACTTTTGTTAGTTGGTTACAGGTAATAAATTCTCTTTTCTGGTATACTTACCTTTTTTCCCCTCATTCTCTGAATCAAAATTTTTTAACACTAGAATGATCAAAATCTACGAAAAAACTCATAATCCCGGCCCACTTTAAATCCATTTGCACCATTCCGTCAGTATCTTGTGTGTTGTAAATGTGTCCATTGACACAGGCAGCAAGCATCCTGTTATCCCATCCCCTCACCAATGCAGAAAGGGCAGAAGGTTCTCTCAGTTCAAGTCTGTTTACCAGCTGAAGTCACTTCAATACTCATGTAGTTTGTGAGCATGCCCGTGTTGATCAAACAGAGGAAGCACTGCAGTTTACTTGTGACTTTACGCTATAGGAAGATAAGTAAATAAATATAGGTAAGCAACATTCAGTCTGGCTTTTATATAAGTAACATATACATGGTTTTTATATAAAGACCATCACAAAACATAATCACAAATAGAACTTTGCACGATACCTTGGCGAGCTCTGTAAGCCATGCTGTTTCGTTGAAGCACAGGAGTGGGGCAGACTGACTGGCAGGATGACGTCTGACCTGTTGCTGCTTCCAAATGGTGCCATCTTTCGCCTTTACACCTGGTGCAGCTGTGTTGTTCTTATATGTTAATGGATGTTTCTTGTGGATAGGGCTTCTGTTCTCTTTCTCCAATGTAGAACCCTTGTTCTCATCTGAGTTCACCTCAGCTATTGCACATCTTTATTTGACAACAGCAGTGTCGGAAGGCGGCACGGTGGCGCATTTGTAGCGCTGCTGCCTCACAGTAAGGAGACCTGGATTCGCTTCCTCCCTGCGCCTTGTGTTGGCTGGAATTGGCTCCAGCAGACCTCCGGGATTCCCTGAAATGAAATGCGGGATTCCCAAATTCCCGGGAATGGAGTCCCTAATCAGAACTGGGCAAACATTTGTTGATGACATTTTTTCATCCACTAAGCAATACACAGAAGCAATTAAAAAGGCAAATAAAATGTTGTTATATCATAAAAACTGTTGAATATAAATAAGTCAAAGGACATTATGCTCAAACTATATAATGCACAAATAAAACCACATCTGGAGTATTGTGTGCAGTTCTGGTCACCACAATACAAGAAAGACATGGTAGCACTTGAAGCTGTGCAGAGGAGAACAACCAAGTGCATCCCAGGACTTAAGGACATGTCCAACTCTGCTACTCTGACAGACTCGGAGCATTAAACCTGTTTTGCCTTGAGCAGAAGAGACTGCGTGGAGATCTAACTTAGGTTTTTAAAATCATCAAAGGCATTGATAAAGTAGATCCAGCAACATTCTTTCAGCTGTTAACCACCGGTTGGGGACGCCACACAGCTTAAGGGTGAATCACGTACTTGAGGACATCAGCAGGAATTAATGGAAAGTGCATTTAAAACTGAAACAAGGAAGTGCTCTATGCAAAGAGTTGTGTGACTCTGGAACAAACTATTGAGACATGTAGTTAAAGCAGAAACCTTGACAACCTTTTAAAAAATAAATCTGGATGAGATATTGGGTAAACCTTAGTTATTAGCTAAAGAAATGGGCCTGATGGGCTGAATGGTCTCCCCTTGTTTGTTGAATTTCTCATGTTCTTGAAATACTAGGGTGTTGTACCGTGTTAGCCTTTATGAATGTAGAGAAAAGCCAAGCAAAATTACACCTTTTATTGACTAATTAAAAAGATTACAATATACAAGCTTTTGAGGCAACTCAGGCCCCTTTTTCATTAAAGTCAACCCTCGTTTATCGCGATTAATCCGTTCCAGACTCTGCCGCGATAAATGAATTTCCGCGAAGTAGAAACCATATGTTTGTATGGTTATTTTTATATAGTTTAAGCCCTTATAAACTCTCCCACACTGTTAACATTATTAGAGCCCTCTAGACATGAAATAACACCCTTTAGTCAAACGTTTAAACTGTGCTTCATTACAAGACAGAGATGGCAGTTCTTTCTCACAATTAAAAGAATGCAAACATATCTTATCTTCAAAGGAGCGCAATCAAAAATCAATACGTACTTTTAAGTATACAGAAGCACCGCGATAAAGCGGCATTTTGTAGAGGAGCGTCCTATCTTCTAGGCAAACAGCTACTGTGTAAACAGCCCCCTATGCTCACACCCCCTCCGTCAGGCAGAGATAGTGAGAGAAGCAAACAAAACAAGCGCCACGCGGGAAGCATATCTTTTAGCATTGAGGAGTTTTAGTTAATATGTAATACATGCTCTGATTGGGTAGCTTCTAAGCCATCCGCCAATAGCGTCCCTTGTATGAAATAAACAGGGCAAACAAACTGAGGAAGCGTGTAGCATAAATTAAAAGACCCATTGTCCACAGAAAGCGGCGAACCAGCGAAAAATCCGTGATATATATTTAGATGTGCTTACATTTAAAATCCGCGATAGAGTGAAGCCGCGAAAGTCGAAGCGTGATATAGCGAGGGATTACTGTACATCTTGCCTGAAGAAGGGGGCCTGAGTTGCCTCGAAAGTTTGCATATTGTAATCTTTTTGGTTAGCCAATAAAAAGTGTCATTTTGCTTGGCTTATCTCTACATTCATGTTCTTAAAAAAATGGAACATAATTTTACAAAGGATGAGACAATAGTTTTTTCTCATTAATTGCCTTTTGTTTGCAAAATTTCACTCTGTTTTTATGATTGAAACTCACTTTCTATAGGCTACTGACTTTGTCTTTGTTATAATTGTGTATATATATTGTATTGTTATACATTGTAAAAAGCATCTGTGATTGTAAGACTGATTTTGTCTTTCATTTTATTGTTTTGCATAATTCCTAAAACAAATCTGACACCCTTGCTTGGCAGCATGAGTGAAGTAGATGGTGCATGGTGGTTTTAATACAAGCAGCTATGTCTGGTGGAAACCAAGTTTTAATTTTAGTTGTCCCTATATTATGTTTACATGTGCTGCTGTTCAACTCAGTTTTTTTGTGTTTTTGAGCTATGCATCCAACAACATTCTCTATCAGGGTAAATGACCTAGACATTCCTTTCATGTTCTTAAAGATGTGTGTTTAAACATTATTTTTTTTTTTAGATGTTTTGTAATCATTTTTTCTTATTTCAGTCATAGTCTATGTGGCGTTTTAAAAATTTGCTACCACCATTTTCATAATAACTCTTTTTTACCTGATTATTTAATTGGTAAAATATATTTTATACATTGAAAAAATTATACTTAAGTATCAAGTAGAAAAATGGAAAATATGAATTAAACCAAAACAAATGCCAGCAGTGCTTACATGATTTAATACAAAGCATAAACTTGTTTTAGACAGAAAAGTGCATTTTTATATGCAGTTGGTGCAACTGTTCTTTACCTTAGATAAACAAATACTTTCAGTAAATGCTTTAAAATTTATGTTTTGTGTACACATACAATATTTGTTGACTTGTTTGTGGAATTATATTTAATGAGGTAATTGCACTTTTCCTTAGAGGTTCAGAGTCTTGGTTTAAACCCTGAGAGTAATGAAATCCTCGTTGAACTAGAAAATAGGTTTATTAAATGTAAAACCAAAAAATGTAATAATGATTTTTTTTAATCTAAGTAAAAACATTATATATTTTATATTAATGTTAATATGATTGTCCACAAATAGAGCTTAAGTCAAATAGTCACCAATTTGCTATACTTTGCTTTTTGATATAACAAATGCTTCAAGCTACTTACTTGTTGTTCGTCTTTTCCCACATCTGTGTGGGGTTGATGTGCTTGATCAACCTTCTCCATACATCTTGTAACACTGACATGAAATGCAAAGTGCCACACTCAACATTAATATTTATAAGTGGCACGAGGAAAAAGGAGTAGTAGTTTTACCAAATGTTTTTCAAAGAATAATATTTAAAATTGACTATAACTTGAAACAATTTTAAAAAATTGAAGGAATACATTACATTTTACACACATTATGTTACTTCATCCAGCCATCCATCCATTATCCAACCTGCTATATCCCAAGTACAGGGTCACGGGGGTCTGCTGGATCCAAACCCAGCCAACACAGGGTGCAAGTATGTTACTTCAGTATATAATAATATCTTGAGTAAGGTTTTATTCTTTTTGAACATTCTGTTGAATCAATTTTCAGAAACCAATGGTCATACAAATTTTAAGAGGTTTGAACATACATGATCATGATGATGATGCGTATTATTATTTTTAACTCCAAGTCATTTTACAACAAATACACAGAGTGTATTTTTGATGGTTTGGGAAATTTTTTTTAATTATTGATTTTGTGTATACAATTTTTACACCATCAAATGTTGAAGTTCACAAAATAACTGCATATCTTACTGGCAACTCAGATAGGGATTTTAATATGTTTGCTAGTTAGCTTGTAATCATCTTCTGTACAAGTAGATAAGTCTTGAAGTTGAGTGATTCTGTAATTTCATACTTTATGTCACTTATACTTTATATCGTTTTATATCTTCATCAATTTCTGGCTTTCAGACAGTTGATAGGATATAAAAAACATAGCGTTTATGTGCTTGGAAGTTTTTTAGGATAGGATTTATGTATGTGTGTCCTTTTCCTCTGTTCATTTCTTAACTAAGTAGAGAATGTGCTGCATCACAATTTCATTTTACCTGGTATAAGAAAATGCTTTGCTAATCATACAGAGATTTTGAGTATATGTCTCTTTATCCTACTAAAACTGTTCTGTAAGTAAAACTTCAGTCTGGGGCAGAATCCATGATAAAAAGAGCATTACACTTTAAAACTAGACAACTCCTACGTGGAAGAGTCATGTTGCCCTTTATTACTTACTGTATGTTGATTTATGTGAAATAATTTAATGAACACCTATTAAAAATAGAATAAAAATATTTTTAATGAAGAGACTATTTAAAAATGGAAATCATTAAATGCAATATACTGCAAATGTGAGTTATTTCATCAAAAATCATATGGCAAACCATATAGTGAAGTTACTATGAGGAGGTGTTGATTTGCTTATTATAGTACTGGGTGTGACGTTTTAAACTTGGCTTGCAGTATCTTTACACTGATTTTGCAAAATATGTTTTTGTGATGTTTCATTCAGGCTTCCTAGGTTTAGTAGTATTTCTGTGTCTATAAAGTCTTCCCCTGGCTGAAATAGCTAGTAAGATTATGTAGTACATTGTGGGCATTTAAACTAGATTTTTTTGTCAAAGATGCAGTGTGGATTAAAACTCAGCTGTGTAAGTTCTCTTGACAGGGACATATTCCTGTAGCTCATTTTATTTGATGTAACTTCTTTATGCTATCCCAATTAATTCAAAACAGAGTTCTAGTGATGCATGAGCTCCAATGATGTCAATCTAAATAATCACTTTTGCTATTTTGTAGGAAATGTGATTTTATGATTTGTGCATCAGTCACTGCAATATTTGTTTCTTAACCACTTTTCTCCTAATATGTACTGTACTGTAAATCATCATCCTGCGACCTACTCAATTTTCCTTTTTGTAAAGGTTTATTCATTCTAAAATATATATTTTAAAATTTTATATAATGTAAGGTCACATACAGATCAATTTCTGTAGTATATTCTTCACTGCAAAAATGTTTAAAATAGATTTTTGCATAACTATTACCTAAAGCAAGATGTTCTCATCATCTACTGTACAGAACAACAATACAATTTGCCTCTAATCTTTTGTAACATCAACAATCCACATTTTAAACACATTTCACCCACTGATTGCCATGAAATATTACCTTTTGAGGAAATTAAGGACCATTTGTAGACAAAACTTTGTTTTACTCTGTGTAGGGTTAAGTGAAGTACATGTAGAATTGACTGCCACAATTCTTTATTTACTGGCTGCTCAAATTGTACTTTTTTTAGCCAATAAATAATTTAATGGATTCATTAATTAATGAAATGTACATTTTAGAATGAAACATAGCCTCTGATGTTCCCTTTCAGTAATGGTGAATCTGTACAGACTTAGCTGAGATAGGTTCAGAGGTGTTAATTTGCATTCTGGACAAACAAGCACACACGCATATATTCAGCTTTATATATTACTTTGTTTAGTACCCTAAATCTAAAATTCGAAAAATTCAAAACTGTTTGAGCACCAAAATGATTCCACAAGTGGAATATTCCACACATAACCAACCTCAGTTGCCTATGTGTGGCTGTTCTGACACTTTTTTGGTGCCAGTTTGTTATCAGCCATTGTCACCAAACCTGCCTGCATTACTCACTGTACTTTTTTGCTTATTTTATTTGCACTGTAACCTTTTAATCAACACAAAATCATTGGAAGAGACTGAATGCCTACCGTTGTTTGTTGTTGTTGTTTAACAGCTGGTACAAGAATTCTGCTGATGCTACTGTGCATAAACTTTTTTTCATGCACAAAATTATTAAAAACTTTGTATAAAAGTGCCTACATGCATTCTGTACAAGATGTATATGAACCATAAATACATTTTGAGTTTAGACTTCATTACCAAGATATCTAATTATGTAAATTTCCCAAAATCTTAAAATATTTATAACCCAATGCCAGGTATTTCAGATTACCTCAGCCAGTATTACAAGGCAGGAAACAGCTGATGATAGAATGCTCGTCCATTGCAGGGTTATATATACATGGGTAAGTCAATAAGTATCTGTGCTTTTGAGATAATTTTGTTTGTTTGGCTGTACAGCTTTCCCCCCACTCATGTGGAAAAATGTTGTGTCTGTGGTCATAGCAGTGAAGTTTTATCCTTGATCAGTTACTTTCTGTTGCTGTTTTGTAGTAATAATCATAACTGCTCTGATCCCTATTTCACCAAAGAAGAGCAGCGAACAATTGATCTACTTTGTATGGGCTGAATGTGTACTAGATGCTGAAATTCATTGAAGGCTTCCTGCCTTTGGTTATTAATTTTATATGTACACACAGACATATACAGAATATATGGCATTAGCTATTTTTTATTATTGATACTGTAATAACAAACCTGGGAATCACCTGAGACCATAATATTACTAATGCTATTCTTATTTTAATACCTGTTCTCTTTACTTACAGCCAAACCAGAGCGTCCTAAACTCTATTGAAGAGTATCTTGAAAAGTCATCATTCTGACTTAAACAATTTCTTTTAAATCAATGTATTCCCCATGCTTTTCTTAAAGGAAGATACTTAACATTTTCTGAGATCAAATCTAGAAATTCAGTGTTACTGACACTACTGTGCACAATTTCTCTAAACAGCAAACAGGTGAAAGTTTCATTGAAATATCTACACTAAAGTGTTGGGATTTGAGCTGGCAGTGATAAACAGAGGGTCTAAGTGTCAGGAGGGCTAAACCACTGGTTAAATGGGGGATGGGCGAGTGCAGGTTCAGTGCTTCTAATGGAAACATTTGAAAAACAAAGGCAGTTATCAGCGGGCAGTCACTGTGCTGATAAGCCAATATGAAAAATAGGGTGATCAAGGGAAACAAAATATTGGTGTGGAGTTGTTATTTTATCTGAGCAAAATTAGTGTTTATGCTACTTACCCTGTGCTAAATGTGCAAGTCCCAGCTCTAACAGTGTAACAAAACATGAAGAACATTTCATTTTCACATATCCTGTTTCTATTATATAGTACTTTATTAGTCTAATGTCACTGATTTAGATTTATGATTTATTGAATGATTCATTTTTAGCTGAAGTATTTTACTTCATACAATTATTTTTGAAACATTATCAAGAATAATAACAATGTAAGGAATATAGAAGCACTGGTGACCAATCCAAAATACTCCTATAACTGAAATGCTCTAATTACATAGTTAAAAAATGTTACACTATACCATTAAGTTTAATTTCAACAAAAATGCAGTTCTCTTTGTGGATAAAGTTAACATTGCCTTATAGGAAAACTGCATTACAGCCACAACAACTCACATACTGTAAGTATATTGGTGAATTTTACTACACATAAAAAATATTTATTCTCTCAAATTCCAGACTGATCTCCATGAGACACATTTCAATAATCTTTACTTTCACTTCTGCCTCCATCTGAAAGGGGCTCTGTATGTGTATTGTGATTTCAGTTACTCTCCAGCTGAAGTCATGGCAATAATATTTTATCTAAATTGTCTTGAAATTTCCTTGGTTTACTTTGTTTAAGTCATGTAGAAAAAATGTCTGCATCAGATAACTCTGATAATGTTGAAGCTACAATACATGCTACATTGCCTGTCATGTTATCCAAAAAAAAATTCTAGATCATCTGGTCTGCTCATCAATGATAATCTAAGATATCAACTTTGAACTCTGAACAATAAGAACAAATGACAAAAAAAGATTATTTAGCCCAATATAACTTCTTGAACCCTGCATTGCCATGGTAGATAACGTATTCCACATATCTAAAGTTCTCTGGGTAAAGAAAAATAAATTAGTGAAAAATTTGATTTTAAGTACCTTCCATTTGGTTCTGTTTACCATTTAATGTGCTAACTTAAATGCATTTACCCATACCCATATCTCCATTTCAAAGTAACAACTGGCATCTACTGTACTAATTCAGGATATTATTTAAACACTGCCACACTGTCACTTCATTATTGTTTAATTGTCTAAACTGAAGGAATTTAACTTCTTTAATGTTCTCCCATAATCCATACCCAACACTCTTGAAATCAATAGTTCATCTCTATATTTCAGAGTACTTCGAAGACCTCCTCAATCCCACTAACATGCCTTCCAATGAGGAAGCAGAGCCTGGGGACTCTGAGGTGGGCTCTCCCATCTTTGCGGCTGAGGTCACCGAGGTGGTCAAAAAACTCCTTGGTGGCAGGGCCCCGGGGGTGGATGAGATACGCCCGGAGTTCCTCAAGGCTCTGGATGTTGTAGGACTGTCTTGGTTGACACGTCTCTGCAACATTGCATGGACATCGGGGACAGTGCCTCCGGATTGGCAGACTGGGGTGGTGGTACCCCTCTTTAAAAAGGGGGACCGGAGGGTGTGTTCCAACTACAGAGGGATCACACTCCTCAGCCTCCCTGGAAAAGTCTATTCGGGGGTTCTGGAGAGGAGGGTCCGTCGGATAGTCGAACCTCGGATTCAGGAGGAACAGTGTGGTTTTCGTCCTGATCGCGGAACAGTGGACCAGCTCTACACCCTTAGCAGAATCCTAGAGGGTGCATCGGAGTTTGCCCAACCAGTCTACATGTGTTTTGTGGACTTGGAAAAGGCGTTCGACCGTGTCCTTCGGGGAATCCTGTAGGGGGTGCTCCGGGAATATGGGGTTCCGGACCCCCTGATAAGAGCTGTTCGGTCCCTGTACAACCGGTGTCAGAGCTTGGTCCGCATTGCCGGCAGTAAGTTGAGCCCGTTTCCAGTGAGAGTTGGACTCCGCCAGGGCTGCCCTTTGTCACTGATTCTGTTCATAACTTTTATGGACAGAATTTTTAGGCGCAGCCAGGGTGTTGAAGGGGTCCGGTTTGGTGGACTCAGGATTGGGTGACTGCTTTTTGCAGATGATGTTGTCCTGTTTGCTTCATCAGGCCGTGATCTTCAGCTCTCTCTGGATCGGTTCGCAGCTGAGTGTGAAGCAGCTGGGATGAGAATCATGGTCCTCAGCCGGAAAAGGGTGGAGTGCCCTCTCAGGGCTGGGGGAGAGATCCTGCCCCAAGTGGAGGAGTTCAAGTATCTCGGGGTCTTGTTCACGAGTGAGGGAAGAATGGACCGTGAGATCGACAGGCGGATCGGTGCGGCATCCGCAGTGATGCAGGCTCTGCATCGGTCTGTCGTGGTGAAAAAAGAGCTGAGCCGTAAGGCAAAACTCTCAATTTACCAGTCGATCTACGTTCCTACCCTCATCTATGGTCATGAGCTATGGGTAGTGACCGAAAGAACGAGATCGCAAATACAAGCGGCTGAAATGAGTTTCCTCCGCAGTGTGTCTGGGCTTTCCCTTAAAGGTAGGGTGAGAAGCTTAGTCGTCTGGGAGGAGGCCCCGGAGAAGACCCAGGACACGCTGGAGGGACTATGTCTCCTGGCTGGCCTGGGAATGCCTTGGGATTCTCCCGGAAGAGCTGGAAGAAGTGGCCGGGGAGAGGGAAGTCTGGGCCTTTTTGCTTAAGCTGCTGCCCCCACGACCCGAACCCGGATAAGAGGAAGAGGATGGATGGATGGATGGATCTCTATATTTTCTCTAGCACTGATGTGGATTCGTTCTAATATGGACACCAAAACTGCAGAAAATACTCAAGAGGAGGACTCCCAACTTAAAAATTTAATTCAGGTTTTAGATAAGGTCACAATGCTGAAGCAACAGCAGTGAACACCATCAAGGACCCTAGAATAAACAGAGATGCAAATAAAGCTTAAATCGCTTTAGGCTCACATTTCTGGAACTGCCTTGCACTGGTTTAAAGCTTATTTAACTAGAAGAAAATTTATGGTCGAATTATGTAAACAAAATTCTCAAAGACATGATACTTTATATGGAGTTCTGCAGGGCTCTATTTTAGGACCACTATTATTCACGCAGTACGTGTTTCCATCCGGTCAAATTATTAATGAGCATCGAGTCAATTTCAAAAGCTATGCAGATGATACCCAACTCTACATATCACCTGATGACATCAATATCTTATATTGGTTTTTTGACTGCATAACATTTATAACCTGGATGAATATGATTTTTCATTTTTGGCAGTTTTCAAAAAAGAAAGCAAGGTGAAAAGCAGACTAGAATATCTGACAAAACTGTCTAAAGGCAAAGTTTGAAGTCTTAGAGTGATTCTAGATGCTAAATTAACATTTAAGCTCCACACTGACCATACAAGAAAAATTGCCTTTTTCATCCACAGAACATTGAACAAACTCAGCCTTCTATTGCAATTCAAGATGCTAATAAGCTTAACAATGCATTTGTTTTTTCATGCCTAAAATACTGTAATGCCTTATTGACTAGAATACCAAAAAATTTCAAACAAAAGGCTACAGGTTGTCCAGAACGCATGGAAGTATGGACAAGTTCTAAAATGAGAGCACATATTCTACCTATTTCCGTATCCCTAAACTGGTTGCCCTTTTTGTTCATAGTTAATTTAAAAATTTTATTATTGGTTTTTAAACTTAATCATTTAGTGCTCTCACAATCTCAGAATTCTTAAGAAATATATCTCATACAGAGATTTACAATCATCATATGCTAGTCTTCTGGTTGTTGCCAGTGTTAAACACAAGAAAAGTGGTGAAGCAGCTTTTACTTTTTAACACTAGTTTTACCAAAGCCTACAAAAAAACTTGTAAATCTGTCCCACCTTAAATCTCTTCGCACCTCTCTGTCACCATCTTTTGTCTTGTAAATGTGTCGACAAGCAGCCATCTATCACATCCCCCCACCGCTACACAAAGTTTTCTCAGCTCAAGTCTGTTTACCTGCATGTCAGTTGCTTAGAGTTGTATAGAGTAAATACTATATCGTTATTTGGAGCACATACATTTCATGTGTGTTCCATGTCTACAACAATTGATGTAAACACATTGTTAAAACAGAAACTTTTTTCATGTTTTAGTAATAATTGACAAAATGTAGACATGAAGCATTTAATGTGTGCGTTAGGGTGCAACATTGACACATCTTTAAAGTGACTGCTTTGGTGGCGTAACGGTAAGAACTGCTGACTGGTAATCATAAGGTCACGAGTTCGACCCTGGACTACTCTGTTTTGAAAAAATGAACTGCTCTTATTCTTACTATTTTAGAATAAAAACATACATTAGATTTGAGTCTGTAACAGCCGGTGTAAATTTATGATACCTGTAAAGGTTAGCGTTGTCTTTTTTTCATTCAGTTTTATTCTCTCAGTTACGTTCACACTCGCCCCAATCTGACACTACTCTTTTCACATAAAGACGTGCTATAACATAGGTGAACTCGGATGATGACGAGGGTTCTACATCGGAGAAAGAATGCATGTCGCACTTTTGCAGTCGCTGTACTTTGTATATGTACATGGGAAGCTCTGCAGTCTACTTGTGACTTTACGCTGTAGGAAGATAAGTAAATAAATCAAGGTAAATAACATTCAATCTGGCTTTTATATACAAAGTACAAAGTTTTAGTTATGTGTTCAAAATTTCTTTTCTCACATTTCCTATCATCCTACATTTACCCAGATCATTGTAGACACGGAACACACATGAAATGCATATGTTCCAAATAACAATGTATTATTTACGCCGTACAATTCCAGGCACCTCACACCCAGATAAACAGGCTTGAGTCGGAAGAACTTTTGACCAATTTGAGCTGCGACGCTGTAGCAGGCTGCTTGTGCTCATTGACACATTTGCAAAAGTTATGAAAGAATTTAAGTTGGCCCGGGATTACGACTTTTTTCGTAGGCTTCAGGGATTCTAGTGTTCATTCATGTACAGTGTACTAAATACTTAAAGGGATAGAGTCGGTACGTTTTTTTAATACATTTATAGCTCATTATTTATAGCCTGTGTGATATGATTTTTATACATCACACACACAGTTTTTAAATATTAACTCTCATGCTCCATTTTAATATATATCTTATGATTCTGCCACTGTGTGCAATTCATTGTCTTTCAGGAATCTCTATACTAGTTTTATTTCCATCTCTAAATTATCCTGGTGATGAACCTACATCTAATCTGTAGCTGGTGCTAATCAATGCTGCTATAATATGCTGTGCTTCATCACAACCCTGTTTTAGCAAAAAGAAATTCAGAAAACAAATGGCACATACAGTGGAACCTTGGGTCACGACTGTAATTCGTTCCAAAACTCTGGTTGCAGCCCGATTTGCTTGTGACCTGAAGTAATTTCTCCCATAGGATTGTACGTAAATACAATTAATCAATTCCAGACCATACAAACTGTATGTAAATATATTTTTTTAAAGATTTTTAAGCACAAAAATAGTTAATTATACCACAGAGTGCACAGTGTGATAGTAAACTAAATGTAAAAACATTGAATAACACTGAGAAAACCTTGAACAGAGAAAAGTAACATTGCAAGAATTCACGTTATAGCCTTACGAACCACTCGCTGTAAACACTTTTTTTTAATGAGTTTTAAGCACAGGGAAAAAAATGAACATTTGAAAAATCCGTAATTTATACGAAAACTAACCATAAACAACCAAGAAAACTAGCCAAGCATGAGTTGATTTCTGGCATGAAGGAAGTGAGGAGGAACTGGGTGGAGTGGAGGTTAAAGTTTTGAGGGAGAGACCGGCTCCGCAACGGAGTAATGTTCTCCTTCTGGTGTTTTCTGTCTTGTGATTTCTTGGGTTTCTGGTGTTTTTAGCTGTTTAGCTGGTAGGTCAAACTTTGCGAAATAGCGGTCTAATGTGATTTGCCTTTTCCTACGCATTAAAATTTTTCGGAAATGCGAGACGACATTGTCGTTCATCATGTTTATCACTCTGTTTGTAACCACTTACAGGGTGGCACTCATTCCATTTTTCCATGATGGATTTTATCTCCCTTTCCTCTTCTTCCCCTGAGGACTGCTCCTCATTGAGCAACCTATGCTGCTCCTGCTGGAGTTCAGTGAGTTCCTGAGTCGCCAGCTCCTCCTTGTGATCCAGGACCAGCTCCTCGATGTCCTCATTGTCCACTTCAAGACCCATGATCTTGCCCATGGACACAATCTCATCCACAACAGGAGGCTCAAAGCTTTCTAAATCCTGTTCAGGAACGCATTCAGGCCAAAGTTTCTTCCAGGCCGAGTTCAAGGTCTGGTATGTGACGTCTCCCCAGGCTTTATCAATGAGGTTAATGCAATGAACAATATTAAAATGGTTCTTACAGAACTCTTTCAGGGTCAAAGACGTCTCTTCAGTCACATTGAAACACCTGGCGAATAGTCCTTTGGTGTACAGCTTCTTAAAATTTGAAATAACCTGCTGGTCCATGGGCTGCAGAAGAGGAGTTGTGTTGGGGGGTTGAGCACAACCTTAATAAAGTCGTACTCCTCGACCATATCGTCAACCAAATTTGGAGGGTGTGCCGGTGCATTGTCCATCAGAAGAAGGCATTTTTCAGGCAGATTATTCTCTTCAAGATATCGCTTCACGGCGGGAGCGAAAGCCTCATGCAGCCATTCCAAAAACAAGGTCCTTGTGACCCAGCCCTTCGTGTTTGCCCTCCACATCACGGGCAGTCTGGCTTTGTTTACATTGTGCTGCTTGAAAGCCCGAGGGTTCTCAAATTGGTAAACGAATAGCGGCTTGATTTTTACATAGCCACTAGCGTTAGCACACAGCAAAATGGTTAACCTCTCCTTCATTGGTTTATGGCCGGGCATAGTCTTCTCTTCCTGGGTAATGTAGGTCCTTTTCGGCATCCTCTTCCAGAACAATCTGGTCTCATCACAGTTGAAGACTTGTTGCGGGATGAAGCCTTCGTCCTCCATTAATTTTGTGAAATTTTTCACAAATTCTTTCGCAGCTTCAGGGTTGGAAGTAGCAGCTTCTCCATGCCTTACTACACTATGAATGCCACTTCTGTAGCGAAACTTTTCAAACCATCCTCTACTGGCTTTGAATTCCTCATTTTCGCCACTCATAGAAGGATAGTTTTACAGCAAATCACCATGAATCTTCCTGGCTTTTTCGCATAACATCGCCTCGCTTACGCTTTCCCCTGCAAGTTGCTTCTTGTTCAGCCACACTAGCAACAGTTTTTCCACCTCTTCCAGCACTTGAGGCTTCTGCCTGGTTAACACTGTAACTCATTTTGCAACATCAGCTGTTTTAATGGCCTCTTTCTGGTTTAGAATAATTGAAATCTTAGATTGTGACTTCTTGTACTTTGCGGCAAGATCAGTAACACGAACGCCACACTCATACTTTTCAATAATTTCTTTCGTTAATTCGATTTCAGTTTTCTTCAAAAGTTTCTTCTCACCAACAATACCACTCTTCACTTACTTAGAGGCCATGGTTAACTGCAAAATGAATGCAAAAGCACACAAAATACTGTAGAGCACAAAGAGTTCACAGTGAAAGCACGCACGTCTGACCAAGAACAATGTACAGGGAGAGACTGAACGCGTGCTGAAATCATCAGCGCGTACGAACCAGAAGGGAAACGAAATAGAGCACAAAGAGTTCACAGTGAAAGCACGCACGTCTGACCGAGAGCAATGCAACACGTGCGGAAATCATTGCCGCGTACAAACCAGAAGGGAAACTGGCTTGTTCGTCAACCGAGTGTATGGTCGTTAACAGATGCAAAAGTTTGGCGAACTTTTTGGTCGTAACCCAATTTGTACGTGTTCAGAGACATTCGTGAACCGACGTTCCACTGTACATTTGAGACTTACAACAATCATTTCCAAAATTATGTACATTCCAGGCCCAAGTTTATGGATTACATATTTCACATGAGTGTTAAGAAGCATTAGCGTCTTTACTATTTAATTGTAAAGCTTTATGATTTTTCTCTGATTTGTCATTGTCACCATTAACATTTTTATAGATATATACATTTTTGATTACAATTTCAGCGTGCATTTTTTTAATATCTGATTTAAAGGTGCTGTTATGAGTGAAGTGGGAAAAATCAAGAAGATGAAAAATAATTGGTCAAAATTTGAGGGTTCACAGGGTAGAACTAATAAGTATGTAAGGGTGACTATTAAAAAGAACCATGCAGATTCATTCAGCTGGTAATGAATGCATGAGATGATAATTATGTGTTTAAAATGAGTGT
Organism: Polypterus senegalus; assembly: GCF_016835505.1. Taxonomy (NCBI): domain Eukaryota; kingdom Metazoa; phylum Chordata; class Cladistia; order Polypteriformes; family Polypteridae; genus Polypterus; species Polypterus senegalus. The sequence continues at coordinate 142,030,822 of NC_053156.1, forward strand.
TAAAATAAAACAGTATTCTTCAGTGAGGCAGGAAGTGGTCTAAGGCTCTGTTCTACTTTAAAGTCACATTATATTTACTCCATACTAACTGTCTTCTCACAGCCATAGACATGGCAGAAATTATAAAGGTGAACCAAGTTTTAGAACACAATATACTTTTGCCATTACTACAAAATCATTTGATGATGAAGAAAGGGACTAGTTTCCTTCTTTTTAAAATTATGTTCGTTTAATGGAATCCTTGTGGTTTAGTATACAGTAAATGACATAACTTTGACCAAGACACTCTTAATTGCCATTTATGGTGGAGTGATATTTTGTATACAAGTTGATAAAAATTTTGTATTTTTTTTATTTCTGATAAGCGAACATGAGTGATGAGCCTAGTTTGCTTCACTGTGAGTTCCCCAAAATCACAGAAATGTTCACGATATGTAGGCCTTTTAAAGTCAGAAAATTCAAAGTAACATGTCATGATAGTAACTGCTGGCTCATTCTGTGTTTTGAAGTTCCACTGAAGGCTATTCAAAACCCAGTTTAATTTGTCGAAAGCCCTTGTTTTAAAAAAGCTGTAGGGTCTCTTATCTTTACAGATAATATCTGCTATAGGTTCTATTATTTTTTTGGGCACGAGGCGATTTAAACAGAAGCTTGGTGCTACCCACTATCTCCAGTGTTGATTGTTTGGATGTTGACATTGGGATAAATGATTTGTTTCAAATTTGGTGTGTTACAGCAATAATTAATGTCTGAGTTGCACAGTTTACATATGACTTTGCTTTTATCCAGTTGTTCCTTACTAACACAGCATTTGAAGCAGAAGTAGGCCCACACATCTGATTTGTCTTAGATGCTGATTTCAGTTAAAGAGGACATACCATTTTATGCAATGTAGTAAAGTGCTTTTTCTGTAGAAAGCCTTAGTAGGCATATTAGTGCCATCTGTTAGATTGATCACCAAAAATGAAGATAAGCAAAAATCTTCATGTAGTAATTGAGCAGGATAGAGATTTATGAGACTTGAGACTTTAATGATCAATGTTGAATTGTTTAAACAAAAAATAACGATTAATCAGTAAATCGATATTTTTACCCAGGCCAAGCAGGTCCTCCAACTTGCAGGGAAAATTTTGGGGTTGATGGCAAGATTGGCACTCCAGCTACTGTAAAAAAAACAAAAAAAACCTTACACTGTTGCAGTGTGGTGCTGAGGTCTCACCTGTTGCAGAGCTGCAGTCAGGTCCCTATCCGGTAGTGGTTCGTTGTGTAACAACGCGCTGTAATCAGCGCAAGCTTCTAGCCCCACCTCTCTCTCTCTTTCTAATGGGAGGGAGTTAATTTTCCCCTTGTGGCAATAACATTACAAAATTCCTTAGGAACAACTATTTCCACAAACAAAATATGTGTTTTAAAAAGGTAATGCTTCCTTACATTTAATTTTTTCCTTTGGTAAGAGTAGCAGAAAATCATCTTTTAGTCAACTCACATCATTCAAAGATTTGCTTTTTAAATAATTCTGGATTCCCCCATGCATTTAATGTGCATTGTGGTAATATGCTGCTAACATTGCCTATTTTAAAATGATGTGGTGTTTTAAAGGACCATCTTTGATAGCATCTAAGGTATATGTTGTCAGTGGCATTTCAATGTAAAAGTGGTCCTTTTAAATTGACATTTTGTGAAGATAGTGGCCAAGTATAAATGAATAACTCTGGTTTAGTCAGTCATGCCTACTTTGTTTAGTGCCAGCAGCTAAAGACCTGTGCTATCAACCTCCTCTTTTTTTTTTTTTTCTTTTCACTTTTTACACACTTGACAAAATAAACATTTCACCACTTCCTACTCGCTTGTGTGAAGAGGAATATACAGTATGTCCATCTTCATCAAATGATTCTGTTGTAGGTGAGTTAGTCAGCATATCAGCAGTACTGGTTCTAAAAATCTTCACACAATTTCTTTCTTTCATTGTTTATTATATTGGAGACGTTTACTTGGAAGTACTATGGAGTGCCAAAGCTTAATTTCTTTTTGCTCAGTCGGTGGTTAACTAATTTCTTTTTCACATGAATCATATGCCAGCTTTTAGTCAAAGTAATAGGTTAGCAGAATAATTTACAGTAAAGTATGTGTATATTTTTTACAAATAGATGGTATGTCATTTTGAAATAAATGCTATGGACTCAGACAATTATTTTTTTAGGTTAATAAGTAGTTTCCAAAAACATGGTAACTGAATTAAAGTTATCCCTGTCTTTATTAGTTATTTTCTGTGCAATGATTAGACATTCCCAAACACAGTATTACTGGTCTCAAGAAAATACTATACACAGTAGTTGTAAAGTAAGATAATCTCACCAATGTGGTAAAGGTAGCCTACAGATAACTGCAATGACTGTATGAGCTAATGGATAGAACTCGCTATATGTGAGACCACTGGAAATTTTTCAAAGCCCTGAGCCACAGACTATGAAATGTCTAACCAACGTGAATAAACTAATTTGTACTTGGAGGTGCTGATCCTCATCCCAGGTGAATCATACTTGGCGGCAAGCCACCGCAGTGTGTGTCTAAGGTCATAGCCCGATTAAGCCAGCAGGACCACATCATCTGCAAAAAGCAAAGATGCAATCCTGAGGCCACCAAACTAGACAACTTCCACTCATTGACTGTACCAAGAAGTTGTGTCCATAAAATTTTAACTTTTGTTTCAGTTGTACAGGGAACAAATAGCCATCAACAGCTGGCTCTGTACTCCATGCTCCTGAAGCACCACCCTACAGGACACCCCGAGGGACATCGCTGTTTGCCTTTTCCAAGTCTATAAAATACATGTAGACTGGTTGGGCATACTCCTATGAACCCTCCTGAATCCTTGTAAGAGTAAAAGTTAGTCTAGTGTTCTGTGCCTGGGACAAAATACACATTGTTTCTCCTGAATCTGAGGCTCAACCAACAGCAGAATCCTTCTTTCCAGAATCTTGACATAAACCTTTCCAGGGAGGCTGAGAGTATGATTCCCCCTAAAGTTGGAACACACTCTCTGGTCCACTTTCTTAAAGATGGGGAACACAATTCCAGTTTGCCGATCCAGAGGCACTGTCCCTAACCTCCACACAAAGTTGAAGAGGCATGTCAGTCAAGACAGCTCAACAAGATCCAGAACGTTTAAGAATTCATGGTGACTATCATCTTCCCCACCTGAAGGTCTTGCCACTAAACAGTTTTTTAACTTCCTCACTGACTTCAGCTTCAGTGATGGATGAATCCTTTTCTGGGTCCCCTTACTTCTTCCATTTAAACTGCATGGGCAAAGCACAGATCTTCCCTCCTGAGTTGCCTGACATTTTGCCAGAATTCCTTCTAAGCTGATTGAAAGTCATATTTCACTGCCTCACTGAACTTCTTTAACACTCAAGGTTTTGTTTCAGCTTGGCCTGTCAGTATCTATCAACTGCCTCTGGTGTCCCACAGGCTAACCAAACTTGGAAAACCTCCTCCTTCTTCAGTATTACAGCTCCCTTTATCAATGGTGTCAACCACTGGGTTTGGTGATTACCACCATGACAGGCATCAATGACCTTCCTTCCATACCTCTGTGCAGCTGCCTCAAAAATGGAATTACAAATCATGGTCCATTTGGGTTCAATGCCTCCAGCCTTCCATCATCATCAAGGCCTTCTATGAAAACCCTAAATACAAAGAGGACTGTTTGATTTATGTTAGGTAGATTGCCCAGAGGGGACTGGGCGGTCTTTTGGTCTGGAATCCCTACAGATTTTATTTTTTTTTCTCCAGCCTTTGGAGTTTTTTTTTTGTTTTTTCTGTCCACCCTGGCCATCGGACCTTACTTATTCTATGTTAATTAATGTTGACTTATGTTTATTTTTATTGTGTCTTCTATTTTTCTATTCTTCATTTTGTAAAGCACTTTGAGCTAAATTTTTTGTATGAAAATGTGCTATATAAATAAATGTTGATTGATTGATTGAGCCTTCCTTAGAATGCAAGAGAAATTCTTCAGGTGGTGCAAGGTCTCCCAAAAAGGAGGCGTCTGCCAAATGTTGCCAGCCCACCATCACTGTACATTTGTGTTTGCCTGGTCTGTCTGGCATCTTCCTGTGCCATTTGATGCAGCTCACAAACTGGTAGCACATTGTTTACATAAATAAATACAACAATTCACTTACCATAGTAATTTGTGCATATGGAGTACTCTCATAAAAGCGATGCATTTTATTTTAAATATGCTGATTAAGCCTTTTAAAACTTTCTTTCTGAATCCTCATCTTCATATTTTTTGTGTCACCTTAAATTGTATATGGTGTAATAAGAAACAAGCAAAGATGAAGGGTGGGGTCACTGACTGTTGACCCCTGCATATTGTAGTACATTTTAAAAACAAAAAAAAAAAAAAAGAGGCACAGATGAAAGAATCCAACTGTACTGAGATAATGATGGTTCCAGTTATGAACATGATAAGGCAGAAGGGGCAGGTTCAGGCTCCTCAAAACTGAAAGTGACATTATGTATTGTCGGCCCATGATTCTCTGTATCTGCAGAGAGAAGGAGAATAGAGCCATTAAGAGGTAGCATCAACCCACAAGTCGAGGTGGGCTTACAAGTTGCAAGCCCTGAAGTTGTCTCACAGGCATATATTTGTGACAGTTGATTGAAAGAAATGTCATTTAAATACAGTAGTTAGTAAACCATAGCTTCTGCTTCAGAAAAAATCAGTTGTAGGGATTTTTATATAGACATGTATTTATGTAAATATAATTATGAATTAAAATTAATGCTACCTTGTGGATGCATTTAAATATACTGATATAATTCAAATTGTATATTTGTTTTTGCTTCTGTACTGTATTTTTCCAATACTCTTGTCAGTTAATGAAAGGTAGAGATAATGTTAGTACAGAATGTATTTAATCTCCAGCCTGATCATTCCAATATTATTGTTTGTAATGTTAAAACATAACAAAAAAACATGAAATTGCTGCCCTGACCAAAGCACTGCCTGATGCGATTGCCTCATTGCCAGCCCGGGATATGATAATATTGTTTAACATGCTAAACAGGCCACATTAATCGTGAAAACTAATGTGTTAACTTTTCCCATCTCTATCTCTCTCTTTATATATATATATATATATATATATATATATATATATATATATATATATATATATATATATATATATATATATATATATATACACACTAGCAAAATACCAGCATGGAGAAGTAGTGTGTTAAAGAAGCAATAAAAAGAGAAGGAAACATTTTGAAAATAACGTAACATGATTGTCAATGTAATTGTTTTGTCACTGTTGTGAGTGATGAGTGTTGCTGTCATATATATATATATATATATATATATATACACACACACACATAAACATATATATATACATATCTATACATATATACATATATATACACACACATATATACATACATATATATATCTACATATATACACATACACATATATAAACATATATATACATATACATACATATCTACATATATACACACACAGCTATTTCAGATCAGTGCAATACGCTGCTTGTTAAAACGGATAACTCCGCTCTTACGTGCAAGTCTGCGTGGATATTATGAACTATCGTATTTGTTCAAGTTCTATTTAAATTTTAAATAGAAGGAATTTTTATTTAGTCGACAGAAATATCTTTGGTAGGAATGGTAAAACAGACAGGAATATTATTCCTGAATAAATCAACTCAAACCTTAAACAACTTATAATATTTTGCTCTCCATAAAAATATATCCTGTCTAAATTATACAAGTTAGAAATAAAGTAAACGTTAAAAGAACAAACATTCAAATTTCTTTACTCTTATGTAATTTTATATAAAAATAAACTTAGATTTTAAATATCCCAAAAGATTTTGCTCTCCATAAAAATATATCCTGTCAAAATTATACAAATTCAAATATGAACATGCTGCATAACAAAACCTGGAAATATAAATAAAATGTGTTCCTTTCAGCAATAACAAATCAAATCATTCAGTTGTCTTTGCTCATATGTCATTTTAGAGCTGGACGCCTGGCATCTTTTTGGCAACAGGTTCGTTTCTGTTTGGTGTGAGGTTCTGTGTTGTGGAGATTCTCAGGATGGATTGCAGGTGCTCATCAGTGAGGCGACTCCTGTGTGCTGTTTTGTTAGTCTTTATCACTGAGAAGAGCTTCTCACACAGATATGTGCTACATGCAAAGGTTCGAGCCGCATGTAGACGGACTTTTTGTTCTTCAAAGTCACCAAAGCGCCGTGCAAACTCAGTGCGCTCAGTTTATCAGCAAAGTGCGATTTGGGAACACCGTAGTGACGACTTGGTTTAACATTACTTGGCAACAGGGAAAGTGGGGCAAGTGCACTGGTGCATTTGTGTCTCCCATAAAAGCAGCTTCACTTGAAATCACTTTGTGATTGTGCACGGGTAAAACGTCCGCTGAAGTGTCAGATTCTTATTTAATTTTTCTGCTTTCTGTATCTTCTGCATTGCTTCATTCAGGTTACCCTGATGTTTTGTCTCATAGTGCCGTCTTAGATTAAATTCTGTAATTACAGCCACATTAGCTCCACAAATGAGACACACGGGTTCAGTAAACATATACTCAGCCTCCCATCGGTTTTTAAAGGCTCTATTTTCAGAATCAACTTTTCTCTTCAGCATCGTGTGAGCTAGCTTCGCAATAACTTGCAGCATCATAAGCTAGACTTGATTAACGCGGTAAGTGTTGGCAAGGCAGCTGAAGCGCTGCATTATGGGATCTGTAGTTTATTGTGTTACCAGCGCTTCATATACCGGGCCATTAATAACAATAATACAGTATATAAAATGATCTCGGGCGGATATAATTACACGCCGGGCGGATGTGGCCCGCCCTTGAGTTTGACACATATGGACTAAATAGAACTTGAAAAGATATATTTTTTCAAATGTGATCGCGCAATTCAGATAGAGTTGACGCAAGACTACAGCCTGCATGCCTCAATAAGTCATCCTCCCTCGCTCTTACTTTTTACCGTTCATCTAATGAATACACTGAGTATGGCTTTACCAAAACAATCATTGATGGCGAATAAAGTATCCATTATTCGAGTATGTAGATCGGGATATATATATACATATATATATACCCGCGTATCGCAGCGAGAAGTAGTGTGTTAAAAAGCTAGAAAAGAAAAGGGAACATTTTAAAAATAACGTAACATGACTGTCAATATACAGTATTTGTTTTGTGAGTGTTACTGAGTGTTGCTGTCATCAAGGATTTGATTATCATTATTTCTTTCAATCAGGTTCGTATTTGTAGGATGTGTTGTGTTCAAGTTACATTCCGTGTTTGTCAATCGTTGTAAAGATGACAGGTTTCATTCATCGATTCGTTTCTTACTGCATCAATAAACAGCTCGTCTTCTTCTTTATCTGAGACCTGACACACTGCATGCACGGTTTTTTTCACTGTCTTCCTTTAGCGGGACATTGACTTTTTCCACCGTGTGATTTGTTTCGGCAGTAGCTGGATTTATGAATATGCTTGTATGTATCAGACGCTTCATATTTTTGCTGCCTTTTCAATTGTGTAATTGGTTTTGTTCAGCTCTTTGGAACTGTTGCTTTTTCTGTGCACTGCGCCAGTTCCGTGAGCCGCTTCGGTGTACATGCATCGAAGGTTCCCAGCTGTGCTGGTGCCATCTCGTGCTATGTCCATGGCTGTATTTAATGTTACCTTAGTCCTGGCACTTAAAACTTTCTCTCGCAGTTTCGCTGAGTTTGTGCCAAACACCACCCTGACCATCTCATCTTCCTCTGCATAAGCACAGTCCTTCACCCGTGAATATTTAGTGGAGTTTGCTATTGGATTGCCGCTGACGGACGGCCTTATATGGGCAGGCACTAAATTACAAACGCCAGCGCAGCCTGTCTATGAACTTAATTTAAAGTGTAGGTTTACATCATGCTTTGTTTCTGAAGTAGCAGAACTCATGAATATGGTTGTATATGTCACTCGCTCGCTTCTTATTGTTTCGCTGCCTTCTCAATTATATAATGCATGTTTTCTTCAGCGCTTTTTGGAGGTCTTCCTGGTTTTCTATGTACTGCGTGATTACGTGGGAGGCGTGATGATGTCACACGAAACTCCGCCCCCACGGCGTTCAAGCTCATCTCCATTACAGTAAATGGAGAAAAATGACCATTACGCGTAGAATTTCGAAATGAAACCTGCCCAACTTTTGTAAGGAAACTGTAAGGAATGAACCTGCCAAATTTCAGCCTTCCACCCACACGGGAAGTTGGAGAATTAGTGATGAGTGAGTGAGTGAGTGAGGGTTTTGCCTTTTATTAGTATAGATATATATATCAGTATTATTATTATATTATTATTTCAGTGGTATGATGCCACTGTCGGCTGCCATATTGAACTTTCCAATGTCACTATTTCTCCAATTTCCCGTGTAGGTAGAAGGCTGAAATTTGGCAGGCTAATGGCAGGGAAATGGCACCTACCTTTTCCATTCTCTGTGTTACATATTGCACGGCCATATCAGGCTCACTCTTGATATCCGGAGATTGAATGACTGGGACAAGTTCAAGGTGTGGACTGATGATGGTACAGGAGATAATTATACTACACAGGAGCACTATAAGAGTAAAATGCTTAAGCCCTTCACCTATGGTTCTGCATGTGAGTTGATGGCTGCCGCTGAATTGTTCTGTTGTCGCTTTCAAGTGTACCGGAATGGCCAAATATTTTACACCTTTCGACAACTGCCAGTGCCTCTTAAACATCTTAGACTCACAGGTGACGATTTCAGTAGTGGACACTTTGATGTTTGTGAATGTTTAAACTCCCAAAAGCTGGATGTGAAGTTATCGATGAAACCGGTTGTATGCTTAGAACGCTTGACAGATGCCGAATGTCACTTCAACACAAGTCCTACAAATACTGTCGTCATTGAAACAAACCATGAAACTCAAACCGATTATGACAGCATCAATCCAAGCTGTGAGATTTGAAACAAGATTACTGTTCACATGGCCAACTGTACGTTGCATGCTCAAGAGTAAGCTCAGCGCACAGCTTAGTCATATTACAACCAGAGGGCCGAACTCAAAATGTGGTATACAAAAAGATCCTTAACAAATAATTATTGGTATATTTTCCCTCAGTTTAAAAAGGTTTAATTTTCTTCGTAATAAAAAGTTTGAGTCAGTACTTCGCCGCTGCGAAGCACGGGTATTTTGCTAGTGTATATATATATATATACATATACACACACATACAGTAATCCCTCCTTTGTCTTGGGGGTTGCGTTCCAGAACCCCCCGCGAAAGGTGAAAATCCACAAAGTAAAAACCATACGGTTATTTTTATACATTTTAAGCCCTTATAAACTCTCCCACTCTCTTATAAACATTTCCCACACAGTTATACAGCATAAATCCTTTGTATTCTTTTAGATATTAGGTAAGATTCGTTGAAAATTATGTATGTAAACACACTGTTTATATACAGTAAAACCTAAACATTATTTTAAAGATATCGAGTGTCTCCGATATCGCATATGTTACAGCCATTACGATAGACAGATCGTTTTGTAGCCATAACGAAGGGCTTGACTATGCACAAAGATAAACACAAAAGAGCACAAAAGTTAACACAGTGAAACACGTTGATGCTGAATAAATGAGATGAGACTTCCTGGTTAACGCAGCACAATTGAATTCGCAGCTCTGTCACTGAGCCAATCAGCACACAGGAACTTAACTGCGTGCTCTGATTGGGTAGCTTCTCAGCCATCCACCAATAGCGTCCCTTGTATGAAATCAACTGGGCAAACCAACTGAGGAAGCATGTACCAGAAGTAAAAAGACCCATTGTCCATAGAAACCCGCGAAGCAGTGAGAAATCTGCGTTATATATTTAGATATGCTTACATATAAAATCCGCGATAGAGTGAAGCTGCGAAAGTCGAAGCGCGATATAGCGAGGAATTACTATATAGTGGAACCTCGGTTCACGATCATAATTCGTTACAGAACTTTGGTCGTAAACTGAGTTGGTCATGAACCGAAGCGGTTTCCTCCATAGGATTGTATATAAATACAATTAATTTGTTCTAGACCGTACGAACTGTATGTAAATATGTAAATATATGTAAAGATTAAGCACAAATATAGTTAATTACACCATAGAATGCACAGTGTAATAGTAAACTAATGTAAAAACATTGAATAACACTGACATAAAACACCCAGGCTCCCTGCTCAGCTACACAAGCAGGCTCGCTCGCGCTTTTGTCTCTCTCTGTAGCACACACACCACCCACCCCTCCCCTCCCCCCCGTCAGCAGCACGTGCAGCACTTTTTTAAAATGAGTTTTAAGCACAGTGGAATAAAAAAGGAACATTAGAACAAATCTGAAGTGTATTTAAAAACCAATCACAAGCAAACAAAAAAGTAACAAGATTGCGCTATTTTAGCCTTACATTCCGATCACTGTAAACACTTTTTTTAAAATGAGTTTTAAGCACAGCGGAAAAAACGGAACATTTGAAAAAAGAGAAAAGTAACATTGCAACAATTCACGCTACGAACTGAAAAATTAACTTTTGAAAAATCCGTAATACAAAAACCACCAAGAAAACTAACCTTTCTTGAGTCGAGTTCTGGCATGAAGTGTTTTCCTTCAGGGGTTTTCCCTCTTGTGATTTCTTAGGTTTCTGGCGTATTTAGCTGTTTTGCTGGTGGGAGCGAAAGCCTCATGCAGCCATTCCAAAAAGAAAGTTCTTGTGACCCAACCCTTCGTGTTTGCCCTCCACATTACTGGCAGTCTGGCTTTGTTTACATTGTGCTGCTTGAAAGCACGAGGGTTCTCAGATTGGTAAATGAGTAAACTGTTAAACAGTTTTTCCACCTATTGAAGCACTTGAAGCCTCTGCCTGGTTAACGGTGTAACTCCTTTTGCAATATCAACTGCTTTAATAGATTCTTTCTGCTTTAGAATAGTCGAAATCGTAGATTTTGACTTCTTGTACTCAGCGGCAAGATCAGTAACACGAACGCCACGCTCAAACTTTTCAATAATTTCTTTCTTTACTTCGATTTCAGTTTTCTGTAAAACTTTCTTCTCACCACTCTTCACTTGCTTAGAAGCCATAGTTAACTGCAAAAGCACAAAAAATACTGTACATCACAAAGAGAGCTCAAGTAAAGCACGCACATCTGACTGAGAACAATGAACCAGCCAGGCAGGCAGGCACGCGGCTCCTCTCTCTCTGCTGTACCCCCCTCCCCCTTGCCAGTAGCAGACAGGCACGTGCACGCAAACCTCCCCTACCCACCTGTCAGTAGCAGGCAGGCACACGGCTTGCTATCTCTTTGCTGTACCCCCCTCCCCCCTGACAGTAGCAGGCAGGCAGGCAGGCACGTGGCTAGCTCTATTTCTCTCTCTCTCTCTCAGCAGCAGGCAGGCACGTCTGACTGAGAACAATGCAACACGTGCAGAAATCATAGGCGCACACAAACCGAAAGGGAAACTGGCTTTGTTCGTATACCAGGTGTGTGGTCGTGTACCGAGGCAAAAGTTTGCTGAACTTTTTGGTCGTGAACCGAGGTGCCACTGTATATACAGTACAGGCCAAAAGTTTGGACACACCTCCTCATTCAATGTGTTTTCTTTATTTTCATGACCATTAACATTGGTAGATTCTCACTGAAGGCATCAAAACTATGAATGAACACATGTGGAGTTATGTACTTAACAGAAAAATTTGAAATAACTAAAAACATGTTTTATATTCTAGTTTCTTCAAAATAGCCACCCTTTGCTCTGATTACTGCTTTGCACACTCTTGGCATTCTCTCAATGAGCTTCAACAGGTAGTCACCTCAGGTTCACGCTATAGCGCTACCAACCGCTGGCTAAAAGCACTTTTTTTAATGAGTTTTAAGCACAGGGGAAAAATGAACATTTGGAAAAAATTCGTAATTTAATAAATCTCCAAGAAAAATAACATTGCAACAATGCACGCTACGAACAGATCGCTGGAAACAGAAGTGAAAACAAAATCAAGACCAGTGCATTCTTTAACCGCCTTCCTACCTTAATGCGTCCAGCTCTCTATCGCGCTGCCTGTGTGTCTGCGTCCATCTCTCGCGCAGTCTTTGTGTGTGTGTGTGTTTGGCGCTATCTCTGTTGCACTGCCTGTGTGTGTGTCGCGCTGCCTGTGTGTGTGTGCTCACGCTGACTGTGTGTCTGCGTCTATCTCTCGCGCTGCCTCTGTGTGTGTGTCGCACTATCTCTGTCACGCTGCCTGTGTGTGTGTCGCGCTGACTGTGTGTCTGCGTCCATCTCTTGCGCTGCATCTGTGTGTTTGTTTGTGTGTCTCGCGCTATCTCTGTTGCGCTGCCTGTGTGTGTGTCGTGCTATCTGTCTCGCGCTACCTGTGTGTGTGCGTCTGTCTCTCTCGCGCTGTGTGTGTGTGTCGCGCTGTCTCGCGCTCTCTCTCTTGCTCGCTGCACAGGAAATGCACAGGGAGAGGCTGAACATGTACAAACCAAAAGGGAAACTGGCTTGTTCGTATACCTCAATTACGTGGGAGGCGTGCTGATTTCTGCAGTAGCTGCATTAATGAATATGCTAAGCACAGTCCTTCACCCGCGAATATTTACCTTATATGGGCAGGCACTCAATTACGTGGGAGGCGTGATGACGCGGATGCAGCTCCGCTTCACACGGTGACCGAGCTGCAGGCTATAGCTGTACAGTATATATGGACGAAAGTATGTTCCAGTTATGACCATTACGCATAGAATTTCGAAATGAAACCTGCCCAACTTTTGTAAGTAAGCTGTAAGGAATAAGCCTGCCAAATTTCAGCCTTCCACCTACATGGGAAGTTGGAGAATTAGTGATGAGTGAGTCAGTCAGTCAGTCAGTGAGTGAGTGAGGGCTTTGCCTTTTATTAGTATAGATATACAGTATATATATATATATATATATATATATATATATATAGATGCATATATATATACGTATACTGTATATATATATCGATATATAATGTTCTAGCTGCACCTCGCGGCTCTGCCTGTGTAGTAGTAAAACAGGATAAACTTTAAAAGTCCATTTAAAAAAAATATAATGTGTATTGAGAAGAATTTATATTGCTGGCTTTCTTATCCGAGGGGCCTCTCTATACAGTGTTTTTGGTTTTGCTTTCAGGGCGAGAATGTAGCAGTGATCTCTGCCAAAAGTATAAAAAGTTGGGAAGGTATGTCTGGCCAAGCAGAAGGGTAGATATCTCCAATGTCAAACATCGGTACTGTATCTGATCGTGTTGAGCTCTGAAGTGAGAGTGCCCCCCAAGTGGGGAGAAGAAGACGTGGCTGTGATATATCTGGCAATTAGCAGCTACCCTGTTAAACATACGTAGTTGTGATCTGTCTCTCAAAAACGTGAAATGTTACTCCTTAACAATCTCTAGATGATAATGTCTGCTAAACAAACAGGTATTACTAGCTAAGTGGAGGCAGGGTAAGCTCGAACACGTGGTGAGACATACACTGACTTGAACGGAGGCTGGCACGTGAGTACGAAGTGCCCTGCCCATCTCCCCACTCCTGACGTCACACTTTCCCCTCCCCCCACTCCTGACATCACGCTTCCCCTCCCCTCGGCCCGCAATCTGTCTCTTGGATTTGCTGTGTGTGTGTGAGTATATATATATATATCTATATATATATATATATATATATATATATATATATATATACGTATATATATATATATATATATATATATATAGATATACACACAGTGGTGTGAAAAACTATTTGCCCCCTTCCTGATTTCTTATTCTTTTGCATGTTTGTCACACAAAATATTTCTGATCATCAAACACATTTAACCATTAGCCAAATATAACACAAGTAAACACAAAATGCAGTTTTTAAATGATGGTTTTATTATTTAGGAGAAAAAATCCAAACCTACATGGCCCTGTGTGAAAAAGTAATTGCCCCTTGTTAAAAATAACCTAACTGTGGTGTATCACACCTGAGTTCAATTTCCGTAGCCACCCCAGGCCTGATTATTGCCACACCTGTTTCAATCAAGAAATCACTTAAATAGGAGCTGCCTGACACAGAGAAGTAGACCAAAAGCACCTCAAAAGCTAGACATCATGCCAAGATCCAAAGAAATTCAGGAACAAATGAGAACAGAAGTAATTGAGATCTATCAGTCTGGTAAAGGTTATAAAGCCATTTCTAAAGCTTTGGGACTCCAGCAAACCACAGTGAGAGCCATTATCCACAAATGGCATAAACATGGAACAGTGGTGAACCTTCCCAGGAGTGGGCGGCCGACCAAAATTACCCCAAGAGCGCAGAGATGACTCATTCGAGAGGTCACAAAAGACCCCAGGACAACGTCTAAAGAACTGCAGGCCTCACTTGCCTCAATTAAGGTCAGTGTTCACGACTCCACCATACGAAAGAGACGGGGCAAAAACAGCCTGCATGGCACATTTCCAAGACGCAAACCACTGTTAAGCAAAAAGAACATTAGGGCTCGTCTCAATTTTGCTAAGAAACATCTCAATGATTGCCAAGACTTTTGGGAAAATACCTTGTGGACTGATGAGACAAAAGTTGAACTTTTGGAAGGAAAATGTCCCGTTACATCTGGCGTAAAAGGAACACAGCATTTCAGAAAAAGAACATCATACCAACAGTAAAATATGGTGGTAGTAGTGTGATGGTCTGGGGTTGTTTTGCTGCTTCAGGACCTGGAAGGCTTGCTGTGATAGATGGAACCATGAATTCTACTGTCTACCAAAAAATCCTGAAGGAGAATGTCTGGCCATCTGTTCGTCAACTCAAGCTGAAGCGATCTTGGGTGCTGCAACAGGACAATGACCCAAAACACACCAGCAAATCCACCTCTGAATGGCTGAAGAAAAACAAAATGAAGACTTTGGAGTGGCCTAGTCAAAGTCCTGACCTGAATCCAATTGAGATGCTATGGCATGACCTTAAAAAGGCGGTTCATGCTAGAAAACCCTCAAATAAAGCTGAATAAAACAATTCTGCAAAGATGAGTGAGCCAAAATTCCTCCAGAGCGCTGTAAAAGACTCATTGCAAGTTATCGTAAACGCTTGATTGCAGTAATTGTTGCTAAGGGTGGCCCAACCAGTTATTAGGTTCAGGGGGCAATTACTTTTTCACACAGGGCCATGTAGGTTTGGATTTTTTCTCCCTAAATAATAAAAACATAATTTAAAACTGCATTTTGTGTTAACTTGTGTTATATTTGACTAATGGTTAAATGTGTTTGATGATCAGAAACATTTTGTGTGACAAACATGCAAAAGAATAAGAAATCAGGAAGGGGCTTTTAGTTTTTCACACCACTGTATATATATATATATATATATATATATATCTGTCACCTGATGCTCCACCCACATAAAAGTCAAACAGGACTGTGAGGAGGGCCATGCCCGGCTATCCACTTCTAACATCACACTTCCTCCCACCCCTCAGCCCGCAGGTTCTGTCTCGGATTAATGCTAATATATCACTGTTGCAAGCAAACTATGATTCTTAGAGTTTTTTTAAGCAAGATTTGTAAAAAAAAAAGTTACATATATGGGGTGGATTATTGTTGTTTGTCTTGGAATGTACTGTACTTAGGACAAAAGGAAGCACTGTCGCTAACTTGTTTTTCTACTCCACCCACACCTCCAGCACCAAGACAATGTCTAACAATGCCTCCCCAAGTGCTCCTGGAGACACTGCCCCACCTAGGATGAACACTATATATTTGGTCAACTCACCGGAAGTGACCATTTCATTTCAGGAATGGCATTCAAGAGAGATGGAGCTCCTGTACTCTACGCTGCACAATAAACAATTGAAATTTATGCCATTGGCCATTTGTTTATTTTCTTTCATTTTTTAACCAGCATTAAATGAGATTTTACAAGGAGGTACCCCAACATTTGACCTATGGCCAATCCACCTTGTGATTCTCTCTTTTTATTTTATTTTATTGTATTATATATATATATAATATATATATAGCTATTGAGAACATTAGGTAATGAAACATGTGTCGGCACACTCAGCAGAGTGAACTGGATTGCAGGGCTTCATAACAGCCGCATTTTCAGCTGTACAGGCTGATCATTTGAATGAGAAGGGGTTGGCCTGAATACAGATCCTTCAGCTTTCTGGCACACTGGCCCTTTGTCATGCCATACTTACCCCACAATACAGGAGAGTTGACCAAATATATAGTGCTCACTCTAGGTGGGGTAGGTTCTCCAGGAGCACTTGGGAAGGGATTGTTAGATATTGTCTTGGTGCTGCCCTGGAGGTGTGGATGGATTAGAAAAACAAGTTAGCGACAGTGCTTCCTCTTGTCCCAAGTGCAGTACATTCCAAGACAAACAACAATAATCCACCCCTTATATGTATCCTTTTTTTTACAAATCTTGCTAAGAGAACTTTTTTATTTTACTTTAATTTCATTGTTAAAATCCACACTGTTCAAAGTAATAGTTTTTCATTATTTTTCTTTGTGTTTTCAAACATCAATTTACAACACAATTTGTCTTCCTAATATATGAAATATTTGCCAGAACTGAGCATAGTCTTTTTGGATATGTTGACTCATTTCTTTAGATCAGTTTTTTTTTTCACAAGTAATGTCATCATTATAATCACACATGTGATTAATGTGTGGGCATTGCTCAGCAAAATAACTTTGCACCTTCTTTTGCAGGTTTTTTTTTTTAATATTGTGGTCTTGATCTTAATTATTTTCACTCAAGAACTATGTAAATATTAGTGGAGGATTGACATATAGGAGAAGGATATGTGGCTCTCCTTGGTTGCCTTTGGTTAGGATCAGTTCCAGTCTCCAAATGGGTATGAATGTGCATGCAACCCAGTACACAAGTTGGGTCTCTGCATAAACAGATAATATCAATAAGATCTTGAGACCATAGCGTCATATTAAATTCTAATCATTTGATTCATATTGTTATAAGTTTCGGTCTTGGAGTCAACAGTAGTGCAGTTTTTGTTTTTTTTAACTGCAGTCGTTTTCTTAAGGCATTTTTGCCAATGATTTCTTTTAATGCAGCTGAACTCAATTCACTCTTAAAGAAACTTTAGATGAAAAAACTGCTATTGGATTTTTGTGCTTTCACCCTGCAGAAGAACACAAGCCGCCTTGAAGATGTGCTTGGCTCATTTTCCTTGATTGCATAAGAATTTTCTGAAAAAGGTTCCTTTTGCATTCATATTTGGGTAATTAAAAACATTTCAAGTGTGGACACTTCTTTTGCAATTTTTTAAGTTTGAAGCAATGTCAATCTTGTGAATCCTCTTTACTGCAACTGCAGTGACAATATCAAGAGTGCATTTTATGTTCTTTAGTGTATTCAGAAGCAAGATTTGTATACTATTCAAGGCCGTTTTCCTGATCCTTAGAAGAGCTTCTCTTTCATCATAAGTCCAAACACTCAGGCATCAAATGTGAAGCTTTTATGTGAAAGAAGTATTTTATTACAGAGTACTGTATATTTTAAATTTAAGTTGGTAACTGCTAGAAGTTAAAACTTAAAATACATTGCAGTCTAGTGCACTTAAATTTTAGCTTATTGCTCACTGTTAAAACGTCTGTTACTATGTTTTAATCAATATTAAGCACCTTGTTCTATGCTACAAATCAAAACAAATTGAATATGCTAGGTCACAAAAATGCTACTATAAATTTGTTAAATCCAAATATTGTTATTTGCTGTTTTGAGTTTGTGCCTATGAGAGTGTCTTATGATTGTTTGGTTTCCATCCAAAATTCATTCCCAGCCTTGCACCCATTGCTGCTTAGTTAGACTCCAATCTATAACCCTAGACTGAACAGATGGATTAGAAAATTGATGAACATTGCCTAATACAAGAAAGTTTGAAGGGAAAAAAGTAGGATTTGTACAGTTTGCAGCCTTTGGGTAGAAAAAGTATTGGGTATCGTGGAATTTTAAAGCTGCTTTGAAATTTGAGTAAAGCAATCTAAATATTACAAAAAGCAAGAAATTTTGTTTATCTGTCTCAGAACAGCTTTTATTTTTCCTGTCTGTCTGTCTGGTAAGTTCAATGGATAATGAACTATGGCTCTCTACTTACAATAGAGCTTTCACACTATATTGTAGCTGAAGATAACTGTTCTCAGCTTCCTTTCCAGTGAAATGACCTCAGTTCAGGTCATTTGAAACAAACTTGGAAAGGGACAGAGTTTCCTAAGAGTTGTCAGAAACAGTTTGAAAGATATGGGACTAAATTTAGTTAAGGAAAAAAAACTTGGAACAAAATGAATGGTGAAAATTGGTTTCCATCTTTTATTAAATTCTCCTTTCACTTATTTTCTAGTAAATGTTTCTTTTAAGTAGGTTTGCTTAGATATAGGTATGTATACTGTAGTACAGCCATGTTCACAATTTTTTTAATTCATGGAACTGTATGCTACATGTTTGCTAAATGTTTTTTTTTGGATTAATAGTGTTAGAAGTGGAATAATTCTAGGAAACAGGTACATCGCTCATTTTCAGGCACATCTGCCTTGTTTATTGCTGATTACATGCTTTTTGAAAGCCATTTTAAGTTACAAAAAAAAAAGTCATTAAAAGACAAATCGACCAGGTGGCAAATATACTTATCTTTGCAAAAAGTTTGACAGTAATGATTGTTTTGCAAAACCTTTTTACATCTGTTCATCCAATTACCCCTTTCAATTCCTGGTTGCAAGGATAAAGAATCTTTCTCATGAGAATTATGTGCCGGGTAGGTTCTTTAGCTACACAGGACACATTCATACACCTCCTCCTCCTCCTATCCATTCAGTCGTGTCTGACCCTTGGATACTCTATAGGCCAATCCTTGCCATGCTTCCCTGTTTTCCATGGCGTCTTTAAATTGCTTGTTGTTAATTCCTGTGTTGTTGTTGATGGTATCCAGCCAACAGGCCTTTGATCTCCCTTCCTTTTATTTACCACTGACCATTCCGAGTAGCAGGATGGATGGGATGGCAGTCTTTGCAGAACTTAGATACACACCCATGTTCATTCATACCTCAGACCAAAGTTAACCTTAAATGCATGTTCTAAGGATCTGAAAATATCTGTAGTGACCCCACACAAACATAGGAAAACAATGCAACCTCAACAAAGACAGTGACTTGGTTATGAAATGAATCCATTTTCATGTGGCTATACAGTAGCTGTGCTTTTCCACCTATAAAATAAACATGGTTTCCATATTCATTTTTATCAATAATGAGTTACTTTAGTTACTCTTGAAAAGTTTCTTACATTTGGAGTTGCAAGTTTAAGGCAAGCAGGGACTGGGGCTGTGTCTCTTATCACTCTGTGATGCTGATCAAACTACTTAACTTACCAAATGTAAAAACAAAAGTAAAACCCCACCAAATGTGCAGTGGTAAGAATTTTAACAAGTTGTGGACTAAGTGAGTTTCTCATAGGTGCTGAAGATTAAAGCAACACATTGAATGAAGAGTAATTTGTGTCTGTATTTCAGTCAGCACTTGCCAGCTTTCATTTGATCAGGCTTTGTTGCTGACAGATTCATAACACATTTCCTTACTGAATAGCAATGAATCTTTCTGATTGCTGTGACTATCAAAGAATGAACTTTTTTAGCAGATGACTGAAACAATGCACTTAACTGTACATAATAAATAATAAGAAAGGTGCATCAGAGGGGCAAACAAGCATGAGAGAATAGAGAAAATTTTTTTGTCACACATTGAATTTATAAATGTTAACTTTGATTTTAAAGTTAGAATCCAAAGTAGCTCTAGAGGCAGACATAATAAATTTAAGAGAGTTGTCGTCAACTCACTGTTCTTTTTTTGTTTCAGAAATACTAGTTCTTTCCTCTGTTCTCTGAAACACATTAATCAGTTTAGTTACAGCTTTAAAGGCTAATAGTATTCAAATTAAAGAAAAATATCATATACTGTACTGTTAAATTAAGTACCTTCTTTTTGACCTGTAAACTACCGACTAAGTATATACTCTATACCAGTGTTTACTTTGTTTCTTCACTCCTAAGCTTTACCCTTGTCATCATATTCTTGACTCTATTAATTTATTATTTGCTCGATTTACAAGTATTATACTATTAATGTTGCCAATATTAAACTGCATACTATTGCTTTCCTCATTTTTCTCCCTTTAGATATAAGACAAAAATGTTTACCTAAAGAATAGCACATTTGAAGTGTAAATTAGTAAATGTTTGGTATGCTGTCTCTCATAAGTCCAACAAACTGAAAATCTGCCTCCCCTTTTAGTGCCAATGTGACTGTGCTTTCTTTATTAAGTCAAAGTCAATAGTGGACTTTGCAGTTTCCATGATCAGCAAACTCGGTTTAGTTTTGGAAATATTGTTTTATCTATGTACTGACTGCTAAAAGGGCTGTCAGATCAGAGAATAGAAATGAGGCAGAGGAGAAAGAACATAGTCAAAGCAAAGTGATTTTCAAAACTAAAAGTCAAAAATAAGAGAATTTCAAGCAAAATGTAAACCAAAAGGTAGAGCTTTGTGTCAAAAAGCAGTAATCAAAAGTAAAGTGAGTCGCTATGTTTGGGCCAAACTTGGATACAAAATTTCTGTCAAGTAGACCATTTAGTTCTCACCAAATAACCCAGTGTCATGACCCAGGATGCCATGCTCCTAGCAAAAAAGACCTGCATTATGACAACTGAAACCATAAAATGGCCACCTCTGTAGTCTAACCAAAATGGTGTCTAGAACAATGTTTTCATAAAAGTGAATTTCTAAACAAAAAAAAATAGCACAGATTTAAATTCCCTGAATGAATAAAACCCCAGAAATGATACATAGATGATTTTTATAGTCTCAGAACAGCCTGGAAAAAATTCACGAGAATTATTCATAACAATCTATATTTTCATTTGTGAGCAAATGTTAAGATGAATCTGACTTCTCTGTCTCATACTCATATTAAATAATTAGTATGGCAGCAGCTGAAAGTTCAGGAAAAATATGTTGTATTTAATAAATTGAATGGGGAAAAAATCTGCTGATATTATCCTTAATTCAGAGGAGCAGTTTAATGATATGTGTCTTTTTGTAATTACATTTAATTGTTGAATAGCTCTATTAGTTTTAAATAAGAGTGCAGGCATATGGACAGGTGAATATTGGGATTCTCTTCTCTTTTAAGGAAGAATGAGAATTGCTGTCATGCTGGATGTGTGTTATGATTTTGTTTTGTTCTTAATTTTTTTTTAGCTTTTCCATTTTCACTGTTTAATCATCCCCAAACCTGCTTTGAACTAAAAGAATTCTAAATATTTGGTAGTTTTTGTACATTAAAAATGTATTTAATATTGTTGAAAATTTACAGCACTGTTTTGTTTAGTTATGGGTTGCTACCGTTATGTGAAACTGCTATCAAGGCATAGCCCCCCAGTTGCTGGGAGCGTGGTATAAGAGGTTGCGACCTGTCATAAATTACCGTTTAAAAGGTTGACAAACGTGGCCATTTTCTATCCAAATTTGTGGATAACTAAAATACTAAATGTCATTTTCTTTTCATTCTCTAAGGTATATATGACTTTTTGGCAACTTTATTGACCATGATTTTTGGGTTTTGTTTTTTGAATTGTTGAAAGTGTGTTTTAGTTTGGTTCTGATCTCTGCATGCATTTCTGACTATGTCTCATGTTGTCTCTACATTTCAGACAGTACACTGCATATCATTATAACTGATACTGTTTAAGAGTTTGAGAAGGCATTTATTCTGACTTTACATATAATAATCTTTGCATGTGAATGTTCAAACAACCAAGCTCATTTTACTTGAGAGGAAAACTGTCACAGTGCTTAGTTCTTTTTCCTCTTACAAATCCACAAAAAATACCCGGCACTTTTAAAAAGTAGAAACGACTTTTAGACATACGGATGGAACAGAGGATCATTGTTCACTATTTAATTGAAAATTATGATTTGTCAACACCAGAATTGTTCATCCTTCGCATCTTTTTTCCATTCTCCCAAGTTTTTAAGAATCTGCTTTATATTTGCTGTTTTGTTGAACTGCCTTAAGTTATTTAGGGCATATCATTTAGTAATACATTACCATGTGTTGAGCTCAGCCCGGACACAGGCAGGCAGACATCGTTGGTTCAAACGACACATTTATTTACAATTACTAACATTTACAAAGTGAAGCACACAACCCAAAACTCCCCCAAAGTCCAGGCCTTCCTTCACACTCCCTTCCTCAGGTCCGCCTCCACTTGTCTCCTCCCGAGCTCTGCCTCTCTTCCTTCCGACTCTAACCATTGAATGGAGGGAGGCGGCTCCTTTTATACACACGCGGATGTGCTCCAGGTGCCTCCCCATTAGCTTCCGCTG
This sequence comes from Polypterus senegalus, assembly GCF_016835505.1. Taxonomy (NCBI): domain Eukaryota; kingdom Metazoa; phylum Chordata; class Cladistia; order Polypteriformes; family Polypteridae; genus Polypterus; species Polypterus senegalus. Next base: position 142,053,335 of record NC_053156.1, read on the forward strand.
GCACTCCCCAGTGTGGTGGAAGTACCGGCTGCGCACCCGGAAGCACTCCAGGTGTCCCTGGTCATCTTCCCCCCAACACTTCCAGGTGTGGTGGAAGTGCTGAGGACCAGGGCTTTTCAGGCATCAGGGCACCCCCGGCGGTGACCACGGGCCCCTATAGGGTAAGTTCCCATGGTCCCCAAAGCCACCAGGGCGGTCGCCCCCTCGTGGTCTGGAGGAGGTGAAAGCCCTCCACTGGTCATCCTGGGTGTCCCAGCTGGATACCACCCCCAGTCATACACCACAAATGTTCATTTTCTGTCTGTAGATAGCTTGCACAAAATATCCTGAAAATCCTGTCACTGTAACCTTTAATAATGTGTTTTGCCTTTTTAGGTGAACTAAAAAGTCACTAGTGATTGTGAATAATGGGCCAATTGGTGAATTCTAAAACTATGTATTTCTTTAGTTATCACTTGCCTTGAGTTAGGATACTCCTATATGTATGATTTTGGTCACACTGTTTTATCTTGTCATGGAGACATAGATCAATCAATGTTAAGTTTTGCTCCATGTTGTATATTAAGTGAATAGTTATAAGGTTTTAACAATATACTGCAAATGAAAGGGCATGAGAAGTATCACATGATTTATATATGTCATTATATACAGTATGGAATATTATACATTAAAAAACATAGGCCTAGTACCAACTTTGTTTCAGATGGATTCAAGAGTCTATTATTTTTCATTTAATTTTATTAAATATATGTGTTTTATTACAAATTAAACCTGTTTTTTTTATCTAAGAACATATATTAAATTTACATTTAATATTTAGTGAAAATGTAACTGTAAGTATAAAAAGTAACAACTTATTGTTAATAAGTTTAAATATATATGATTATTATGTTGATAACACACAATTTCAGATTCGCCAACTAAATCTGAATAATGTTTAGGATAAATGATATATGTTAACTGATTTTTTTTTACTAAAACATGCATGTTTAAATTTTTTCTGTTAACAATTTTCTCAAGGACTATAAGAGTGATTAAAATAAGAGATTAAGCACAGAGCAGTCTCATGTGACTTTAGTTTACATGCTAGTAGCATAAATGTGAATAATATTGATATCGGTTTTAAGATGATGTTTACGACAGTCTACTTTAATGATAAAATAAACTGCGAGATTAAAGTGGACATTTCAAGATTTATGGCAAAATTTCCACTTTAATCACAAAATGGCTCAGAAAATGGCATGTGAGACTTTGAAAATATATTGTCATTACGTTGGGGAATGTACAACGCTTGAATATAAAAGCACCACAAATGATTTGTATGTCAGCATTTTGCTTCACCACATTGAAGAACCATTCATCAAACATTGAAGCATGCACATCGATCCTGTAGGATCTGCAAAGCGGCTTTCTGTCACATGTAGATAGTAAACAGAGACTCTGATGTCTGTTCCGACTTGATCAGACTGCACCCCCCGACTTTTTGCTGGCCATGCAACTCGCACACGCATCACGTTAATTTTCTAAGGACGCGTTCATAGGATGCGTCAAATGAACGCTGGGAATGCGTCACAGCTGTGATGCGTGCACATACGTGTTCTGAGCGTGAAGTATAAACTGTCCCTTAGTCGTGCCATAGTGTCCGCAATGCAAAAGCTATCCACTCTTGTGATGTCACTATAAATCAGTGGTCGCAAACTCCAGTCCTGGAGGGCTGCAGTGGCTGCAGATTTTCATTCTAACCCTTTTCTTAATTGGCGACCAGCTTTTGCTGCTAATTAATTCCTTTTCCTTTCATTTTAATTGACTTGTTTTTCAAGATTTGTTCCCCTGAATTTCTTCCTCGTTCCTCTGAATTGCTTCATTTCTTTACTTAAATGGCATCCAAACAGAAGTGAAATGTGGAGTGAGCCAACAGAAGAACAACTTAGTCAGGGTCTCAAACTTCAACCAATTTCATTCCACCCAGTAGTTAAATTAGGAACCAGTTCTTGTTGTTAATTAAACCTGTTCTTAAATTCCATGGCTTCTTGCGGCTCTCATTGTGCAATGACATACATTTCCAAAATTATTGATTTTCCCTTTTCTAAAAGCACTGTTAAAATATTTTGTGGATCTGAGCAGATCAGTATTCCTGAGTTGTTGTTGTTTGACTGCTAATTAAGGAAAAAGAAAAAATTGAGGGGTCCGAGTCTTCAAGAACAAGTCAATTAAAATTAATTCAAATGAACTTAATTAGCAGCAAAAACAGAACATTAAAAAAAAACATTAACAGAATTGTCTAAAGCACATTATTGTTTAGTGGATTTTTTTATGTCATTTTGCAGTGTAATTTGTGAAAAACTGATCCTTGTACACTTGTATATTTTTCAGAGGCTATTAAGTTTAGAAACAAACATTTACAAATGTACTGCCTTTCCACATAGTCTCCATACCTTTCTAGGCATTCATTCCACTATAACATTAAAGCTATGAAGTGTTAGTAAGTTTAATCCATTTTTCTTCTTTGATCATACTACCCCCATGAAGCACTTTGTCAACTTTTGAAGAAGCACCAGATCAAATATTTGTAATCTCAATCCATGCATTATTAAAGGGGTTACAGCAGACATATACCTGTTTTCATGATGCTGTTTCTGGACAGTATATATCATTCAGTTGACTTTTAATTTGTAGGTGTGCCATTGGCTTACAAAAGTTATATTGCACTGTAAGATACATGTGTATATACTGTATATAACAAAATCTTCCATTGCATTTATTTGTGAAATTAAAAGGATTTTTTTTGTTTACATCAGAATAATTTGTGTTCTTACCGAGATCCTTTGCTGCCATAAACCAGCAATATTGATCCCTTTTCTTATTAAGGGTGGTACAAAAGTAAATAGGGTGGTAGGCAAGGTTATTATAGTTTTGCCTTTTTATATTAGTTTTTATTTCTATATTTTTTCTGAACTTGCTTAAAAATTCAGTTTAGGTTTAGTTTTCCTTCATTGTTTATTTTTAGTTTTAATTTAGTTTTTATTTCACAAAGACATTTCTATTTTATCTTTATATCTATTAGTTTCAGTTTTAGTTTTAGTAATTGTGGTACGGTTAAAGAGCTACTATTGAGTTTAGTTCTGTGTCACAATCAGACAGAATCTGCTACTGCATTATTTTCACAATATAGTACACCCCCGAAATTCACGGGGGCAACGTTCCTAGAGCACCGGCGAATTGTGAAAAACTGCGAATTATGGATGTGGTAAAAATAAAGCCTATTTTTTTTTACTTTAAACCCTAAATATGCCCCCAAAACACTTTAATTTCATTTCAAACTTAGTTTAATACATTACCTAAAATAAGAATGTAAAGGTAAACCTATATACTGTACAGTACTGTACTGCTATGTCTCCTGCAGTGCTAGAATTTAAAATACCTATGTTACCACTATATGTACTTTCATTCATGCAAGCACGTTTTCATTGCCAGAAGCCTTAGAAGGTGCAGGGCGTTTCGGCCGCATCTTGGTGTTTTAACCTTTAAACTGCCACATAACTTAGGGGTTACTGCATCCCCGGACACCAAATACTTTTTTGCTGCACTTTTTAAGTAAATATCACAATTCACAAAGAAAAAGTGAAATTTTATTGGAACACATTTATTTTCGTGCAAAGAGCATCACATTTAGGCCTTGTTCACACGGGCGTTAAGTTTTTGGATAAACGAACTTGCTCTGAACGTCCTAGACGTTTATGTTGCATTTTGTGGTGGCGATCGATTGACTTCTACACCGGCGTTCGTTTGTCTCTGTCTAACGCCAGCCTGCAGCCCAAATTGTAGTTTGTGTGTTAACCTGTGGAGGCAGTGTCGGGAACTGGATATGAAAGCCCTTGTCGTTTTATTTGAGGTGCCTCCTTTCAATATGGACCATTTTGCTATGTTAGATATTAATCTTCTTGTTTTAAAAATACTCTTAATACGGACGTAGGGAGAGAAAAAACCGCCGCCGCTATTGGGTTCATCCTCTGACTGCACAACGTCGGGTTAAAGCAGTGCTTCTCAATTATTTTCTGTCATGCCCCCCCCTAGGAAGAAGAAAACATCTCGCGCCCCCCACGCGACTATAAATAGTATCATTTGTCTATAAAATTGTTATAAGTACACCTCTGCTTAACACTGTATCCTTATTAACGTATAAGAGAATAAAAAAAGAAAGAAATATGGACCAATTTACAACAAAGAATAGCTTTATTAAATGTAACAGAAAAGATTTAAAGTGCATTCTAAATTCAAAAAAAATTTAAAAGAAAAATAAAAAAGCATGTTCCCCGAGGTCAAACGCGACCTCCTTGACGGAGCCACGGGGGCGCGCCCCACTATTTGAGAAACACTGGGTTAAAGGAAGTTTTTTTGTGCTTTATGAAGAAATGCGAAAATTTCGCGCAAGTTTTTTAATTATTGTCGGATGTCGGTTTCCACTTTTGATTGTCTGCTGCAGCTGGTGCAATGCCACATTGCACGCCGATCAACCAATATGCGACTTGGTGTTAGCCCCGAAGAGAGACTACTTGTCACTTTGAGGTAAGGAAACAGTAGTCGAGTGTGCGCTTACACCAGTGTTATGCACTGAAATGCCCCCCCTACAAAATCGTTTTCAAATATTATATTAGAACATAAATTAATAGGTTCATGGTTTACAAATTACACGAGACAATAAAATAAAATAAGCAATATGAAAATATATATGTTGTATATGAAAACATAAAAATATTAATATTATAGCATAAAATAAACGCGCAGAAAACGAACTAGAAGCGGTTTCCTTGCGTTCGTTGGGTTTTGAACGCCAAGAAAAGCTGCATGCAACGTCTTTTTGATGCCGTATAAACGCTGCCGGACAAACGACGTCACCAAAGCCCGTGTGAACACTCTCATTGACTCCTACGTGTAGAAAACACTCGGCGCTTGATCCGCGCTCACTGGACGCTACGAACGTAAAAAAAGCGCTCGATTTTAACGCCCCGTGTGAACAAGGCCTTACTGCAACACAGATCATTTTACATTCTGCCAATGAGCTGTAAAAACTATTAAAAAACTACTGGAACAATATGTACACGTTGCAACTGATGCCATTGATTTTAGTTTTTGTTAACTATAATAACCGTGGTGGTAGGTGCAACTTTTACTCACTCAAACATTTTGATAAATAGGAATTGCAGTTTTTTAAACTAATTACATTATCCAGTAATCCTGCCTTACCAATAAATTCTTTCTTTATTTCTTCAGTTATAATTAGCTTTCACTATATCATAGTTTTATGTCTACACTTTTGAGCTTTTTGTTTTCCTCTTGTGTTTTTGATGTCCTGGTTATGACTGTTTTTCTATATCCAGTTGCATAGCATAGCCTTTGATATTCTTACATGTGTCATTCTTGTTCATTACAACATGTTCCTGTTTGTTAACCCTCTAAGAGAGCATTTATCTATAATGTTGTTTTGTTTCCGCCCCACTTTTGGATCCTCCATCTTGTAGTGCACAAATCTGTAGTCATACTTGTAAACATCATCAACTTGTCTTGTTTTAGCTGTATCCACCACTGCAGTGTTTTTATAGTTAAAAGTGTGTCAATAAAAGTTTTTAAAATTACTTTTTTGTAATTGTAACACCTATAAAAGCTGAGAGGTCAAGCTTCACTATAATTAACTGTGAAAAATAAAGCGTTTCAGATCTAGAATTTGGCTTGGAAGATCGATAGATGGAGGTCCTCTGCTGTTCTTTGAGATACAGTATATAATGTAGCTGATCTAAATTTAAGCACTGATTTAAAAAGTTTAATGGGGTGTCTGTCATTCTTCCTGTACTTTAATCATAAAAAATGTGCTTAATTGTATTATGGCCCTATATTTCAAAAGAATCCATGCCTAAACCTCAAACTCGTCAACTTAAAAGATTGATTATTTAACACTGAAAATGCACATCTTAATGATTCTAAAATTCAGAGATTCAAACTTGAAACAGGCTGATTTTTAATTCATGAGTCACACAACATTTAAATTATATTTTAATTGATACTGTACAAGTTGCACTGTGAAACTGTTTTCATTCAGATGAATACTGACATTTTGTTACAGAATTGCAAATGAAAATTCAGTTTCCCGTAACATGATAAATTGTACTTAATGTCACCATTTTGCAGAATAATGCTGTTTAATCATATTTTTCACTGTAGGTTCTAACTATGAACCTGTTAACTGCAGCCACAACCATAAATGTTATTACCAACACATTCGTTCACTTTTCAAGCACTAGGAATTTTTGCTTACCCCTTTAACAAACAAATCCCATACTAATAAGTGGTGTTCACAGGAAAACCTTTATAAAATACTGAATGCCTGCATGCCTCAGCATTTTCTTCTCAACTTTGTGCATTTCCTCTTTCAGTAGTTATTTTACTTTTGGAATGTGACCTCTTACCTGTTTCCTATTCACAGGGTATCATTTCCTTGTAAAGAGGCACTGATTTTACAGATTTCAAAGCCATTTCTTAAAGTATTATTGTAATCAAATAATTTTCTATCCTAGTAGCATCTTGGATCTTTGCACAGTGTCACATCAATTTCTCTAAAAAATACTAAGGTCCTCTTAGTTGCAGTTTTTTTTTATGTTTGCCTTCTCACATAACTTCACTTTCAAGGATGATTCTGGAATTTCAGCTTTTCACTTGACGTTTGGCTTTTTATAAGGTTATGGCAAAGGAAGTCCTCCTCCTCTCTGAGATATGGTCACTCCCCTTTGTGGTGCAACACCTATTTCTGTCTCTCTCACTAATGCATACACTCAGAGCATACAGATATAGGCTACAATAGTTAAAACGTTTGCATTTTATTAAATATACCAAGAGAAGAGCAAGACATTCACATTATTTCTTATGAAGAATTTCATATGAATAATCAAGTTAAACATTCAAATAAATGAAAAGTGTAATTTTAATTGTAGTTATCTTTAAAGTCTTAATAAATCCTTCAGAAATGTCCAATATAAGAAAAGGTGAATACAGTCCTTATACTAATTATTGTCTACTGATAAACTTCCCTTGAATTAAAGAAAGCAAACATATTTCAGGAATGTTTCTAGTGCTGCTGTGTGGTACTTCAGTGATATAATATGCTTGTTTGACCAATTCAGAAACCTGCGTGCAACTGACATCCGCATATCGCTGCCAGCAGAGCTCTCAGACCTGCTGAGGATATAATTAATCTTCAAAGGTTTCCATGGGCAATTCGGGCATATGTGAAAGAAGCTGGAAACTTTGATTTAAGAATTTCATCTTATTTTCCTGCTGTTGGACAGATTAAAAAAAAGGATGGGCAGACTGGCAGGTCACTTGGATAAGGAGTTGTAGTGTAAGTGAAAAAAGGTTATTTAATTTTAAATGGATAAATTTGAGATTTTATCCCATCAGTCTATACTCCATAACCCATAAAGAAAAAGTAAAAACATGTTTTCAGATAGGACTTGGTTACACAACAAAGGCCATTTGATTACAAAAGCACAGCAGTAGTTATACTTTCTGAGCAAACTAAGGAACCCCAGTATGTCTCCTGAAATTCTCAGTAACTTATACAAGTGCATCTATGGGAGTATCCTTACCCAGCTGTATTATGTTCTGGCATGATAATTTCTTTGCCCAGGACTGCCGTTTATTTCAGTGAGTGTTGAAGGCAAATTATTACGCCACGGAGGTAGCCTTAACACAACTCTGGATATTTACCAACCAAGGATTTATATGAGGTTATTAGGCCCTGCACACCCTAGTTGAATCTTTTTTCCCCCCAGCCAGCAGGCAAATAGTAACAATGGCTCAAATACAAAAAGAGTTGAATGTGATATAATTACAAAGTCAAAGCCCTGATCTGACTAAGAATCTGTGACACTGTTTGAAATTTACAATGCACAAGTGTCATCCAGTTAACCTGAACAACCTGAACAAAATCTGCCTAAAAGAATCCACCAGAATCGCACTGGAATAGTATGCAAAACTGGAACTGTGAAACATGGCTCAACATAATGTAATCAATTGTGGGGATGGAGTACTTATGCACTTCCTTTTTCTTCCTTAATATATTTTCTAATATAAAACGCGTAAGGTTAAAAGTAAAATTGTAATTTACACTGTGAATCTTGGGATTTCACCATTTAAAAATCCTTGACCAGAAGCTTTTTGGAAGAGTTCCATGAAAGAGTCTTTCCTTAGACCAATACACAAAGCCCAGTTTCTGAACTTTGCCAAGCAACATTAGAGTTACAACTGGAATTGTGTGTTGTTGTTAGATGAGACAGAAATTTGGCATTTTTGCCCTGCACACAATCGTCATGTTTTTGAAAAAAGTAGACTGCTTACTAAGAATAGAACCTCATACCCATGATAAAATATGGTTGTGGCTGTTTGATGCTCTGAGGCTTTTTTGGCGTCTGTGGTCCTGCTGCTCTTGTTAAGGGTTAGTGGCATAATTCCAGTCAATACCAGAACATTTCAGCTGAAAATCTGATTGCCTCTACCAGAAGGCTTAAACCAGGCCATGGTTGGGTCTCTCAACAAGAAAATGGCCCAAAGCACACATCTAAATCGACAAAGAAATGGTTGCAGCATCACAAAATCAAGATCTTGCAGTGGCATTCTCTGTCTCCAGACTTGTCCCAAGCATCACAATGAGTTTGAAATATGCATGGAAGAGTGGACCAAGCTTCTTCCACATGTGTTCTCTAGCCTTGTTAAACACTACAGAAAGAGGCTGAGTGCAGTCATTCTTGCCAATGGAGGCTCCACCAAATATTGAAATTTGGGATGCCAATATTTTTGGAATCTGCATTTTTTGTTACTTAATTTTGTTCCAAAAATCTGTTTTAAAGTAAATGCATGAGGCTTACTGGTTTGTTTAAGCCCAAAATATCACTCATTGCTTTTGTGGTTCTTTTTTTTTTTTTTTATTAATTTTATTACAATCCATACATAGCAATCAAGTTTTTACAAAAAGAGGAATTATGTTAAGAACAGATCGATCCCCACCCCTGAGAGAGAGAGCAAGCCAAACTGCGTAAAATTTAAGGCTTGTAAACATACCTAAATTAATAAATTCTCTGTGCTTTATAAACTTATTTTAAAATATTACTGATTAGATCCTGCCATGTTTTGAAAAAAGTCTATACGGATCCTCTAACTGAGTATTTGATTTTTTCCAATTTCAAATAATATAACACATCGGTTTCCCACTGACTTAAAAGAGGAAAGTTTGGTTTCTTCCAGTTTATCAGAATAAGTCTGCGTTCCAAGAGTGTAGTGAATGAAATCACAATTTGTTTGTCCTTCTCCACTTTAAGCCGCTCTTGAGACTAACAGAAAAATTATTTGCTGGTCTGTTGGATATCTTGAAAAGAATAGCAGGAGGCTATAGGCAACATAACAAAAGATACTTCCAGGAAGTGTTAACAGAAATTCAAGAAGCACTGGGACTAGAGTATTGCATCTCAATGGAAGTATTTTGACTTTGACAAAAAGGGAATTAATGTAAGTTGTATAATAATTTCTTTTTAAAAAAACTCCAGGGATTTTGGGTATCTTCTCATATACTTACCTACCTACCTACAGACATATACAGTAAGTCTCCTACATATGAATGAGTTCTGTTCAGCGTGTTCACAAGTTCAACAAAGTTAGCCAAGGTACCCAACGAACACGATGCAACCAGCAACCTTCAACTCCTGTAGAAAACATGTATAGCTATTTGTACATAAGAAAGTGTTTTTAAAAGTTTGTATTTTTATTATATAGTTCTAGAGCTTTTTAACAACAAACAACTGATAGTTATTTTTTATTTCCCATTGTTTTCTGTCAGCGGATCTTGGTACAGTAGACTCGCTTGGTGCTTGTGAACTAGCCTACATACTGTATGCAGACCTAGCATAGTTCTCTCTCTCGTTAACTCTTATTAAAAGCATGCTATTTGTACTGTACATACAGTACATATAGCTTTTAAAAAAAGTTAATATTTTTGCTGTGAAATTTTTTATGCTCAATTCTTTTGCAAGTTTGTCACACAAAATGTTTCTGATCATCAAACACATTTAACCATTAGTCAAATATAACACAAGTAAACACAAAATGCAGTTTTTAAATGATGGTTTTTATTATTTAGGGAGAAAAAAATCCAAACCTACATGGCCCTGTGTGATAAAGTAATTGCCTCCTTGTTAAAAAATAACCTAACTGTGGTGTATCACACCTGAGTTCAATTTCCGTAGCCACCCCCAGGCCTGATTACTGCCACACCTGTTTCAATCAAGAAATCACTTAAATAGGAGCTGCCTGACACAGAGAAGTAGACCAGAAGCACCTCAAAAGCTAGACATCATGCCAAGATCCAAAGAAATTCAGGAACAAATGAGAACAGAAGTAATTGAGATCTATCAGTCTGGTAAAGGTTATAAAACCATTTCTAAAGCTTTGGGACTCCAGCGAACCACAGTGAGAGCCATTATCCACAAATGGCAAAAACATGGAACAGTGGTGAACCTTCCCAGGAGTGGCCGGCCAACCAAAATTACCCCAAGAGCCATCCGAGAGGTCACAAAAGACCCCAGGACAATGTCTAAAGAACTGCAGGCCTCACTTGCCTCAATTAAGGTCAGTGTTCACGACTCCACCATAAGAAAGAGACTGGGCAAAAACGGCCTGCATGGCAGATTTCCAAGACGCAAACCACTGTTAAGCAAAAAGAACATTAGGGCTCGTCTCAATTTTGCTAAGAAACATCTCAATGATTGCCAAGACTTTTGGGAAAATACCTTGTGGACTGATGAGACAAAAGTTGAACTTTTTGGAAGGCAAATGTCCCGTTACAGCTGGCGTAAAAGGAACACAGCATTTCAGAAAAAGAACATCATACAAACAGTAAAATATGGTGGTAGTAGTGTGATGGTCTGGGGTTGTTTTGCTGCTTCAGGACCTGGAAGGCTTGCTGTGATAGATGGAACCATGAATTCTACTGTCTACCAAAAAATCCTGAAGGAGAATGTCCGGCCATCTGTTCGTCAACTCAAGCTGAAGTGATCTTGGGTGCTGCACCAGGAAAATGACCCAAAACACACCAGCAAATCCACCTCTGAATGGCAAAAGAAAAACAAAATGAAGACTTTGGAGTGGCCTAGTCAAAGTCCTGACCTGAATCCAATTGAGATGCTATGGCATGACCTTAAAAAGGCGGTTCATGCTAGAAAACCCTCAAATAAAGCTGAATTACAACAATTCTGCAAAGATGAGTGGGCCAAAATTCCTCCAGAGCGCTGTAAAAGACTCATTGCAAGTTATCGCAATTGCTTTATTGCAGTTATTGCTGCTAAGGGTGGCCCAACCAGTTATTAGGTTCAGGGGGCAATTACTTTTTCACACAGGGCCATGTAGGTTTGGATTTTTTTTTTCTCCCTAAATAATAAAAACCATCATTTAAAAACTGCATTTTGTGTTTACTTGTGTTATATTTGACTAATGGTTAAATGTGTTTGATGATCAGAAACATTTTGTGTGACAAACATGCAAAAGAATAAGAAATCAGGAAGGGGGCAAATAGTTTTTCACACCACTGTACTTGGAAGTTGAGGTACAAGAACTCAAGTCATTCTTCTTTGCAATGGCCATGGATCTGTACTTTTCAGGCATTCTACCATTGTGAGTGTTAAACCACCTCTTCGTGAGCCATTGTAGAATAGAACTAACCAGTATTACATTAGGATACAGTATACTCAAAAGGGTGGGAGCAGTTATCGTTTTACAGGTTGCACCCAGAAGAGGGAAAGACTGAAATTCATACCCCCCGTTCGTTTTTGTTTCATTCTGCTGTTCCTTACTTTATACTCCGATAATTACATTTTCTTTAGTTAGCTCTGCACAGCCTAATAAAGGGATTTTTTATCTACAGTTTAAATATGAGCTTGTGAAGGATATTGAAGAGCATATCCCTGATTATTGTTTTACTATTGTTAGTTTGATATTAACTGTTACATTGAAATTTTATAATTTGCAGAGTACTTAATTTTTAAAACGTTTGACTCAAAAGGATCTAAAGAGCAAGATAAAAAGAACAGACCTCTGGTGACAGAATCTGCAGTATTTAGAATCCTTTAGTTTTACTTTTATCTAGGTTAGAGTAATGCCATTCACCTTTTTTAAAATGAATTGTGCCTTTCAAAGGGGAAAAACAGAGTGCTAGTGTACCACCGATAATAAGTGCTACTACAGTGCTCTCTCGAGAGCTCTGTGCAAGCCAGAGGTGCTGCTAGCAGCTTTTAGAAGTGTTTGTAAGGTGTTACATTACAGAGTTGGAACAGACTAAATTTAATTACAGCGGAACTGTCACATCTGAAATCTGAGGATTGAAGAAGTGTGCATAATTAGGAAGGTTAAACATTTTCTAGGTGATAAGAATTTTAATGTTGAATTATCACCAACAATTAAATATTTTCATTGTACTATTCTTTTTTTCATAGTATGTCTTATTTATGATGCTTACGTGTATTTAGCTTCTGATGTACTTCTTAAAATGCTGAAACAAAATCTACATTGCTGCTGTTTCCACTGTTAAAAAATAGAGAGCACCACAGCTGGCGACTCTTAAATAAGTCTTTTCAAGATGAACTAGGAGGAGGAGGAGGAGGAGGAGGTTAGTAGCACATTGCAGTGCCCACCACATGACAAACCAACTCAGGATCCCAGATTAGGACCTGAGTGCAGCCATGCGATGGGTGACACCTCAGCACCACACTAGTTCAGATGAACTAGGCTGATGAAATAAGATTTCTAATAGAAGCTGTTAGATGACTTAAGTAGGGAGGTTTGCAGCCTCCCGGTGTCCATATTATGCATGTTATTTCACTCCAGTTACATTTATTATGTCATTAATAAGATATGACTAACGACTTACATGGCATGTATTAGTATTATTTACTAACATTGTTCTTCTTTTTGGTAGTAGTAATAATAACATATTATCTATTAATAGAGTCTTGCAATCGAAAATAAAAGCATGATTAATGAGGTCATTTGTGACATTAGTATTTAGGTTTTTTTAATGACAGGAGTCAGAACAACCTATAAAACATATTTAAGCAACCATTTTATTTATTTACTGTATGTATGCATTTATTTATTTATTTATAGTTTCTTTTGGTTTAAGTTTCTTTAATTTGTTATTGTTATTATTATTCAGGTGTAATGTACATGAACAATATAAGTTCCCATTTAAGAATAATAAAGTACTGTACATCTTGATCTTACTGTGACCTAAGTCTAATAAAATGGTGTGGATGTGCAAACAAGCACGTGCTGATTTTTTTTAATGAATTTGTGAGTGTAGGTTGCATGGTTTGTCATACATTTCTGCATAATGGATTATTAATTTGTTAACTTTGAAGATATAATTTTTAATATAAATTTGTTAAGGTAGTAGTTTGGTCCATGAGTGACTCTTGTGGTAGTAAGTGCCATCTTTTAAATTGACAACACAAAGTAATGTTGTACTACAAAAAATGTGGCTATATTTACAGAAAAAAGGAAAGAAACACCATTAACATTTAATAAAATGAGTGTTTTTTAGGTACTGCTGCTGTACAATACTAAATGTACATATTATTATTCAAATGAGTAGGTTTTATTCTTAAATGCCAGTCCAGTTGTATGGAAACTGTATATTTTTTAAATAAGTAAAGGCAAATTTGAAACATTAAGGGGGCAGTTATAGTGCAAAATCACAGATTTGGATAGGTTAATATGCCTGTCAGTATTTAAAAAATTAAAGAAATCTTTGGACTCAGCCATTGGTGGCCATACTGGTAAAATAAACCAAATCCTTGCCAACTTTAATTGTTCCACTGCTGATTCTTTGTATCTCTATAATATTATTCAGTTCAAAACAGGTATGATTATATATCCCTTTAAAATATATTTGCAACACCTTGGCCAAAATTGGTTCTTACTTTTGCCAATAGATACTTGAAATACATTTAATGTTATGCATGGGTCTGGTTGTATGGCTTTCACAATTAAAGAGGGGACACTACAAGGGAAACCCAAATGTGAGTTTAAATGAAAATGTGCTTCAGTTAGTAGAATTTGAATGTTTCCTGCTAAAGATCAAATGTAGCCAAACTAAGATTGCTTCTTCTGTGAATGTGTTCCTTACCAGTCATGTAAAAAGTTGTTGTTTTTTTGTTTTTGTTTTTTTTTTTGGAACCGAATAGCTTCCTGCAGGTTTTCATGCTCTTCATAACGTTTTCATTTGAAACAGATGCATGTAGTTCAGTTATATGTATTCTGTATTTAGTCACTTTTAGTTAATTAATTGCAAAAAGCTGGACAATGAAAATCATGTATGTGACATGGATGGCAGCTTGGCAGGTACAGTATTTGAAATTTTAGTAATACCGTAAAGAGTAATATATATTAATTATCTGAAAAATATTGCACAGTCTGTACAGATATCTCCTAAAGAAATGTTTGTGAGAAATGTGTTATGTATATAATATACTATAAAATGAATGATCATGATATTTTTATTTACAGTAGTGGTATCCAGTTTGCTTTTTCTTTACTAGTAAAGTAATCCATCGCTATATCGTGCTTTGACTTTCGCGGCTTCACTCTATCGCGGATTTTATATGTAAGCACATCTAAATATATAATGCAGATTTTTCGCTGCTTCTCGGGTTCTGCGGACAATGGGTCTTTTTACTTCCAGTAAGTGCTTCCTCAGTTGGTTTGACCTGTTGATTTCATACAAAGGACTTTATTGGCGGATGGCTGAGAAGCTAACCAATCAGAGCACGCAGTTAAGTTCCTGTGTGCTGATTAGCTCAGCGACGGAGTGCCGAATTTAACAGAGCGGCGTTAACCAGGAAGTCTCGTCTTGCTCATTCAGCATCAACGTGTTTCGCTGTGTAAAGAGTTAACTTTTGTGCTATTTTGTGTTTATCTTTGTGCATAGTCAAGCCCTTCGTTATGGCTCCAAAACGATCTGCTTCTGCTACTGCTTCAGGGGCCGTGCCCAAGCGCCAACGGAAGATGTTAATGATTGCCGAAAAGGTAAAAGTTTTGGATATGTTGAAGGAAGGGAAAAGCTACACCGGTGTAGGATGCCATTATGGCATCAATGAGGCTACGATTCTTTTCATTTAAAAAGTAGGAAAGGAACATAAGATCTATGGCCGCAGTGTCCTTTTAACCAGGGTGCAAAACGAGTTGTAAGTGGATGTAATCAGGCAGTTGTCTGGATGGAATCTGCTTTAGGGATTTGGATTGAAGACTGCCGGAAGAAGAACAACGGCGGTGATATACAGTCGCCTGAAGATGCTCCTTTAGAAGAGCTGTAATGCTCTCCTTTGTTGTGCAGTAAAACTAAACTCATTGTTATCGGACAAGTTATCGTGTCATTGTTGGTGAGTAACCATAATTAATTTTCTATTTACAGTACTTAGTACATGTACGTACATTTGGTGTCACTGTATACACATTTACTGTATAGAATTTTTCATGCATTGTATGTATTTATTGCTGGTGGCCTGTCTGTCGGTAATGGCTGTAACATATGTGATATTGAAGACGCTCAATATCTTTAAAATAATATTTAGGTTTTACTGTATATAAACGGTGTGTTTACATACATTATTTCAATGAATCTTACCTAATATCTAAGAGAATACAAAGGGTTTATGCTGTATAACTGTGCGGGGAATATTTATAAACAGTGTGGGAGAGTTTATAAGGGCTTAAAATATATAAAAATAACCATACAAACATATGGTTTCTACTTCGCGGATTTTCACCTATCGCAGGGTGTACTGGAACGCAACCACCGCGATCAAGGAGAGATTAATGTATATAATTTACATAAACAACAGTAAACCTCATATTCGGTATAAGTGTTATATCCATCTGTATGTATCAGTTTAGGAAGGCACAAAGTACGTCGCTGTGTTTAGAATAAAAAAAAATAAATCATTCTTGCTTTTTACCTTAACTTGTATTCATAACTTAAGTAAACATACTATAAAATAAATGCATGGATGAACATTAATATGTATTTTTGTATAGTTTTGCTTTAAAAGTATTGATTTATTACTCGAAAAAGTAGTAAACTGCAATTATGATGATAGCATTTTAAGCATAATGTAGATGCAATAATATATAAATACAAATGTTTATTCATCCATCTATCCATCCATTTCTTGCCTCGCATTTCCTGTCATCCTACATTTACTCAGATCGTTGTAGAAATGGAACACACGTGAAATGCATGTGTTCCAAATTACGATATATTATTTACCCTATACTATTCCAGACCTACCCTCACACCCAGATAAACAGACTTGAGCTGTGTTGGTGGGGGATGGGATAGCAGGCTGCTTGTATCCAGTGCTGATCGATGCATTTGCTAAACATAGACGCTAATGTGGAGGTGTGGCAGAATTTAAGGTGGCCCGGGATTACAACTTTTTTCATAGGCTTCAGGGATTCTAGTGTTAATTAAATATCTCTTTTAATAACATTTCTCTCAGTAATACTGAACAGGGTGTAAAGTCACATTCATCAGGTGTGTAGCTTAAGACTGCTTTTAGTGCCTTTGAGGAATTACTGAATTGAATGAGATTGCCTAGAATTTTGTAGTATGGTTCAGTTGTCCTTGTCACAATTCAACAGGATTAATAATACAATAAAAATGAAAACTCTTAAACCATTGGATATTTTTTCTGAATGGCAGAAGGTAAACACCTACTGTAAGTGCTAGCCAAAAATATGAACAGATACAATATCAGTGCTTATTCATGTTTTTCATTGCCAACAAATAATAATTGAGGAGAACAACCAATATTTCAAAAGTCATAGCATGCACAGATACAAGCTATAATGAATGTAGGTTTTTGGCATTCTATTCTCAGTCCTTTTAATTTTTGAACTGTTTCATTTGTTTTTGTGGCAGTTCATAGTTTTTATTTTCATTTTCCTGGTATATTAGGACCATAAATTATAATTGGTGCTGTCATCCTTCATGACCATGGCTATAGTTTTTGTGGTTGTTTTTATGTTCATGGTCACATGATGGATTTTGTCATTAGTTTCCACCTAGTTCCATCATCTTATATATTTTAAAATTACCTTCTGTGTTAGAGCTAGTTAGTACTTTAGTACAGAGTAATTTTAAAATAAATATTGGTTAATGTCTCTGGTTTTGCTTATTTGCTTCTTGTTTGATTTTCTTGGTATCTAACCCTAGACTGTTAAAAAACTTTTTTGACATATTTTCTATTAATTCATTTCCTTGTTGCTTCCTTTTGATCTCTCAGATCATCATAACAGCAGTGGAATCTCTAAATCAGGACATCAGAAACAAAGCAAAACTACAATAACAATAGTTACACGTTTATTAATAGCAATGGTGCCCGTGACACCTCTCTATTAAATCTTGTAAGTGCCAAAACACTCCGGAAAATAAGTGCCCAAATAAAAATATAGAAGTTAAATACAAAACAATACAATACAGTCTATTTTTTGTATAGCCCAAAATCACACAGGAAGTGCCGCAATGGGCTTTAACAGGCTCTGCCTCTTGACAGCCCCCCAGCCTTGACTCTCTGAGAAGACAAGGAAAAAATCACAAAAAAAACCTTGTAGGAAAAAATGGAAGAAACCTTGGGAAAGGCAGTTCATAGAGAGACCCCTTTCCAGGTAGGTTGGGCATGCAGTGGGCATCAAAAGAAGGGGGTCAATACAATACAATACACAGAACAGAACAAATTCTCAATACAGCATAAAAATAAAAATTTTAGAAGTACGGAGCAGAATTTAACAGTAGATGATATCACATAATACGATTTGCATATTTTTGGAGTCCTGGAGACCTCATCCATCAAGCTGACTGCCCCATTTGGCCATTCCACAGCTGAAACAGTGCTGGGCCAGCCAATCTGATGAAAGGACCCCTCTTTCACATGATTCCTGCGATCCTCCATCAGGGATGACTTTACCATAGGCAGGCAAACAACTTTGCAGGTGGGCCATGGCACCAATTGCCACATTTGAGTAACGAGAACAGAAACAGAATAGGTGAGGGTTAGTATTCAATTATAACTATCATGTTACTTATGTTTTAGTGCTAATGACTAACAACATAGATGCAGTATG
This sequence comes from Polypterus senegalus, assembly GCF_016835505.1. Lineage (NCBI taxonomy): Eukaryota > Metazoa > Chordata > Cladistia > Polypteriformes > Polypteridae > Polypterus > Polypterus senegalus. The sequence goes on from NC_053156.1 coordinate 142,071,548, forward strand.
TACAGTTAATCAGCAGCTCTAGTCAGGATATGCTAAACTGAAGTAGTGAGTCTTCAGCCGGGTTTTAAAGGCCGAGACCGAAGGGGCATCTCTTATAGAAGCAGGAGGACTCCACAGTTTAGGGGCCCTGTAACTAAAAGCTCGACCTCCCACTGTTATTTTATTAATCCTTGGAATCATAAGCAGACTGGCATCTTGAGATTTTAATGTGCGCTCAGGTTTGTAAGTCATGATAAGTTCAGACACATACAACACTCTTTCCATCTCAGTCTCTCTGCAGTCTTGTTGATCTTGGACACTGTGCAGATCTTTTTTCTAAACTCATTTTGATGTCGGCCTGGAGAGCCCATGGTGTTGACAAGTTTCCTGCTCTCAGTTGATCTTCATGCCTAAGAAGTTATTATGTATCGTGTCCGAAATCTGGCACTTCGAAATGCAAATATAACAACCTTTGATTTGAATCGGTATTTTTCACATAAGCACCTTTCATAAAATAAATATGTTAGAGAATTATTCTAACAAATGACAATCAGACTCAGGTGGTGCATTGTTAAATTTGACTTTAGGAAAGTGGTCCTTGGAGTTGGTCTTGTTCGTTGTTGGAGATGGACATTTAGGGGGGACATGTTATTTCAACTTTCTTTAAATATATCATTTCAAGATATCCTGCATTTATTTATCCAGAGGGGATTTAATAATACTACATGCAAGTACAAATAAGCATGAGTAGCAAATCAAGGGCTCAGAAGGAAAAGGATAAGGCAGCAAAATCCACATCAAAGTCTTAAACCAGCCTCAAGTTCATGGTATGGCCTTCAAGAGACTGACCTGGAATAGACGGGCAAAGGTACAGACCTGCCCGGATCTGACATGGTAGCATCGGCTTCAGCCGAGAGCGTTAGTGGGAGAGAAACTGAGAGTGAGGCGGGCAAGGAGCATTTGTTGATTCCAGGGGATTACTAGAGCCGAGCATGGCCTTTTCATCCCCACTGTCGACTTCAGCTAATTCCCCCCATGAGTCTGCAATATCATCTCTTACTGAACTTGCAACTACATGGATCGGGGAATATCGAAAGTACTCTCCAAGCTTAAAGTAATGATCACCACACTCGGGGGTGGGGGGGAACATAAATGATATAAGCCGAGACACAAAGAAGAACCATAGAGAAGTAAAAATTTAAATAAAGAACAAAATAAAGTTCCTAAATGTTAAAAATTAGAAAATACATCAGGATATGAAAGACCTGGAGCAACATTTAACACTAGAATTACCAGAGCCTACGAAAAAACTCGTAATTCCGTCCCACCTTAAACTGCTTCTTAAATCCCTTCACACCTCTCCTCCAGCGTCCTTTGTCTTCTAAATGTGCTGATAAAGAGAAGCTTGGAGCAGCCGGCTATTCCATCCCCCCACCAATTTAGAACGTGCACGAACTTCAGCTTGATTGAGTATCTGGGAGTGAAGTGGAGTTTTAGAGTGGAAATAATAGATCGTTGTTTGGAACACACACATTTCATGTCTGTTCCGTTTCTACAGTAATCTGTGTCAACACATTGTTAAAACAGAAACGTTTTTTATATTCTAGTAGTAGATGACAAAATGTAGGCATAAACTATATAGTGTATGAAGCCTGAAGTCCAAATAGCGTGGTTGAGTCAACTTTTCTCCATTTTAACTGGCTTCAGGTGTGATTGCTATATTGCCAGCACCTGTTTCTTGCCATAGATGAGTTCAAACGAGCATCATATGCTTGAAATAAAATGATTTACCCACAATTTTGAAAAAGTGCCAATAATTTTGTCTGGCCCATTTTTGGAGTTCTGTGTGACATGATGTCTGATTTGGCTTTTTTTCTCTGTTGTTTGTGTTGTTCTAATGCACATAAAGGAAATAAACATGTGTTTACAAAAACATTTGTAATTGCAACAATTTTCTTGGAGAAAATTCCAAGGGTGCCGATAATTTCGGCCATGACTATAAAGAGCTGAGAAGACCGATCCTGTCTTTTTTTTTTTTTTAAACAAATGATCGTGAGTCACACCGTGTTATGGTAAGGCAAAGAAGATTCTACTTAAAGGTGCATTTTGGACCGTTTGTAAAGTGAAATTTGTCATAACTACAGTCATATGAAAATGTTTGGGAACCCCTCTTAATTGTTTGGATTTTTGTTTATCATTGGCTGAGATTTCAAAGTATCAACTTCCTTTTAATATATGACATGCATTATGGAAACCAGTAGTATTTCAGCAGTGACATTAAGTTTATTGGATTAACAGAAAATATGGAATATGCAGGATAACAAAATTAGACAGGTGCATAAATTTGGGCACCCCAACAAAGGTATTACATCATTACTTAGTTGACCCTCCTTTTGCAAATATAACAGCCTCTAGATGCCTCCTATAGCCTTCGACATACAAAATCTCTCCAGTTCAGTTAAATTTGATGGCTGCTGAGCATGGACAGCCTGCTTCAAATCATCCCATAGATTTTCGATGATATTCAAGTCAGGGGACTGTGACGGCCATTCCAGAACATTGTACTTCTCCCTCTGCATTAATGCCTTTGTAGATTTCAAACTGTGTTTGGGTCATTTTCTTGTTGGAATATCCAACCCCTGCGTAACTTCAGCTTTGTGACTGATGCTTGAACTAGCCACACAGCTCCACAGCATGATGGAACCTCCACCAAAATTGACAGTAGGTAGCGCTTTTTAACTCAATTTTTATCTCATCAGTCTGAAATTAATCTGACTTGTCTAAATGAGAATTTGCATACAACAAGTGACTCTGTTTCTGGCGTGAGTGCAGAAAGGGCTTTTTTCTCATCACCCTGCCATACAGATGTTCTTTGTGCAAATTGCGCTGAATTGTAGAACGATGTACAGGTACGCCATCTGCAGCAAGAACATCTTAAATACCTTTTCTCATGATTGGACTCACCTGTCTATGACGTTCAAGGCTTAAAGAGCTAATTCAACCAATTTGGTGTTGTAAGTAATCAGTATTGAGCAGTTACATGCATTCAAATCAGCAAAATTACAAGGGTACCCAAATGTTTGCACAGCCAGTTTTTCACATTTGATTTAATTTCATACAACTAAATACTGCTTCACTAAAAATCTTTGTTCGGAAAACACCCCAGTACTCAGATGTTCCTAGGAAATGAAAACAGAACACTGTTATCTTTTTTGTTGAAAGTAGAGTAAATTATTATGCAGACTGAGATGGGTTCCCAAATCTTTTCATATGACTGATAAATAATACCGTGATAAATGAATAAATAAATTAATTTTCGCGAAGTAGGATTCTTTATTTATAAATCGAATATTTTCGCAGTTAGAGTATAGAAAACCTGTTTACGACCTTCTAAATAAGTTTTTTAACATTATTAGAGCCCTCTAGACATGAAATAACACCCTTTAGTCACCATTACACTCGTACTACCCAATATATTAGACAAAATTAGAGAAAATAAGACATATTAGACGTTACAAATATCATATTAGTAGGCTGACTCGCCTTTTGAGGCGACCGACTTTTATCCTCAATTTTTGTGCGCTCCATGTGTACATCAGGCATGTAAGTGTGGGGAATGAGAACATCAAAGTGCTCATTCATAACATCTCCTGAAAACCTGAGTTTTTTTTTTATCCCCTCAAGTGCCTGTCCAAAGTCGTACAATGTCAGCCCGAATCTGTACCGCTAAAGGCGGAGTTTCGTGCACTAAATAAGCTATAGAGGAGAATAAGCAAGCACCATCTCCCCAGATATTTACTATGCGGTGAGGCATTTGTACTCCATCAACATTAATTATTTCCAGAGACATAATTTTGTCTATTTTTCCAGCGCATCGCCACAAAAGCAAGGGAACAATGAGAGCACCAGAACTCTGCTCACATCGCGTCGCGTACCTCAAGCCGCAAGTAGTAAGTCTGTAATAAGCGGAATACCGCTACGCTTTGCCCTCACGGGACGGAAGGACAATCCCGAATGCTTATATAGTAGATTATTGTACTGTACATTTAATTGCACACAAACACACACAGTTCTTACACACAACCACTAACCTATGAAGGCACAACCTCCATAGGAGAGTCTTTAGAGGTGGTGCAGTATCTTCAGCAGGTGCGTTGTTGTCTTCTTCCGCTGAAGGAGTACTAGGAGTAGGCAGTGGATGCCTGGGTGTGCGACTGAAGAACATCTTGATAGGCAGTTGCTGGTGCTGTCTTTTCATATGCGTGAGGAGGCTTTTGTAGGGTATTGCCATCTTTAATCATATCCAAGAGTTTCACCTTCTCCTGGATAGTAAGCATCTTCCTCCGGCGTTTAGTTTTATTGTCAGAAGGCTTAGAAAAAGCAGCAAGTTCAGGAGCCATCGTAGGGCTTAGATAAAAGTTCTCAGAAAGCGCATGCGTAATGACGTAAGCGTGTATGAGAAAAAAATTGCGATAGAGTGAAGCCGCGAAAGTCGAAGTGTGATATAGCGAGGGATCACTGTGTGTGTGTATATTTATATATATATATATATATATATATATATATATATATATATATATATATATATATATATATATATTTTTTTTTTCACAAAAGCCACAATGAGACATAGCAAGGTTTGGGGCAGCTACCCATATAATTTGGTTTCCTGGCTGCAAATTGTTTGTCTTTAAATGATAGCACTGCTGTGCACAAAACCGAGTCCAACATAGAACTGAGGGTAAAGGGAAAATGTGGAACCTTTTAAAAGGGAAGACAGGAAGTGAAGTCAAAGGGGTCGGCCTCATGAGGGTCTTCTGCCATTGGTGCGAGCCCAGACGTGACATCACAGGGGCCGGAGCCGGCAAGGTCTCCTTCTATTGGCTTGGTCCCGGAAGTGACGTCAAGAGGACCAGGTGGAATCTCCCGTGAATGGTCTGCGGGCAAGGGAGAAAAAGAGTCAGTGCACTCTGCCATATCCCGGTATGTCTCGGAACTGCCCTTACTCAGGCCTATTGGCTGCCTCCCATGCGCATGTGTGTGACAATATATATAAATGGTGCATATGCATAAAAATGTTGTGTATGCCAGTTTCCATGCTCACATCGTGATGTATAAAAACTAAACTTGGCATAAAACCACACACATTTTCATGCCAGGTCAACGCCTTGCGTATGCAAGTTCTCCACTCATTTTTGCAAACTGCCGGCACCCAGTGTCAAAGCAGTGCTACTGTTCCTGTGTGGTTTCCCTTTATTTTTTAGATTTACATCCCTGACGTGGCTTTATCAAATACCCCGAAATTAACCATGTATCGTTTATTAGTTTAAAGCATCTGATTGTAATCAGCCTGTAACCATATAATGGTGCACAGACTGGCCAGACTTTTCCAAAAACTATAGCTGCTTTAGAATTGTTACTGTCAGTGCACCACTCCGAGTGTTTAACCTACTGTATCTGAGTGTGGAATCACAGCTGTACAGCAGCTGATCGGAAAGCTCTACCATAAATTGTGTCAAGAGTGGGAAGAAATATCAGGATAGAGCTTCTAGCACACGCTGCCTCAGCCATGCACACAGTGTATTTGAGCTTCTACTATTCGGCAAACGCTCCAGAGCCTTTCCCATACGGACCTCGCGTTTCAGAAACAGTTTCATCCCAAGAGCTATAAATGCACTCAATCAGTCCATCAAGTGCTCCGAGTAGAACTGTTTGTACTTAAAAGTTCAATTGCCTCACTGTAAACTTGCATTACAGTTGTAATATTGCACAAGCTTTCATATTGCATATTATTCACTATTTTTTTATCTTATTATTGTTGTTGTTATTTTACCATTTTATAGGAAAATAAGTTAATGGAGGATTTTCATATTGAATCTCATTGTACCATACAATAACACTAAAGGAATTTAATTCAGTTGAGAGTGTGTATTTACAGATGATGACGGTTGGCTTCTAAGTCGATTTAGATTTCCAGGCATTATCTTTATGCAGCTCTTGATATCATTTTAAAGATGAAATGCATTAAAGTGTATATATTACATTATACAGATACATTTTAAGCGTCATTTAAATAATGTATAGATGGATGGAATAATTAAACATGTACTATGAAGATACAGTGCATCCGGAAAGTATTCACAGCGCATCACTTTTTCCACATTTTGTTATGTTACAGCCTTATTCCAAAATGGATTAAATTCATTTTTTTTCCTCAGAATTCTACACACAACACCCCATAATGACAACGTGATAAAAGTTTACTTGAGGTTTTTGCAAATTTATTAAAAATAAAAAAAACGAGAAATCACATGTACATAAGTATTCACAGCCTTTGCTCAATACTTTGTTGATGCACCTTTGGCAGCAATTACAGCCTCAAGTCTTTTTGAATATGATGCCACAAGCTTGGCACACCTATCCTTGGCCAGTTTCGCCCATTCCTCTTTGCAGCACCTCTCAAGCTCCATCAGGATGGATGGGAAGCATCGATGCACAGCCATTTTAAGATCTCTCCAGCAGAGATGTTCAATCGGATTCAAGTCTGGGCCACTCAAGGACATTCACAGAGTTGTCCTGAAGCCACTCCTTTGATATCTTGGCTGTGTGCTTAGGGTCGTTGTTCTGCTGAAAGAGGAACCGTCGCCCCAGTCTGAGGTCACGAGCGCTCTGGAGCAGGTTTTCATCCAGGATGTCTCTGTACATTGCTGCAGTCATCTTTCCCTTTATCCTGACTAGTCTCCCAGTTCCTGCCGCTGAAAAACATCCCCACAGCATGATGCTGCCACCACCATGCTTCACTGTAGGGATGGTGTTGGCCTGGTGATGAGTGGTGCCTGGTTTCCTCCAAATGTGACGCCTGGCATTCACACCAAAGAGTTCAATCTTTGTCTCATTAGACAAGAGAATTTTGTTTCTCATGGTCTGAGAGTACTTCAGGTGCCTTTTGGCAAACTCCAGGCGGGCTGCCATGTGTGTTTTACTAAGGAGTGGCTTCCGTCTGGCCACTCTGCCATACAGGCCTGATTGGTGGATTGCTGCAGAGATGATTGTCCTTCTGGAAGGTTCTCCTTTCTCCACAGAGGACCTCTGGAGCTGTGACAGAGTGACCATCGGGTTCTTGGTCACCTCCCAGACTAAGGCCCTTCTCTCCCGATCGCTCAGTTTAGATGGCCAGCCAGCTCTAGGAGTCCTGGTGGTTTCGAACTTCTTCCACTTATGGATGATGGAGGCCACTGTGCTCATTGGGACCTTCAAAGCAGCAGAAATTTTTCTGTAATCTTCCCCAGATTTGTGCCTTGAGACAATCCTGTCTCGGAGGTCTACAGACAATTCCTTTGACTTCATGCTTGGTTTGTGCTCTGACATGAACTGTCAACTGAGGGACCTTATATAGACAGGTGTGTGCCTTTCCAAATCATGTCCAATCAACTGAATTTACCACAGGTGGACTCCAAATAAGCTGCAGAAACATTTCAAGGATGATCGGGGAAACAGGATGCACCTGAGCTCAATTTTGAGCTTTGTGGCAAAGGCTGTGAATACTTATGTACATGTGCTTTCTCAGTTTTTTATTTTTAATAAATTTGCAAGAACCTCAAGTAAACTTTTTTCACGTCATTATGGGGTGTTGTGTGTAGAATTCTGAGGAAAAAATGAATTTAATAAATTTTGAAATAAGGCTGTAACATAGCAAAATGTGGAAAAAGTGATGCGCTGTGAATACTTTCTGGATGTACTGTAGTTCAATGTTTCTTAAAAGTTTTGAAGAATTAGCATTCTAAGCTTACAGATGGCTTGACATTCATTAAATAGCTGATTGTTTGGTGATTAGTTATTTTGAGAAAGAAAAGGAAAGACCGGAATCAGGGGTTAGTATATTTGAAAGAGACAGTACTGTTGCAATACATTATTTTATTGAGGGTCGTGCACGGGGCATCAAGCACCTTGCGGAAGGCAGGAACAATCTGTGGAAGGGGCACCAGCTAGTCGCTACCTCTGCGCGAATGTGCCTCAATGTTTTATACATGCTTTAATTTCTATCATCATGAAAATTATATCAAGTATACATCTTATTATTTAAATTGTTCAGAGAGCTGTAACATCATGAATGTAATGTATTCTTTGTCCTGTCAGCGTTAGAGAAAGCCCGTTTAAGAAGCACGTACTGATTCACACACATAAGAGTACATAAAATACGAAACATTTAACGTGCTACTTTAGTTATGATGGGATCTGAGAAACTATTAAATTAAACGATTTTATGATGATGTTTATGACATTCTACTTTAATGACAAAATAAACTACATGATTAAAGTGGAAATTTCGAACATTTTTCTTTCAAAGACCACAAGCTATATATGTGCAAAGCACTCAGTCATTCAATTTAAAATCCTTTATCAAGTGAATTTATCTGGTTTAAAATTGTCCAGAATGTTTCCAGGGCAAGATTCAACCTGCAATCTAGCTCCAGCCTCACTGAGTCTCATGTTCTGGGCATGCACCAAATTAACAACATTTTGGACAAAAAGCTTTGCATACCTATCAGACAGCCTTGGTGTCACAATCAGTCCTAGCCCGTTAACAGCTGTGTTTGGTGTATTCCCAGATGGCCTTAAAGTGGAGAAAGACGTACAGACTTTAATTTCCTTTACTACACAGATTTATCCTGCTCAGCTGGAAGAATCTCACCCCACCACTCTTAAGTCAGTGGGCAACTGATGTTCTATACTACTTGAAATTTGAAAAAATCAAATTCACACTTAGAGGATCTGTTCAAAACTTTTTTTAAAATATGGCAGGATCTAATCAATAACATTTTAGAAAATTTCAGCGAAAAGGATACCCTTCTTTTCTTATTCCTTTTATAGAGTAGCTTCGGATGCTGGCTATTGTGTCTTTCTCTTGGGTGGTGGTCGAATTTTGTTTTGATTTGTAAAATTTGACTTGACTGTATGGAATGTTAAGAAAAAAAAAAAAGTAATTTGGTCCTTGTTCCAAAACAGTTTGGGTACCACCGCTCTTGACAATCAAAAATTTTAGTTTATTTTTAACAGCACATATTTTGTTATGGTTTGCATTGCGTTATGAAATGAAAGGTCTAATCTGGGTTTGACTCCTGCCTTGCACCCAGTGCTAGTTGAATAAGCTTCTGGTTGACTATGATTTTACACTTAAAGAGATCCCTACAATTTGCAGTCGGTTTTGTCAATTATATAGTTTTGTTACAACTATAGATTACTAAATGTAGGTTGGGAACATGCGCTGATAGCATGTTGCCATACCCACCACACGACGAACCGCCTGGATTAGGGCCTGAGTGCAGTGAATAACACATACTGAATATAGATTTACAGTAAATATAATTTTTTTTTTCCCCCAAACTTATTGGTAAGGTCACAAATAGACATATCCGATTGTGCTTTTTTGGAGACTTTTATTGACTTGTGAAATAAAGTAAAAAAAAAAACAAAAAACTGATCATTTAAAGTATTTACAACATTGACCCAATGAGTCTATGAACCTATTCCTGTAAGCCCAAATAATTATAAGTGAAAATACTTAGTTTCTTTTTTTCCTGCCTGGCATGGACAAATGCACCACATTCAATGTAGGCACCTCAGCTGTCTCACATGAACTCCTTTATTTCTCTATCACTCTCTACTCTACCACTCTTCTGGAGAGACATTTAGTTAAACGCCAAGAGTTTTCTCTGCATGATTTAGCGCAAAAAATCTAATCCTGTCTTGAGCTTTGTTATTGTTTTAATTAGGTAGTTTTCAGAAGGATTTATGAAGAAAAAATACATTTTAGTTGCTGTAATATTTTATGGTATTAAGACATTATGGTTTAAGATATTATTAATACACCTTAATTTTTGCATTTCATCCTACACTATCTATGACCCTTAAGGTTATTAGTAAATTTGCTTCTTGTATTGCACACTGTGATGTTACTGAAGCATACGTAGTCATTATATGTATCCTTCCAGATACTGTGGAATGTGCAGGGTGTTGTATGTGTTGTTTATAGTTATGGATTTTGTGAATATTTACCCAAAATATTCTCTTTTGGTATCAAGATGATATTAAATATGAAACTAATAAAAGGACATGTTAAATTCAACACACTGATAACATAGTCCAAGGTATTTTTGGCATAGGCACTGAAATCATTAAAGGATGTTAAAAACTTTACCCATAGTGTTTTGTTTGTTTGTTTGTCATCATCCACCCTAAGCCTAGTCTCACTTTTCTTGATGTCAATACACTGGTCATGATTATGCAAGAAAAAGAAAAGTTCTCTTTTGGAATTACTGTATTCTCAGTCATTTTTGGCCCAGACGGGCAAGATCTAATCTGTTTTGGTCTGGCTGTTTCTTCTTTTTGCATGGTTTGATTATAATTTGAGCAGTTCCAGCTACTTCATTCTAGAATGCTGACTGAAAATTAAAGAAAAAAGTGATTTTGTTTGTTTTCCAATTTTTTTCTTCAAATTAATTACTATTCTTCAAATAGTAGTAATTACTATGCATAAAAATACAAAAACAATAATTCATTATTTTGCTTCTGCCCTGCATTGAAAACATATGACCAAAATCAATGGGAAGGTTCTATATTCATCTCACCTGAGCTGCTTGTTTTAAATTAAGATTGTTAATAAGTAAAATGCAAATAGCTTTAGTAACATGGTAGACTTTTTGCTACTATAACAATGAGCATTTGAAAAAAGTATGGGAACCCTTTGGAATTACCTTGTTTTCTGCATTAACTGTTAATCTAAGTCACAAGTATAGAACAGAATATGCTTAAGACAGTAACACACAAACAATTGAAATCTTTCTTGTCTTTATTGAATACATCTATGAAACATTCACAGTCACAAACCTGTAATGCAGCCATCTTCAGCTCCTGCTTGTTTCGGGGGCTTGTCCTCTGAAGTTTTCTCTTCATCATATGGAATACATGCTACATTGGATTTAAATCGGGTGATTGGCTTGGCCATTCTAGAATTTTTTAACTTTGAAAAACTCTTACGTTGTCTTAGCAGTATATTTGGGATCAGTTTCTTGTTGTAGGATATAGTGCCGGCCAATGGGTTTGGAGTCATTTACTGGAACCTAAACAGATAAGATGTTTCTCTACAGCTAAGAATTCATTGTTGCATCATCAACGAAGGCAAGTGTGCCAGTGTACATGGCATGCATACATGCTGAAGTCATAATACCACCACCATGTTTAGCAGATGAGGTGGTATGCTTTGGACCTTGGGCAGTTCTTTTTCATCGCCACACTGTGTTCTTGCCGTCACTCTGATATAGGTTACTGTTTGGCCTGTTGGTCCGCAAGACCTTTTTCAGAATTCTTGCGTGCTCTTTTTTGCAAACTGTAATTGACCATCCTGTTTTTGTGGCTAACTAGTGGTTTGCATGTTGCAGTGTGGTCTCTGTATTTCTGTTCATGAAGTCTGCTGCATATAGTAGTTTCTGACAGATCCACATCTGCCTCCTGAAGAGTTTCTAACATATCAGACAGGTGTTTGGGGCTTTTTTCTTAACCATAGTGAGGGTTCTTCTGTATCAGCAGTGCAGGTCTTCCTTGGCCTACTAGTCAGTTTTGCCATTACTGAACTTGCCAGTGCATTTTCTTCTTAATGATATTTCAGACTGTGGATTTAGGTCATCTTAAGGTTTTTACAATGTCTCTAATGGTTTTATTCTTGTTTTTCAACCTCATAATGGCTTCTTTGATTTTCATTGGCACAGCTCTTGTAATGTTGAACAACGGTAACTACATACTCAAGAAGTAGTCTGTAGGTAGAAGCAAGCCTAGGTATTTTATGCCTGTGCTAATAAAGCATACCTGAGTAATCATAAACAGGTGTGATGTCAGTTGTCTCTAATATTATGGTGCCCTGACATGGGGAACCATGTATTTAAAGCGTTGTCATTTCTACATTGTGTGACCGAAATGTATGCAAATGCCCTTAAATTTAAGTCTGCAAAGTGCACTTAAACCACGTCTGAATTGTTTGATTTGTAATTTTGAACTGTGTGGTAAATGAGTAAATCCAGCAGGGAGAGAACTTTGAGTAGTGAGAAAAGTGCAATATAAATTTAAAGAATTATTATTATTATTATGATTTCATACATTTTATTCTAAGTATGACAGCAGTTGCTATAAAGTAATGAATGGACAATTTGAGTTGCGTTCTCATAAATCATTAAATAGTCAGTACTGCTTGCTTGGAATGAATGTGAAAGATATCACCAAAATTCCACATGGTTTCAACTAAAGTAAAATTCAAGCTTTTGGAGTTGAGAGTATTCAGCATTGTCTTATTCACAGAATTACCAACTGCTAGAATAAACTCTGTTATTTTCTATATAAAGGTGCGCGTAATACTAGTGTGATGTTGCGCCACAATCTGTATTTTGCCATATCACTGATACTGGCATAAGGCCAAATATGGTGAACCAAAATAGCCTATTCAAGACCATCAAAAGTTGAACTTCAACATAATCTCTAAACTCAAGAAAAATATTATTTATATTATATATAACTTAGCCTGAATAGAATCCTCAAAGTGACGTTCTCAGGACACCTTAACTGCTAGTGTAGACTTCCTCATTCATTCCAGCCTTAGCCCCTTGCTTTGAATGCAACTCACTCTCAATCCCTCTTTTCACCCAACTGTCAAAAACATATGACCTCAGGACAGACAACACAACTCCAATGTTAACCATCAATCTTGGACCAGGGTGTTCTGGTACTGGGTACACTTATAAGCCTCCTTATGTTTAAACAGTTTTTATTTTGGACAATCCATTACTAGTACAGAAATTCAATAACAGCTCACCGTTCTGGTTCAGATGTGGCTGGCCATTTTTCCTAATTAGGTCTTTCTCTGGATATCTCAGTCATTCCTGTTGTAAGTTTTGAACTCACCCAGTAAAGTCATTGGGTGTTTTTCTTTTAAGCACCTCACTAATCGTCTTTAAGAGAATTGAATATTTTGAGCAGCTATTATGTGCATACATACAAACAATAGTCTTTAGAGTTCTCCATTCTTCAACTCATTTTGTATTGAGGCAACACTCTTGCCTACTTGAGAAAACTACATTTGCAATTCCCTCAGCTGGGGGCTTGTGAGTATTCCCAACCTTGTCTGATACCTTTCACATATTGGAACTTCAGAGTAGGAGAGAGACCACTCCAATCTAGAAGTTTGGAACCAGATCTCATGCTATGTGTGGAGGTGAAAACAACTATATTTACATTAGCTGGTACTTTTTCATGTCCCGCACCAGCTCAGGCTCCTTCCCTGTCATAGAAGTAAGTTGTCAAGTTTCCAGGGTCTAATCTGTCCATATCTTTCCTGCCTGTTCCTGCCACAATGGACTGTCATCTTGCCATTGTGGTGGGTCTTGCGCACCTTGGGGTTGTTCAGAACTAGGTCATCTGGAGATTGTGCTCCTGGTAGGGCTTCTCTTTGTGAACAGGTTTGGGCTTAAAGGGCAGAAAAAGAATGATTCACAATGCTTGGTAGTGGTATTCAGCAACGAACGCTTGGGCAACCCACATAACCTGGTGGGACACAGCCTCAAATGGCAATTGGGAGCAATCTTGGAGACTCACCACCTGCAAGACAGAGGGGGTGGGTCGAGTGTGATGCCAGTTTATTGACAGGCATAGGCCTAAATTCTTCTTTTTATCTGAGTTGTAATTAATATTCATTGGGTTTTACCATTTTGTACTTGGAAATAAAGCCAATTAGGTTTGACATAGATTAATGCATAGTAGTCTTAACTAACACTGAGGAATAGTAGAATACAGTGCTTACTTTGTCATCTTTTTCAGTCACTTTGTGCTTTTATGTACCCATATCACCAAATGTAACGAGTGATACATACAGCTGTAGAAATAAGGTCAGACATAGGTAGGCAGCTAGATCGGCAGCTAACTGATTAGTTGAGCGGTGGAACCCACTGTTGGAATTCCCAGTGTCCTAAATATTTGTCCCAACTGTGCTGTCTCACAGAGTATACCCGCTTGGAGGAGAAAGTGACAGGCTAAGTGATTCCTTACCAGACAAAGAGAACACATCATACAGTTGTCCATTAGTAGAGAGTCTTCATGGCATCATTATGCCTTTTTGCACTGTATGAGGTACTGTTTCATTATTGAAAGCTGCAGGATATTTAATGACAGAACTGATGTACTGTGCATACCTGTGGTTCAAACTTTAGTTTAAATTATTTGTTTTGTGGTTTAAAGCACAGTAATATCGAATCACTTACATTCTCTGAATAAGTTTAAAACAGTTTTCTTTAAAGTAAATAAGAACACATTATACATTTTTGCTGATTTCCCATTAATAGCCATTTTTCATTGCAAGTTTAAACTTACAGTACAAAAAAAAATTTGGGTTATGAATTTCTGCAGTAAGAGAAGTCAGGATTTTTATATGGTTATGTGGTATAATTTTTGTTTTGTGAAGCACTTTATTATATAGGTTGACAGGCATTTATCAAAGAATTTAAGGTTTTTTTTTTGCCCATCCCAAAAGAATTTAACAAATTGTCCCGAAAAAGGTAGATGATGTTATATCCGTTATGCCTGGCATGTCAAACATGCGGCCCGCAACAAAAATCTGTTCGGCCCACATGACAGATCCTAGTTAGCACTAAACTTTTCGTTTGTGATTGAATCATTCTGCATCTTCAGCGTTACTTATTGACTTTTCTTACTTCCGCCTTCTGACAAAAGCGCATTTTCCCGTGGCATTACGGTACTGGAAACGTCATCTGCTAGTATAGTTGCAACTGCCCCCTCCCCCCCATGAGCATTGACCAAAGTTAATGAGCCGCGATGTCGCAACGGAAGTGCTAGGCTGCAGCAGCCTGGCAGGCTACACTACTGGCTGGGCTGCTGAGACTGGCCACTGGGCAAAACTGACCATCACGAGTAGTAATAGCTTTTCACGTAATGGAGCAGGATATCGACAGGCAGATCAGTGCGGTGTCTGCAGTGATGCAGGCTCTGCATCGGTCTGTCGTGGTGAAAAAGGAGCTGAGCCGTGAGGCAAAGCTCTCAATTTACCGGCAAGCTACTTTCCTACCCTCACCTATGGTAATGAGCTGTGGGTAGTGACCGAAATAACAAGATCACGAATACAAGTGGCTGAAATGAGTTTCCTCTGCAGTGTGTTTGGGTTTTCCCTTAAAGATAGGGTGAGAAGCTCAGTCATCCGGGAGGAACTCAGAGTAGAGCCACTGCTCCTCCACATTGAGAGGAGTCAGATGAGGTGGCTTAGGCATCTGATCAGGATGCCTCCTGGACACCTCCCTGGTTTGCTGTTTCATGCACATCTAACCGGGGGAAGACCCAGGACACGCTGGAGGGACTATGTCTCTCGGCTGGCCTGGGAACGCCTCGGGATTCCCCCAGAAGAGCTAGTAGAAGTGGCCGGGAAGGGGAAAGTCTGGGTATCTCTGCTCAAGCTGCTGCCCCCACGACCCGATCTCGGATAAGCGGAAGAGGATGGATGGATATTTTCACTTTTTTTGCTGTAGTTTTATGTAATTTTGTGCTAGTATTGTAATGGACAGTTAGTGCAGACTACAGCTGAAGATCTGAAGTGGACGTGAGAAGTTGGTGAGTTGTTTATTAACAAATTTTTGTGATTTTTGAGTTTGTAAAATTATTGTAGGTGAGGGGGCTTTTTGCATAGCGGCTTATTTTACAATATAAACTTTGAAGTAAACTTAGTTAAGTAAAATTAGATATTTTGAGGATTTGTTTTCCAACTTGAATTACTGAGCAATGAATTCAGTGAGCGTTTTCGTGATTTCAGTTCACACAAACAGGACTTTGCACTGTTTACGTCACCATACTCTTACAACGTTGAGAATGTGCCTGAGATTTTTCAAATGGAATTGATTGAACTGCAGTCAGATTCTATTCTAAAGGCAAAATACAACGAAATTGGTGTGCCAGGCTTGTATGCTTACCTGCCACCCTCGCATGTGCAGATCCATAAGTTGGCATCAAGAGTACTGTCTATGTTCGGAAGTACTTACCTTTGTGAGCAATTGTTTTCATTAATGAAAGCTACCAATACCCCACATCGCTCAAGACTTACTGTCGAGCACCTTTCACCCCTTATAAAAGTTGCAGCTGCACAAGATTTCAGGCCTGATATTGACAAACTGGTTACTAACAAGAGATGCCAAGTGTCGGGACAAAAGAAATAGATCTCAGATTGTAAGACTCCTATATAAGGACCTAACTAAGAGGCTAAGACTCTAATTGTATGCTGTTGTTAGGAGATTGTATGAAAATAAATTGCTTTTCTTTAAACTTTAAGTGTTACATTTTTTTTAGAAGTTTTCAGTATTGGAAAGAAAGAGTAAATTTGTATAATAGTATAATAATATTTGTTACAGTGCGACCCCTGACGCACGTATGGTAGTCGAAGCGGCCCACCAATGGTAGTGAGTTTGACATGCCTGCGTTATGCAGCTAACTTGAGATGTTCATTTTTAACATGAGAATCACATGAGCCTACTTGAATTCTGCATAAGTTAAATTCAAAGAGATAATAACCTAGCCGAGAATGCACATGACTTTGTTAATTTAAACATACAATCCATCTAAATATGGCATATTCCTAGTGTAGCTTGGATGTCTCTGTGAAAACTATGCAGTTTTGCACTGCTTACAATGCATGACATCCAACTTTAATTCGCTATTTACTTTTGTCATCTGTTTATATACAAAGCAAACAATCGTTCTGTCTTAAATATAATATACCATAACATTTGCTACAGTATATTTGGAATTCACTCTTTGTCTTTGCCACATGGTCCTTTGTCCATTTTGTGGTGTTGTATTCCTTACCTTCCTAATTAGGCTCTTTTGTTGTGTTTTCTGCAGCTTAATAGGGAAAATTGTAACTCTTTCTGGCACAAAGTAATACTGCTTTTCAGCCTTCTCAGACTGGGTTCAGTCACTGGCAAAACGTTTAACCTTAGAATAATGATCCAGCTCCAGAGTTCTATGGAGGGTCCCAACGAAGGTGTTTACTTCCTCCTAAGTAGGTCAGTTTCCTCTCCACTCATCACCTTCTTTCTGTAAAGAGGATGAAAAGATGCATGTACTTTGTTTTAAAAGAAGATGTAGCCTCACATGTTTGGATCAAGGTTCCTTCCAGTTCCATATCAACTACGTGCGTATAGTTGTATTATTTTGTTTTTCAGAGTAAACCAGGGTTCAGCTTGCAAATACAATCTTAAATATAATGTTCCTTTGGGTGAATTTTCCTCTGATGGAGTCTCTGAAGACACGTCAGCTCATCCTTGATTTATACCTTTGATTTAAGATAAATAGACAAATTCAGACACAGTCTTAGATCTGGACACCAAGACCAACTGAACATTCTACAGTATTATGTAAGTTTGTGATGTGGAGCCAGTTAAGAAGAAAATATCCTTATTTCTGTTTTAGAATTAAAGGGAACCAGGGCTCGTCCCAGCAGCACATGAGGTAGTAGAACTGAGAGAGTTACTAGGCTTTCCCAAGGCAGACACATATTCAGATGTTCTTATACTGGGCTAGTTAAGAGACAAAAATCAACCTAACGTGCATTTTTTAAAATTTGAAATAAAGCGTATGAAAACATAGAAAAAAGTGGCACTGTCAGGATCAAATTCTAGTGTCCTTGGCTGTGAGGTAGCAGTGCTAATGACTGAACCACTGTTCTTTCTGTTACAATAAGCTTGTAGTGCAAATTTACAATAAAAGTGTACAGTTGAACTGATATAAAGCAATTTTGTCCAGGCAGATATGTTTGGGCTGAACCCAAATTTGTGCATTGTGATGGATAAATAGTCACATTCGACTCTGTCAAAGGCTTTTTGCCATCCAAAGATGAGAAGATCTCTGGTGTGTTGGATTTTGTAAGTGAGTATATTTTATTAAACAGACAAGGAAAATTTGAAGCTCAGTGTCTGCCTTTAATGAATCAAGTTTGGTCATGTGGTATTACAGAAGGAAGCACTTTCTTGATCCTTCTTGCTTAAAGCTTTGGACAGTATCTTAACATCATTATTCAGAAGTGAAACTGGTATGGTCTGTATAGTACATATTGTAGTGAGTCTTATTTTTCTTTGGTAAAATGGTAATTAATACATGCCAAAAAGCTTGAGGTAGAATTTTGTTTTCTCTCGCTTCTATGAATGTTGTTAATAATAAGGACGCTAACGTAGCTGAAAATTGAATTTTAAAATTCTAGTGAGTTGCCATGAGTGCCTGCTGCTTTCTCATTTTGGAGTGAGTTTATAGTATCCAGTAATTCTAAGAGTGTCAGAGGTTTGTCAATTTTTTCTGCACCAAGAGTATTGTATCATAAAAGTCCATAGCTTGTGTCTCATCTCCTTTAAACTGAGTGGAGTATAAGGGCTTATAGTACTCTTTAAATGTCCGAGTTATGTTTTTGTGGTCTGTGATGTTATCTCTAATTGTGTTGGTAATTGCGCTGTAATTTCTGCTTTTGGATTTGTTGAGCTAAAATCTTATTAGGTTTCTCTGCATTTTCATAATAATGATGTCGCGATTTAAAAATTAGTTATTCAGTTTCTTTTGTTGTCAAGAGATTACATTCTGATTGTAGAGAATGTCTTTTCCTGTAAAGTGCCTCATTTGGTGACATGGTATATTAATGATCTATTCTAGAAATCTCACTAATTAACTTTGACACTTGTTGGTCTCCAATTTATTTTAATGAGTGAGTTATGAAATAATCTGTCCTCTTAAAATTTGTCCTGGAGAAACCTTTATGAATGTGTTAGTCTTTACAAAGTAATTGATTTGTTTGGAGATGAACTCTGTTAAGTTCACATCTGCTAATGACAGTGGGTTAAGATGACACTTAGGAGATGAGTGTGTAGGGCATAATGATTCAAGCTTGAAGATAATAGGAACATGATCAGAGATAACAACAGTGTCGTACTTGCAAGATTTGATAGTAGGTAATAAATTATCTATACTAATAAAAGGCAAAGCCAATTCACTGACTGACTGACTCATTGACTGACTCATCACTAATTCTACAACTTCCTGTGTAGGTGGAAGGCTGAAATTTGGCGGGCTCATTCCTTACAGCTTACTTACAAAAGTTAGGCAGGTTTCATTTAGAATTCCTATGTGTAACGGTCATAACTGGAACCTACTTACATCCATATATATGGCCATAGCCTGCAGCTCGGTCGGCGTGTGAGGCGGAGTTGCATCCCGCATCATCATGCCTCCCATGTAATTGAGTGCCTGCCCGTATACGGTAAATATTCGCGGGTGAAGGACTGTGCTTATGCAAACGAAGATGAGATGGTCAGGGAGACACGCTGCCACTAAATATTCATGGGTGAAGGACTGTGCTTATGCAAACGAAGATGAGATGGTCAGGGAGACACGCTGCCGCTAAATATTCGCGGGTGAAGGACTGTGCTTAGCATAGTCATAAGTGCAGCTACTGCGGAAACTTTGACGCTGAACAAGCCTTTGTACACATATCAATAGGAAAGCAAGGTGTAAAGCTTAAGTTTAAATTACGTTCATAGTCACGCTGCCGCTAAATATTCGCAGGCAAATCCACAACTTAATGCCGGGAATGCCTGTTAAACATCTTAGATTCACGAGTACCGATTTGGGTAGTGATCACTTCGATGAATGAAACCTGTTCAAAAAACGCATTACACAATTGAGAAGGCAGCAAAAGAATACGAAGCGAGTGACGCATACAAGCATATTCATAAGTGCAGTTACTGCGAAAACAAAGCACGGTGTAAACTTAAAGTTTATATTAAGTTCATAGACAGGCTGCCGCTGGCATTTGTCATCCCTACAACGAATACGATATTTGCGACATACAAGTTTAATGAGAAGAGGCAGGGTATAAACGAGACTTTTGATAACTTTGTAACAGAGTTAAAATTGCTGAAACAGAGTTAAAATTGCTGGTGAAGGACTCTGCTTATGCAAACGGATAGAAAAGGAGGGTGTAAAGCTTAACTTTAAATTAGGTTCATAGACACTCTGCCGCTGGCGTTTGTCATGCCTAAGACGAATATGATTTTCGCGAGATACAAGTTTAATGAGAGGACGCAGGGTATAAATGAGACTTTTCATCACTTTTTAGCAGAGTTAAAATTGCTGGTGAAGGACTGTGCTTATGCAAAAGAAGATGAGATGGTCAGGGATAGAATAGTGTTTGACACAAATTCAGCAAAAGTGCGAGTGAAACTTTTAAATGCCAGGTCTGTGCTAACATTAAATAAAGCAGTAGACATCGCGAGATAGCACGAGATAGCACAAGCACGGCTGAGAAGCTTCGATGCATGTACTCCGAGTGGCTCACGTAAACTGACTTTGCAGGACTGTTAAACATCTTAGATTCACGAGTACCGATTTGGATAGTGAATACTTCGATGAATGAAACCTGTTATCTTTACAACGGCTGACAAACACGGAATATAACTTGAACACAACACATCCTCCAAATACGAACCTAATTGAAAGAAATAATGATAATCAAATCCTTGATGACATCAACACTTATAACAGTGACAAAACAATTACATTGACAATCATGTTACGTTATTTTTAAAATGTTTCCTTTTCTTTTTCATAACTTCTTTAACACACATCTTCTCTGCTGCGAATCGCGGATATTTTGCTAGTTATCAATAAAGGAATAACCACTTCTTAAGTTGTTTTGATGTACTGGTGAGAAGAAGGAATATTCCCTTGAATTTGGGTTTAAAAATCTCCATGAATCTGATAAGTTATGGTCCATTACAATGTTATCATCCATTTAGTTGAACATCTATCCAGGATTGGATTGTAAAACGGAATAAAAATCTTCATTAAAATTTTGTGACTGCTCATAACCTTATCCACATTTTCTGCATAATGTATACTGCATATTTATCAATGTAGTGGCCCTTGGGGTCAGATATTACGCCTGATGCTATGACGGGGATTGCCTTTTGTTTTAAAATTCCTATACCTCTAGTTTTCTTTATATAGCTAGAAAGAAAATTTGTCTGAACCGGTCTCTTTGCAGTTGAAATGGGTTCTTACTTAACCTCTTCCTTAAAAAATACTATCTACTTAGTATACTTTTTTTCCCTTAGTTCATATACTATATACAACATAAACTCAGACTACTTCAAACTAGAACATGGTACACGACAAGGATGCCTTCCATCACCATTTGCTTTTTGTATTTGTCATTGAGACACTGACTGTTCATTTTCGAACTATTTGCAAATAACATGGTGTTTTATATATCATACCCACAATTGGCTTTACAATTAGTGCTTAACCCATTAGTAGAACTTACAAAGACATTTGGGCTCAAAATTAATTTGATTAATAGTGTGTTTTTTCCAGTGAATTGTCTAGCACAATGAACTAGACTGGATATCTCTCCATTCATTCTATCAAAACAGTTTAAATATCTTAAGGCTAAACATCACAAGGAAATGTAAAGTTCTTTTTCAACACAATTTTGGTAACAGCATGGGAAAAAATAAAAAAAAATGTTACCCTCCATCTCACCTTAGCAGGGAAAATCAATGCTGTCAAGATGAGCACCCTTCCTAAGCTTCTATTTTTATTTCAGAGCATTCCTATACATATTAACTAATTGTTCTTTAAGAAGCTAGACCCAATTGTAATCGCATTTATCTGGAATTCAAGGCTTCCACACATTCAATAGATGACTCTACAAAGAAAAGTTAGAACGTGTCATGTCACTACCTAATTTTCAGTTTTATTATTGAGTGGAAAATATACATACATTACTATAAAGGCTTAAAAATTGGCAGAAATTGATGAATTTACACCAGTCTCGTCAGCAATGGAAATAAAATCAGTACTTCTTTATATGCCCTGCTTTGTGCCCCAGTAAATACTACCCTTGGTCAATATGCCAATAATCCAGTCATCCACCAGTCACTTAGAATATGAATCCAACGCAGAATACACTTCAAGGCAGAGAAGCTTTTTATTTGTTGCTCCAGTACATGATTATCACCTTTTTCAATCTTCGCAAACCTACTTTAATCTTTGGAGTATGCTTAGAAATTAAGACGCTAAGAGAACCATATGTACATGATGTATTTGCATGTTATGAACAATTGTACTTCAAATTTATCTTCCCATCAACGCAGTTTTTGCACTATTCTGAAATTAGAAATTTTATGGAAATAAACTACCAAATTTTCCTGCCCTCCCATCCACTTCTATTCCAGTGTCAATACTGACTCAGACAGCATCTCAACAATATATAAAAGCATCTCAAAGAATCTTCCATACGGTAGGAATGGAAAAGGACCTTTTAAACATCTTAGAACGGGAGTGGAGATCAGCCATACATAGTAGCATTTTATGTGCCAAGCACTCAATAATTCAACTTAAAATCTTTCATCAAACACACTTATGTAATTTAAAATTGTCCAGAATTTATCCAGGGCAAGGTCCAATTTGCTATCAAGCTCCAGCATGACTAGGCTACATGTTTTGGGAGTGGACCAGATTAACATCATTTTGAACAAAAATCTTTAAATAATTGTCAGACAACCTTGAAGTCGCAATCACTCCTTACATATTAACACCTATGTTTGACATACTTTGGGATGGGTTTAAAGTAGAGAAAGACAAATTGATTGTAAAGGTATTTACCACAATACTAGCACATAGATATAACCTGCTTTACTGGAGGATTCCCAACCCATTTTAATAAGTCAGTGGGTAACTGACATTGTATATTATTTGAATTTGGGGAAAAAAATCCAATTTTCACTTAGAGAATCTGTCCAGAACTTTTTAAAAACATGACAAGAGTTAATTGAAACAAAAAAAAAAAATAGAATAAGCATTAATTTAGGTTGAAAAGAATGTTTTTCCCATCTCTTGACACACCTCTCTTTCATTCGGGTGGGGGTTGAATTCTTGTTCTGTTAGGTTTTGCTTTTTCTATGTTAACTTTTTTTTCCTCAAGATTGATTTTGAAATTGTTATTAGTTCTGCAAATTTTATCTGCTTCATTGTACAGTATGTTACTTTCTTCAGATTAAAAAAGTAAATAGCTGAGTAATATGTCTATTGTACAAAAAAGCAACTTAATTTAACACAATTAAGAATATTGTGCTTATTTTCAAAATCATTATTACATCAATGGATAATTAAAATGAACATTGAAACAAGAATGTATTATTGTTGAAAGGAAAGAAGCATGAACAAAACAGTCATAACTGTGCATGCTCCTTATTCACTATAATCAGGTAAGTGGCTTTATTCTAAATTACATGAAATCTCCCTTGTCAAATTTAAAGCAACTTAATGAAAGTCGTACTTTGCAAATACTGTAAGACTGTATTTCACACATTCAGATACTCTTTGACCAAATGAAAGGCTTTGCCCATGTGTTATTTATAGCCATTTAAGTATTACATGTTAAAAGCATTAAGTTTGGAAATATGACCACAGATGTTTTGGTTTGACCCTGGATCAAGGGTGTCAACTCAGTTTTATAAAGGTTAAAAATAACACGAATGGTACAAAGCCTAACTGACGAGATGCAAACAGAAATGAAATGTTAAACCATGAAAAACTCTCAAGTAACAAACAGGATACTATATGGATAAAACATATTTATCACATTAATGGGTATATTTGCTATTACCTCAAAAAACAGAAGCTCTTAAGGAAAAGGAAATAGATATAGCACAAGTCACGACAAATAATGGCTGCTATATACGGTATATGGGCTATAACTCAGTCCCCCTTAGAAGTAATTCTTTGTGTACAGATATATAGAACCTACAATTGATTGCCCTTTCAAAAATATTCCAAATCTCAGTCTGTATAGTGTGGCATGCTTTAAAATTAGCCTATATATGCAGTAGTTGCTTTTCTTCACTTTAGTGCATTGCAAATGTAAATCATGCAATGCTCATTGCTAAAGTTTCCTTGACACACCCATTTGCTATAACAGACACCTCATAAACTTCAAAAGACTATGTACTTTTTTGTCTTTTATTAGGGCAATGAGCTCTGTGGTCATCACAGGTCATTGCCTTTGACATTCTTTATTCATTTGCCGCAGTAGTTTTTCCTGTTGACTTCTCTAATAAGATCTTGAAACTTCCCCTTATGTGGAAGACAGAAAAAGAACGTTCTGCCATTGTGATATATTTACATTATCTATTTGACAGTAATTTGGGACTTGTTTCATTTATTATCATGAATATATATTAAAGTCATAATATGGGGATAATAATATTTTATTAAATAGATTTTTATCTGTAGTTTTATTCTGAGAACTGACCCACATTCATATATTGATCCAGTAATGGAGAATTAATTTTTGCACCGTCTGGCCTAAGTCACATTTTGTCATGGTTTTCTCTGCCATTTCTGTCTGTCATGCATTCATTCACCTGCTATCATTGTTGAGCACAGGTCACTTCCAAAGATACAGTAGCTTGAGAAAACTTTTGAAATGAAACTCATAGCCAGTTTAATGATCACATGGGTAAGAAACAAATCTGGGTTGTATGTAAAAATTTTCAAAAAGACCAGAATTAGAAGGAGTTAGAAATGAGCTGTTCTTGAACTTATTGTTTTTAATCTATGACTCATTTCCCTTACATTTTAAATTATTTGATGCTGTATTATTTGTACCATATCTGCGCAGTTATTTACTGTTAGAGGAATCAATGCTCTACATTTTTTCACACAGCTCAGATTAATGGACTTAATTGATATACTGAAGATTTTTCTTCATTTGTTTTTGGAACTGTGTGGCATTTATAGACAGAGCTATATTTATAACACTAATCCTAAAGAAGGTGGTAATATTGAAATAGATAAATATTTCTGGTTTTGACTGTATTCTAGTGTAAATTTATAGGTTGTAGCTTGTTTTGTGTAGGGGTAAAAAAAAAAGTAAACTCTGCTCTAAAAGCCAAATATTAATAGAAAATGGCATTTTGAAAGAATGTTTCAATCTACTGTGTGCATTCTTGACGTCAGTGTTTGGCTGACAGTCCCTACATTTTTCTACTGACAGGATCTGTTCAGTCTATACTTCCTTTAAAATGGTTTGTTATTTAGGTCGCCTGATGAGAAAGCCCACACCCCCCAATCAAGCCAGCAAATAGACTTGCTCTCACTGTCTCAGCTGTCAGCTGTGTTGGGACATCTTGAAGATTCAAGCTTCGTTTCACTATTATAAACAGGATACAACAAATGTGTTCATTTCACTGGAAGCTTAAATGATCTTTAAAGCTTTATATCCTGCACAGGCTTGAGTAATTTCTTTTCTAAAGAGACTTAAGAGTCTCAGACCTGGATGGAAGTCAATAATTTCTTATGTTAGGTTTTTGTAAATTAACTACTTGAGGACTATTTTAAAAGTCATTTTAAAGTATAATGCGTTTCAAACTCTAGTAAACTGCATTTATTAAATCTATTTAGTAATGGCGATATAAGTTTGGTTATTTAGAATGGCTACAGCAACATTGATGTAAAATGTTTGATTCTAAACTATTTAATTAAATGTTTTTCACATGCATCCTAATATGCAAAAAAGTTTCTATAGTATAATTAAATGAGCAGTGGCTAGGTTAAACTTAGTTAAGAGAAGTTGTTTTGCGTATTTATTTATTTATTGGTAGAGTTTTATTTTTTTTAGCCTTTTTCTCAGTGTCTTGCTTACTTTAATATATACATTTTTCCTTATCATTGGCCTCTCAATCAGCTGCGGTGGCTGCCCACACCCTTTCATGCCATAGTTTCACATTGCACCAAAGGCATGAAACAACCTGTTCAAAGACCTCCTTTAAAATACTCTCAATTCATTGCACCTACTTACCTTGTTGTAGCATGATTCTAACTTTATTCATCTATCTGCCCATTACTGGACCCACTTATTCAATTAAAGTTTTTCAGAGAGCCATTAGTTTACCTGCAGCCTGATACACAATGTTAGAACTAACACTGGATGAAGAATGAGTCCATTGCAGGGCACGTTCATGCAGGCATTCACTCAAAATGTAATGATTTTTAGAGCTGGAAGTTGTAGCTGCCATGAAATCAATTTTATAACAGTCCCCCAGGACTTGTCACGTTAAGTACATTGTAATTAGGTATTTTCAGTATTTTCTAAGGAATTAGATTATTTTACCAATTATTTTTTCTAGGGGTTAGGTACAATGAGGACCAAAGTCATTCTTTACCTACAGATCATCTTTGCTAGAAACAGTGTCATTGTGGGTAAAGTTTACAGGGTCTTAATAGTTGTTTTATTTATACTCTCTGCTATAGTAGTTTCATATAATGAAGATGCGATTTTAAAACTTTCATCCTTCCACTTTTATAAAGGTCATTTCAAGACACACAAAAAAGCGGAAACCTTCATTTTGGTTTATGTTTTGGCTTTTGGACATGCATTTAAGAAATAGCACTATCATTCATTTTGTCAATAATAATTAAATTAGACTGATCATTTTATTTCACACTTCAGCAGTTTCTTTAGTGTTATTTTCATATTATATATAGAGTTAATTGCTCATCTTTGTAATAAAAATAATTATAATGTTTTTGTAAAGTGCAGTCTGTGTTATTAATGTAAATACTTTTGTTCCTGAAACTACTTGAGTTTTGGAAATGTAATCAAAATACTTTCTGTTTATCACCAAGCAATATTTTTCTTTTTTTTCAGCTTGTGGAAGGCAGCTTTACATCTCAGGTTAGCCATGAAGTAGATGGACTCATTTTTCAGCCATGTGGGGTAAGTCTCTTTAGCCATTTCTTTGTATAATGTCTAGGATTTCTTTTAGATACAGTAGGTTCAGAAATACCAACAATGTACAGTATATCTCTTACCACATCTTGTTGGTAAAACAATGAAGAGATACCATCTTTTTGTACATTGTGTTTTTTTTAACCTGAAATTATACAGCTGGGTTTAGTAAATATTATAATATTCTTAGAATGTGGCAAGCATTTGTATAAATTACATGAAGATGATTTGGTATTTCTTTTTTATCTTGCTTTTTAAGATATTCCTCATTATCATCATCATGAATTTCATTCCACATTGTTTTGATTATTTATACTGTTTTTTACTAGTGACCACTCTACTGGGCCAGATGTTGAAGTACAGTAAATGTTCAGGATTCAGTTTCATTTGCTCCCATGCCTACTCTGCTGGTTGTTCATTGTCATTATAAGAATACAGTTACAGGAAGCAAAAGTTGAAAAGTATTACCATTATGCAAATAATATTATTAATTACTAGAGGATTTCTCTGTTTCTCTGGTCCTCAAGTGAAAGACAATTAAAAATATTGTTAAACTAAAGCTTGCCTGAGCTATAAATATGGGTGAAGTCTCGTGATTGTCAAATGATGAAAATAAAAGTGAAGATTTATTGTTTTACCATATTTTCTTTTTAAAGAATAGTATTTCAACAATGCTCACCAAATGGAAACAATAAACAGTACAACAGGATATCAGGTGGACATGAGGGGCTAAAATCAACAGGTGTTTGGTTTGTGTGGTTTTGAGTAAATCTCAAAATCTGTTTCCGCAGGAGGCTCACCATTGTTTGTAGTGGACATGGCAGCAATATTAATATATTTTGGCACATTATATTATTATTTGTCTTTCTTACAATCATATAACAATTCCATTTGAACTTCTTGAACATGTTTGTCATCCATCTGAGATTGTTATTGTCGTTCTTCTTCTTATTCCTCATTACAATGCTTATTTTTAAAGGCTAGCACATATGGGTTGTGTGTGTCAGTGATATCCTGGAGACTTCTAAGCAAATGAGTTTTAGACTAAGTGCCTATTCTGGATCTATGTTGTATTTTCTGAGGAAGTTACACTGTCTTGTAGTAGCACTGATGGTTGATACACAGTAGTGAAAAATGGCCCGTGCATTAACGTGCTGTTCAGTCGGGCTGCAACTAATGATTATTTTGGTAGTTGACTAATTATTCAATTTATTTTTCGATTAGTTACGATTATTTCATGCCTGACTATTTTGATCCCAGCGACCTGTGGTTGCACATCCTGTTCTGGGCTCCAGTGCATGTCTTACCTCATCTGCTCACGTCTGTCAACCTGTGAATGTCATCCTGATGTCTCTGTATTAACACGATTAAAATTAATAATAATCAAATTAAAATAACCAGTGAAGCATATGAATTTGAAAATAATCAGATTTTTTAATATTAGTGTGACCATCACAATAAAAAAGAAATACATTAAACAATACAAACTAAAGTGCACATCGTCTTTAAACAAAAAAGTGCATTTAACTTAACCAAAAAATACATTGTTAAAACTGAAACATTTTTCATATTTTAGTAATAAATGACAAAATGTAGACATAAACTATATAATGTGTAAAGCCTGAAGTGCAAAGATCAAATAAACACTTTCACAAAAGGTTCAAGGATGATACAACAGCTATCCGTGGTGCAGTGATAGGAATTGCTGACTTATAATCAAGAGTCCCCCTGTTCGATCCTGACTGCTTCATATATTTACCATTTTGAGTAGTGAGCTGCTCTTATTGTTAATATTATATAATAAACACATATATTTGATTTGCGTCTGTAACAGCTACTGTATTAAATGTATAGTAATTGTAAAAGTTACAGTTTTTTTTTTCACTTTTATTCTGTCAGTCACGATACATACTACCGCACCCCCAGGGATCTGACGCTGTTACTTTTTATTTGAAACTGGGAATAACTGTAGATGTGAGCGGTGTTTTGAGACAATCGAACTGGAAATTCTCTGATCTGGATGGATAAAAGCTGACACACAAACGCTGGCGAATCTGCCTTATTCGTATCTCATTGTTACTTGATTTTTTTATTTTTTTTATTCAATTTTATTGAGTGTTCCCGCTTACGCTGAATTAGTATGCGCCTTAAGGCCCGTGATGTCAAAGCCGCACTGACAAAAAAACAGCGAAATAGGTATATATGATATTTGGATTTATTCATTTTATGACCTTTTAGTACATTTCGGAAAAGATTGTGGAACGGATGCAACATTATTCATATTCATTCGCGTACCTTCTTGCGGTTGTAATCAATGACCGTGTTTCCCCCCCATCTTGCCCAGTCTGCACAGGACTCCATCACATGCAGAGGAATGAATGTTCCTCTGCAAGATGAGCCATGAACACTCTTCTTTTCTCAGTGGACCACGTACATGCCTTGCACAGTACATGTGCTTTGATCACCGCCAGGTCAAGCTTGTTATAGCACAAGCAACCGGCCACCTGTGTGCTTCTGCTAGCACTGAATAAGCTCACGCCTTCTCGTGTCAGCGCGCAGAACCGGGGAAAAAAATGAAAGAGGCAAATATTTGTGACATTTTGAAGAAATCATTGTATGACCTGAATATTACCAGTCAGAAAACATCATCGCACTAATGCAATATTATTTGAAAACGATCAGGTGTAAATTTGTTACTTGTTAAAGTAAGCTCAGTGGCAGCATTAATTCTCAAGAGATGGCAGCATCACATCTCCAGGATGCTTTCGTTTCAGATGTTCATACATCGTGATGGTGCTGCTGTAAAAAGAAAGCTCCGCTTTACATAATCTGCGTTCAACTTTTTTTTCTTTTTCGGTGAAGTGCTCCCACACTTCAAAGAAGTGAAACTTCAAGAAAGTTTCTGTCTCAATTGTTTTCCATCTCCTTCCCCCTACTCTATCTGACTCGCCATTGCAAACACGTTTTCCTCTACATTCTTCTTCTCCTCAGATGTTCTTCTTCGTTGGTAGGACTGTGTGCAGTCTTGGCAAACAATAACAAACGATACTGCCCCCAGACGTTCGTGTAGTGGATTGCAGTTACAAAAATCAATGTGGTTCTTTGTGACTGGAGCCTCTATTGAAGGTTCTGTTTATGACACGACGACAATAAAAAATCTGTGTCAACGATTTTTTGTAGTTGATGTCGTTGATTACGTTGACTAATCGTTGCAGCCCTACTGTTCAGTGGTTCTTTATGTAGGCTGACCTCTTGTTTTGGAATGCGTTGCAGTGTTGCACTGTCTTATCTTTTCTTGCCTCCTCGTGTTCTTTGTTCTTTTTTGTGACATGAGGTTTGGTGTATGACTTTTTTTATAGTTAGATTATGAGTTAGATTATGCCAAAAGTCTGTGTCCAAGTATTTTTCAAATGCAAGTTGCATTTTTTAAGCATAATTTGTAAATGTAGGTTACACTTTGACTGTGACTGATATGCTTGGCAAGTGTTTTGCGGTCACATGACTTTTGGCAGTTTTCTTGTGTGAAATTGCTGCCAAAATTATTTGAGAGTGAAATGCAGTAAGGTAAGAATAGGATTTCATTCTTCTAGCTAATGGGAGTACTTGGTGCTAACCAGCCAATTGTGAGGCACACCTCCTTCCCCACCTCCAAATGGGAACACGTGCAGTTTACTCTATGACTGAGAACTTACTAAAAGTATGGCTTTTTTTCAATGCCTTGTAAACTTTAAAGGCATATTTTCTTAAATCAAATCATTTGTTGATTCAAAATGGATTTATTCAGTAGGTTTTAAAGGCTTTTTCATTCACTTACGGAGTTGTGTACCATTAAACTCTATTGTAAGCTGCAAGAACAGACAAGGAATTTTTAAAATGTATACACTTCACTTTTGAATGCAATTTCATATGGCAAATTAATCATGTTTAGACCATGATTGTGAATAAAGAACTTTGACTTGAAAATGCTGAACTTATTTCAGAATTCTTTATTTATTAAATGTAGAGGTTCTTATATAATTAGAAGCAGTCTTACATGGTAACATAATCCCAGCAATATCAATATTGTTTATACAGAATAACATTTAGAAATATTTTTAAGCATTTTATTAATTTAGCCTTTTATTAACTTTTGATTTTATCTTGGTGGTCATTTGAAGATTAGCTTCTTTATGCATTGTGTGCTTTTTCAAGTAATGATTCATAGAGGAGTAATCTGAAATAAGTCTCTTGTATATTTCACAAAATAAAGCCTTTTCGCATTTTGCTTATTTTGTTTAATCTTGTTAGAAGGAGGTCATTTGAAAGATCACTCCGTACTTTTTTTTTTCTTTCTAGTTTTTTCAGAGTCTTCCATTTATGAATGCGTCATATTGCTCCTGGAGTTTATTTTAATGATCTTTCAAGACAGTCTAAAGGCAAGGTTCTATATTCTGCACACTTTTTGTCTGAGATTTTAAAATTCTTTTTTCACCTCAGAAGACAAAATCTAGAATCAAACTATTAGTGAAAAAGTGTAACCTGATGACTATTTTCATTTAAGGTCATTAAATATCAACATTCTTTGGTTATTTATTCTCCAAGACAAGGAATGAGCAAGAAGAGGTGTGCAAATTTAGTTGTTTTCTTCGGATTTTCTACATAAATACTTCTGAAGCATTGTGCTTCTTAAGCAATTGATTGTGATCAGCTTACAGCAGTAAGAGCTATTTCCATGTTGTTTCCATCAATTCACGAGTTACTGATTTTCAATTACAGTGTCATGTTCCTTGCATCAGGAAATTATTTATGCACTGTTTCTCATAAATAAATTGAGCCAGGTACATTAATTTTTGTCTTATATGTGAAAAATTTAGAGTAGCCAATTAACCTAATCAATTTGCATTTGAAATGTGTTAGTAAAACCTTGAGAATAGTTATATCATAAGTGAACACCAGTCACACACTTCCACTGGCACACAGGCATGCCCATCCCTTAACACTGCCTCCACCATATTTCACTGATGATGTGGTATGCTACAGTTCATGAGCCATTCCTTCTCTTCTCCATATTCTTCTCTGTCCATCATTCTGGTACATATTGATCTTAATTTTATTTGTCCAAAAAAAAACTGTTCCAAAACTGGGCTGGTTTTTAAAAAATATTTTCTGGCAATGTGTAATCTCCCCTTCCTATGCTTGAAGATTACCAGTGGTTTGCACCTTGTGGTAATCTCTCTGTATTTGCTTTCGTGAAGTCTTCTCTTGATTGTACACTTTGACAATGATAGGTCTACCTCTCGGAGAGTGTCCTTAGTTTGGCTAAATGCTGTGAATTGGTTTTTCTTCACCAAGGAAAGAATTTTGAGATATTCCAGTACATTCAATTCCATCGTTGTCCAGGCTTTCTGGTGTTACTGAGATGACCATTGTGTTCTTTCTCTTTAAGAATGTACCAGTTGATATGACTACTCCTTGTGTTTGTGATGATTTTCGGGTGGGTTTATTTTGTTTTCTCTTCCTAATGATGGCCTATTATAGCTTGCATCAATGGCTCTTTGGACCTCATATTGAGTGTTCACAGTGACAGCTTCCAAATGCAAATTCCATACTTGGAATCAACTCCAGACCTTCTAACTGCTCAATATTTAATCAATTAATGAGGGACCTGCTTATAACTGACTATGGAACAGCTTGTCAGTCAATTGTTCAACTACTTTTAAACCCCTGATAATGAGGGGACCATATATAAAAATGACTGTCATTCCTAAATGACTCATACTATATTTCTGTTAAACCCTTTGAATTCATTTTGAGAGCCTACACTTCAGTCATGTAATTATTTCTTCATTTCAAATTCATTGTGGCAGTGTATAGAACCAAAATTATGAAAATCATGTCACTGCCCAAATACTTATGGACCTAACTGTATTTTGTTTAAAACAGGATTTTGTTGATGTGCCAGTATATTGATATTTTTGATTTTATGTACTGTATTTTATGCAAGTAACAGGCAAGATTGAATTTTTATGGAAGTTCCTTATGGATATTTTTAAGACTGTTTTAATGCTTCTGTGTATCATATTTTAATTACTGTATTTGGTGCCTTAGCCTCACTTATTGTTCACTGAATGGTTTCATTCATAGTGCATATATTTGTGGTTGTTACAGACTTTATGTTTCAAGTCTTTATGTTGTAAAGTTAAAATCACTTTTCAGATTTATGTAATGTTTTTTAAGCCTTTCTGATAAATCTTAATAAACTTTATTCTTTAATCATATTTTAAGGATAACTCAAAGCTTCTGTAAAAGATTATCATAAGGTGCAATATTGATAAAAACTGAAAATTGATTTTTAAAATTAATTACGTACTATGAAATGAAAGCTACATCCAATAAAAGTTGATCCAAAGTACTTTTACTACTGTTTTTAAAAAAATCAAGTCTAGTCATTCTAGTCATAAACATTTAATTTATGTAAATATTTATGAATTTGTATTTCTAATTACCTCTTTTACTAAACCCTGTTCATTTTGTTTAAAGGGGGACTAATTTCAAATTAATAATTTAGTTTAGAATATGCAAGTGTTTACAATTTCAGTTGTTTTAAAATCTATATTAGAAACAATTTGTTGAATAGATTAGATAAAATATGATTTTTTATTCTTAGTAGAACACACTAATGCAGTGTGGTGTTAAAACAATCAGAAATTAGTGCTATCCGCACATAACACATATTATGCTGTCTTGCTCATCAGACATAATCTCTCTCTCTCTCTCTCTCTCTATATATATATATATATATATATATATATATATATATATATATATATATATATATATATATATATATATATATATATATATATATCACTGTGTCTGTGTATGTACTGTATGTATGTTCCAGCATCACTTCCGATCGGCTGGGGCTATTTTCATGAAACAACTAAAATGACTGTAGGGTGAAATCAACCCTAACCCCTTCTGGGTAGGGTGGGGGGTGATCTTGCGGTCTTGTATGCATGTTATCATCCAGTTGACACTCGAAATGACCACCAGAGGGGAAACTGGAGGTGACTGTTAGCATTCTTTATGTTTGAGCACCACCGCGGCCCTGTTGCTTTTGAAATTAAATAGATATGGCCAGTACAAAGCGTCAACTGGATGATAACATACATAACAGACCGCACATTAGTGATTCTTCATTGTTTGTTAATTTATTTTTATTTTTAAAATTGTTTTTTTAGTTATATTTTTCTCAAACAATTAAAAAAAAAAACACTTTATTTTCCTCTCGAGCAACGCTAAGTATTTCAACTAGTGCATAATATACATAATAATACTTTATTTGTATATATGACAAACTTGAGAACAATAAACCGACAGCTTATAATGTACGATAGCCTTAACTCTGAGTTTGCGAAAAACTATTGCTTCTCTTAGCTATCTGTTTTGCATCTTATAACACTGCTTTGCATGCTTCCTCATAAAGATATTATTGAGGCTGATGGATATGCAACTAAATGTTATGTTACAACCCCAAAGAGACATCATGCCCTAATAATAATTCAACTACCTAAAAATTTCTTAAGCAGTTTAAAAAGCTTCACTATAAGAAAATTATTAATGAACTTTTTTGCTTTTTTCAGCTATTAATGTATTTTTTTTTGCTGGTCAGGAATATAGATTTCAATCTATTCAGCCCTTAAAATCTCTCAAGGGAAATGTGCTTAATTACTGCTATACAGACTCCTTTGTGATTTGATCATGCAGCCCTTCCTCCTCATACTTTTCATTTATTCTAAATAGGCCTCCTTGTACATGTTGTGAATAAGTGAAAAACAAAATTCAGCTTTATAAATGACCAAAACCACATTTTCTTTACCAATTGCTCACTCCCAGTGGATGCTAACTATAGTTTTTCATGTCCTCATTTTTGAGTCTAAAGCATAATGTGTGTGTGTTTTTTTTATTCTATTTATTTATTTATTTTTTTTACAAATTCAAGTTTCTGTTTCACATTCCTACAGTATATGCAGAAACAGTCAGTAATAAAAGGCATTTTCAGAAGTTTAGATCCACCACATTGACTGCATCAAACAACTTTTTTGTAAATCTACTTTTATGTTCTACATTAAAAATGGTCACTCTTTTCAAGTTGAGAATGACACATGCCATGTAATTTTGGCCTTGTCTTACCCTATAATTGCAGTGTTACATACCTGCATAGTGGGATTCTTTACATGATTGATGGTTACCGATCATAAGTACTAGGTATGTCTAGTGTAAGTGATTTTCTCAGGAAGAAATTGATATCACAATATCTGTTGTTTGTAAGTTATGTACAGTGTATATTTGTGGATATATCAGTCTGCCAGGTTAAAACAGAAGGGATGTTGTCTAAGTAATGAAATCAGTATAGTAAGTTTTTTTCTGGTGGACAAAGCCTCAGATAATGACATTTAAAGTGGCATGTGTCTGTGGTATTCCACAAGCAGGAATAAGACTCAGTGGCTGAAATACTGTCAAGTTGAGATATTGACACAGCTGGGTGCTGCTTATCCTGTATTTGCTTAAAGTATTTAGTGGTTATCAGTAGGGGTGGGCGGTATGACCAAAATTCTATATCACGGTATTTTTCTAAATTATACCGGTTTCACGGTATTCTATGGTATTTTTTTTCCCAATGCATGAATGGATGTTAACCACATTTTCCACTGCAATTACTTCAGTAGACTGGCTAAGAATAACCTATTCCACTGTAATGAGCATTGTACATTGTACAAAAAAAAAAACATTTTAATGTGCACACAAGTATTAATATAGGTTTGCATGGCCCCATAAAGTTTTCAAGGGGATGGCACTAATGAAGAGAAGGAATCACATTGCATGACAGATGCAGTCAAAATATAGAACCTTTTTATTGAACAAATTTTGCAAAAACTTAAACTATAATTTTGACAACATATTGTCAACCATCCAAAGAGGCATTTAGACTTAGTAAAAAATCCAGAGGTGCTTGTCAAAAGTTGTATTGCACTGAACATGTCTTAGAAAAAGAATAAATAGTAAATATTTTTTGTAAACCAACTACACTTTCTGTTAATGTTAACAATCTCTGTCCACTGACATGTTAAAGTGACATTTTTTAACAACTTTACCATCATTAAACTGCATAATATTTAAACTAATAAATATTAACAATAAAAAAATAATAGTGCAACTTCCAGTAATAATACTTTTACTTCAAAACTTCAAGCCCAGGTACCTTACACAGTATTCACCAAAATAAAATAAAATAAAACAAGTGCAACTTGGTAATGACATCTTTACCAACTGAACCGTCATTAAGGCAAATTGCATTAATATGGACCTTGCTTCAAGCTAAGCTACATACATAAATAATAAAACTACAACTTGCATTTATCATGCTATTTGTGGCATAGTGAGTCTGCGACTTAAAAAATAAAAAGGTCTGTTTTTAAATCCAGTTCGCCATGTCCGTCTCCGTGGGTGCAATTGCACGACTGCTTGGAGTTGATGAGGTGATTGGGGCGAGTCACACCTGTTCGTTCTCTATTGATTCATTGGCTTACTGCGGCATGTGAATAAGGCACTGCGCCGACGGAGATGTATATTTATGAGCCGGCAGGATAGGGGAAGATAGAACACAAGGAGGTTAAAGAAGGGAAAAGGCAGTCATGGGAGATGATCCAGACACCAGGAAGGTGAAGGCAGCACAAGCTGGGGCTCCGTGAGAGAGCTCAGGCTTAGGCGATCTAGGGGCTGGTTCATCCCACTAACTAAGCGTGTAGAGTGGGGCGAACGAAATGTAAGACCACCCAATGGATCCGAGGAGTGTCTGAGTGAGCGCGAAGGAAGACGGGAGGTGTGCCAGTTTCGGACAGTGTGACTGCGCAGTGTGGCGGCAGCCAACACAGGAGTTGGCAGAAAGCAGTTTGTGCTGCAAATGCTCTGCCAGCAACGCCCGTAAAGGGTGAGCACTTGGAGACAGAAGGTGGTGTGCTGCGATCGGAGAGACTGCATTTTAACCTCTATTTTAATGGATTTATTTATAATGGATTTTATCCCCAAGTTTCACTGGTTTTATGGATTTGCTATTTATTTGGGTACTGTATTTTTCTGAACACTGCACAATGGACACTTTCAGTTTTACTTTTGACTGTTTTTAACAAAAGCATTTGAGCACTTTCCACCACCCCCTGACTTCAATGAGATTTCTCAGCTCATCTTGGTCATAACTATCAACGGTGTTGGTTCAACAGATTCCCATGTGGGAAGAGGGAGTCTGTAGGGAACCGGCATCGTCACACTATTACACAGTAACCAGGTACATTACACATTATTGAAAAAAAAATAAAACAAGTACAACTTGGCTTGCATTATTATCCAGTAGTCCGGTACTATAGAAATAGTATTCACACATTGGAACATCATGGTCTGTATCTGATCTTTTAAAACCAAAGTATCTTCAAACAACAGACACGGCACCTTTTTTCGTTAAAAAGTTCTTCTGTGTCATCATGTTCACCTTTATTGTCTGCTACAGCTTCCGTCTAGGAATGTTCTCTCTTCATTTTCAGTGCTCAATACCGCCACTAACGCATGTACTCTGCGGCATTCCTGTTTTGCGTTGCAGCAGTGAAAATGGTCCCCCCTTAAACAGTTTCCCGCTGCGCCACGTTCCGAATGTTGTTTAGGCTATTTAAACCGGAGTTCCGGTATAAGACAAATCCATATCATAACAAAAATAAAAAACGGTTTTTGGTATGAACCGGTATACCGCCCAGCACTAGTTATCAGTTATTTATTTTAGATTTTATGCTGTGTTACTCTGTTGGGTTTAAACCTGCTCTACTAATGATATCCTCTCTGCAATTGAAATAATCTTTTTCTAAAAGAAGATGATGCTTTACCAATTGGTCAGATTTTACTTAAACCATCTTGCTGTAGTTCCCTGTAGTTACCTAACCTGCAACATTTTGATCTTAGTGAAATATTTTTGAACGTCATCTGTGCTTTTTAGTTCTTTACAATTTTGGATTCCTTAACATTAGAATTCCTGAAGCCTATGAAAAAACTCGCAATTGCTATCCTGGCCCACCCTTCACCCTTTCCAACATCTTTTGTTTTGTAAATGTGTCGATCAGCAGAAGCAGTAAGCAGATTGCTGTCCCATCCCCCGCCTTGACGGAGCTCAGCTCGTGGGAAAAAAGTTCTTCCAGCTTAAGCCAAGGCTCCTTATTTGCATGTGAGATCTGGAGTTGTATAGGATAAATAATCTATACTAATAAAAGGCAAAGCCCTCACTCACTCACTCACTGACTCACTCACTCACTCACTGACTCATCACTAATTCTCCAACTTCCCGTGTAGGTAGAAGGCTGAAATTTGGCAGGCTCATTCCTTACAGCTTACTTACAAAAGTTGGGCAGGTTTCATTTCGAAATTCTACGCCTAATGGTCATAACTGGAAGGTATTTTTCTCCATTAACTGTAATGGAGTTGAGCTGGAATGACGTGGGGGGGCGGAGTTTCGTGTGACATCATCACGCCTCCCACGTAATCACGTGAACTGATTGTCAACGCAGTGCGTAGAAAACCAGGAAGACCTCCAAAAAGCGCTTAAGAAAACATGCATTATATAATTGAGAAGGCAGCTAAAACAATAAGAAGCGAAGCGAGTGACATATACTACCATATTCATGAGTGTTGCTGCCTCGAAAGAAAGCAAGGTGTAAACCTAAACTTTAAATTAAGTTCATAGACAGGCTACCGCTGGCGTTTCACATGCCCACAACTGATGCGGGATACAAGTTTAATGAGAGGACGCAGGATATAAACGAGAGTTTTGATCACTTTGTAACTAAGTTAAAATTGTAGGTGAAGGGGTGTGCTTATGCAAATTCCGAGACTGTGTTTGTGGGGATTGACAGTTAAGGCGGGTGGGGAGTCACGCCATCATCTCCCTCCCATTCATCTAATTTCGTCTGAGCTGAGCTCAGCGGCTAATGCCGTCTTCAAGCAACT
The DNA here is from genome assembly GCF_016835505.1 of Polypterus senegalus. NCBI lineage: Eukaryota > Metazoa > Chordata > Cladistia > Polypteriformes > Polypteridae > Polypterus > Polypterus senegalus. Next base: position 142,110,426 of record NC_053156.1, read on the forward strand.
TCGTCAGAATGCCACCAAATACTCACAGAAAAATCCACAAGTTAATACACACGCTGTCTCTAGAGTTTCTCCACACTGAATCCTCCAGGCACTACTTACAAAAGGTCACATTGACAATCGTGTTACGTTATTTTTAAAATCTTTCCTTTTCTTAGCACAAGCACAGCTGAGAAGCTTGATGCATGTGCTCCATAACGCGTTAAAAAATAATGCATTTAATCACACTTTGCATTACAAGCAAGGGGAGCTTTTGTCAATGCATGATTTCCTGGTACACGATTACATTGATCAGCGATCCCGATTCATTTTACCCTCGCACCACCTTAGTTTGAGAAGAAGTCTGAAAAATATGAGGTTAACACAGAAAAACATCACCAATTCAAGCTTTATGAATAATCGATTCGCCATCAATAATTGTTTTGGTAAAGCCATCCTCCTTCCATTTTATAATTTTTCCGCCATAGCCATGATTAAATGAACGGTAAATAAAGTAAGAGCAAAGCGAGGGTGACTTATTTAGGCAGGCATATATATGACAGCAACACTCATGACAATGTCAATCATGTTACGTTATTATTAAAATGTTTCCTTTTCTTTTCATTACTTCTTTAACACACTACTTCTCCGCTGTAGGCGCGGGATTTTGCTATATATATAATATATGAATGACCTCCAAAGAGCGCTGAGACTTTTGATATCATGAACGTGTCTGCAAAACTGTGGTCTCCTGCCCAGCAAAAGTCGAGCAGCCAGCGCGCGCATAGCTGTGCCGCCTTTGAGACGCTGACTGCGCTTCTGCCTTAAGTCAAAGTGAGCACTTTTAATTTTTTCATCCTCCCCGCGCTATAGCCCAGACAAGTGCAAACACGGACCCCTTTTCTACACCACGGCAAAATAATATTAAGGCGATTCACACTTTCTTTTGCACGATACGATTATGAGGTCTCACCTCGGATTATGAAGACACGCGCACGAGTGGAGGACTGACAGTGCCATCACAGCTGATTAATGGCAGGGACGCCTCACCAGTCTACACAAGACCCACCGCGACTGTCCCCAAAAGGCGATCATAACGCCAGCTTAACACATCTCTCTATACTATATAAAAGAAAAAGGCAACTTTCCTTTCTTTACACCTTTTATCCCAAACCAAAGCCTTTCTCTTTTAACAGTGCAGAGGAAACAAAACGAATTTTCTTTAAATGTCGGTAAGGCACATTACCAGAGGCACAAATTTGAACGCTCACATAGAAAATGTAATTTCTATACCACAGCCGTCGTGTAGCGCTTTCAAAAGGGATCTACTACCGAGAGATGATCCATATATATTTTAGCTGCTGTTAGTTACTTACCTGTTGTGTTACACAGTCTTTAAAATGTAGTTTACCCAACCACTCCAGTAGTGCTCAATGTACCTGTACTTCTTAAAACGTTAATGTTTTACTGTTTAATAACTTATAGACTATATTTTATTATTTTTCCCTTGCACTCAGTGACCAAAGCTATACACACACATATAGACACATACAAACATACACACAAGTATATATATGTGTATATATATGTATGTATGTGTATATATATATATACACACACACCCCTATCTACATTATATATATATATATATATATATATATATACACACACATACATACATACATACATACATACACACATATATATAATTTGTGTGTGTGTATGTATGTATGTGTGTGTATATATGATGTAGATAGGTATGTATATATATATGTGTATATGTAGATATGTATATATAGATATGTAGATATGAAGATATGTATGTGTATATATATGTATATATATATATATGTATGTGTGTGTGTGTGTGTGTGTGTGTATATATATATGACAGCAGCAATCCAAGCTTTGAGAAAACAGTAAAAGGAGGCGTGTCAGACGTGTGGTACATTTTCTGATGCAGCTACGAAAACAACTTTGTGATGCTGCTGCCAAATACACAAAACAATTACTTTGACAATCATGTTACATTATTTTAAAATGTTTCCTTTTCTTTTCATAACTTCTTAACACATGACATCGCATGTAAGCTGGTATTTTGCTATATATATATATATATATATATATCACAGCGACACTCATAACAGTGACAAAACAATTACATTGACAATCATGTTACGCTATTTTCAAAATGTTTCCTTTTCTTTCTCTTTCCTTCTTTAACACACTACTTCTCAACTGCCAAGTATATATATATATATATATATATATATATATATATATATATATATATATATATAGATAGATAGATATGAGAACAATATATATATATATATATATATATACTGTATATATATAGATACTGTAGATAGATAGATATATATATATATATAGATAGATAGATATATATATATATATATATATATATATATATATATATATATAGATAGATAGATAGATATGAGAACAACACTCATATCAATGACAAAACAATTACATTAACAATCATGTTACTTTATTTTTAAAATTTTTCCTTTTCTTCTTCGTACCTTCTTTAACACACTACTTCTCCGCTGCGAAGCGCGGGTATTCTGCTAGTCTATACTAATAAAAGGCAAAGCACTCACTCACTCACTCACTCACTCACTCACTCACTCACTCTCTCTCTCTCCAACTTACCGTGTAGGTAGAAGGCTGAAATTTGGCAGGCTTATTCCTTACAGCCTAGTTACAAAATTTAAGTAGGTTTCATTTCGAAATTCTACACGTAACGGTCGACAACGTCCGCCATGTTGAACTTTCTTATTTATGGCCTCATCTTCACGAAATTTGGTAGGCGTCTTCCCTGCGCTAACCAAAACTATGTACATACTTATTTCGGTGGTTTGATGCCACTTTCGGACGCCATATTGAACTTTCCAACGTCACTAATTCTCCAACTTTCCGTGTAGGTAGAAGGCTGAAATTTGGCAGGGTCATTCCTTACAGCTTACTTACAAAAGTTAAGCAGGTTTCATTTTGAAATTCTACGAGTAACGGTCATAACAGTCGACAACGTCCACCATGTTGAACTTTCTTATTTATGGCCCCATCTTCACGAAAGCCTTCTTCATGGAGCCAGGTGGGAGGCTGGGGAATCATTGTCAGCCAGGGAAGCTGCTACCAAACGTCCCAGGGGAGGTATTGAGCTGTCCATGGTGGCTCCCCCGGAACATATACAGCACCCGGCTGTCCATCACAGTATGTATGTGTGTGTACAGACTTTCGCGGTTTCACTCAATCGCGGATTTTTAAATGTAAGCACATCTAAATATATATCACAGATTTTTCGCTGGTTCGCGGATTTCTGCAGACAGTGGGTCTTTTAATTTATGCTACACGCTTCCTCAGTTTGTTTGCCCTGTTGATTTCATACAAGGGACGCTATTGGCGGATGGCTTAGAAGCTACTCAATCAGAGCATGTATTACATATTAACTAAAACTCCTCAATGCTATAAGATATGCATCCCGCGCGGAGCTTGATTGTTTCCTTGTCTCTGCCTCTCTCTCACCCTCTCTGATATTCTCTGCGCCTGACGGAGGGGGTGTGAGCAGAGGTGCTGATTGCTTAAAAGATACTGACGCTCCTCTAAAAACATGCTGCTTTATTGCGGTGCTCGGCATATTTAAAAGCACAAAAGCACACATATTGATTTTTTGATTGTTGCTTTAATCTCGCTCTCTCTCTGACGTTCTCTGCGCCTGACGGAGGAGATGTGAGCAGAGGGGCTGTTTGCACAGAGGCTGTTTGCTTAGAAGATATTAACGCTCCTCTAAAAATGCCGCGGCAAACTTAAAAGCACAAGTATTGATTTTTTGATTGTTTGCTTTTCTTTGCGAGCTCTCTCTCTCTCTCCCTTTGAAATTCTCTACTCCTGAAGAGAAGAAGATCTATTTGCATTCTTTTAATTGTGAGAAAGAACTGTCATCTCTGTCTTGTCATAGAGGACAGTTTAAACTTTTGACTAAAGGGTGTTATTTCATGTCTACAGGGCTCTAATAATGTTAACAGTGTGGGAGAGTTTATAAGGGCTTAAAATATATAAAAATAACTACACAAACATATGGTTTCTACTGCTGATTTTTAGTCTATCGGGGTTCTGGAACGCAACCCGCGATCGAGGAGGAGGATATATATATATATATATATATATATATATATATATATATATATATATATATATATATATACATATATATATATATATATATACACACACACAGTGGGCACGGAAAGTATTCAGACCCCCTTCAATTTTTCATTCTTTGTTATATTGCAGCCATTTCCTAAAATCATTTAAATTCATTTATTTCTTCTTTAATGTACACACAGCACATCATATTGACAGACAAAAAAATTATTTTTTAAATTGTTGCAGATTTATTAAAAAAGAAAAACTGAAATATCATATTGTCCTAAGTATTCAGACCATTTGCTCAGTATTTAGTAGAAGCACCCTTTTGAACTAATACAGCCATGAGTCTTTTTGGGAAAGATGCAACAAGTTTTTCACACCTGGATTTAGAGATCCTCTGCCATTCCTCCTTGCAGATCCTCTCCAGTTCTGTCAGGTTGGATGGTAAACGTTGGTGGACAGCCATTTTAGGTCTCTAGAGATGCTCAATTGGGTTTAAGTCGGGGCTCTGGCTGGGCCATTCAAGAACAGTCACAGAGTTGTTGTGAAGCCACTCCTTTGTTATTTTAGCTGTGTGCTTAGGGTCATTGTCTTGTTGGAAGGTAAACCTTCGGCCCAGTCTGAGGTCCTTAGCACTCTGGAGAAGGTTTTTGTCCAGGTTATCCCTGTACTTGGCCGCATTCATCTTTCCCTCGATTGCAACCAGTTGTCCTGTCCCTGCAGCTGAAAACACCCCACAGCATGATGCTGCCACTGCCATGCTTCACTGTGGGGACTGTATTGGACAAGCGATGAGCAGTGCCTGGTTGTCTCCATACACTGAGGAGAGGAAAGACACATGACGGCCCGCATGGAGTTTGCTAAAAGACACCTGAAGGACTCTGAGATGGTGAGAAATAAGATTCTCTGGTCTGATGAGACCAAGAAAGAATTTTTTGGCCTTAATTCTAAGCGATATGTGTGGAGACAACCAGGCACTGCTCATCACTGTTCTTGAATGGCCCAGCCAGAGCCCTGACTTAAACCCAATTGAGCATCTCTGGAGAGACCTAAAATGGCTGTCCACCAACGTTTACCATCCAACCTGACAGAACTGGAGAGGATCTGCAAGGAGGAATGGCAGAGGATCCCCAAATCCAGGTGTGAAACACTTGTTGCATCTTTCCCAAGATGACTCATGGCTGTATTAGCTCAAAAGGGTGCTTCTAATAAATACTGAGCAAAGGGTGTGAATACTTAGGACCATGTCATATTTCAGTTTTTCTTTTTTAATAAATCTGCAACAATTTCAAAAATTCTTTTTTTGTCTGTCAATATGGGCTGCTGTGTGTACATTAATGAGGGAAAAAATGAATTTAAATGATTTTAGCAAATGGCTGCAATATAACAAAGAGTGAAAATTGAAGGGGTCTGAATACTTTCCATCACTGTTTATATATATATATATATATATATATATATATACAGTGGAACCTCGGTTCACGAACGCCCCGTTCACGCACCAAAAGATCGCCAAATTTTTGCCTCGGTTCACAACCACACACTCGGTATATGAACAAGCCAGTTTCCCTTGCCTGTCTAAGCTGAGCTGAAAGAGAGAGAGAAAGAGCGAGCGAGCACGTGCCCGCTAGGGAGGGGAGGAGGAGATTGCTTCACGTGTTTGCTGAATAAGCCAGTTTCCCTTGCGTCCTCAGTTTAGAGAGAGAGAGAGAGCGAGAGCGAGCGAGCACGTGCCTGCTGGGAAGGGGGAGGAGGAGATTGCTGCACGTGTTTGCCTGCCTATCTGTAGGCTGTAGTGCAAGTGAAACCATCCCCCTCCCCCCACAGGCAGCCTGAGAGAGAAACAGAGCTGCCATGCTTTTTCATTTAAGCAAAGCCGCTCCTTGTTCATTGTTTTCAATAAGACGTGCACTCTCTTTGTGCTCTACAGTATTTCATGTGCTTTTGCAGTTAACTATGGCTTCTAAGCAAGTGGAGAGTGGTCAGAAGAAAGTTTTGAAGAAAATTGAAATCGAAGTAAAGAAAGAAATTACAAAGGTGGAAAAAAACTGTTTACCAGTTTACTCATTTACCAATCGGAGAACCCTCGTGCTTTCAAGCAGCACAATGTAAACAAAGCCAGACTGCCAGTAATGTGGAGGGTCACAAGAACTTTGTTTTTGGAATGGCTGAATGAGGCTTTCACTCCCGCCAGCTAAACAGCTAAAAGCACCAGAAACCCAAGAAATCACAAGAGAGAAAACACCTGAAGGAAAACACTTCATGTCAGAACTCGTTTCATGCAAGGTTAGTATTCTTGGTTGTTTTTGTATTACGGATTTTTCAAAAGTAATTTTTTTAGTTCATAATGCGATTTATTGCAATGTTATTTTTCTCTTTTTTCAAATGTTCGCTTTTTTCCTTGTGCTTAAAACTCATGAAAGGTTTACAGATGGAGTTTTTCATAGCGCGATTAGGTGCGATGTTACCATTTCTCTTTTTCAAATGTTCGCTTTTTTCCTTGTGCTTAAAACTCATTAAAAATTGTTTACATGGAGGACTTCATCGTGTGATTTGTTGCAATGTTACTTTTTTGGTTGCTTGTGAGTTGGTTTTAAATGAAGTTCGGATTTGTGAGATGTTTTTTTCTGCTGTGCTTAAAACTCATTTTAAAAACATTGTTTACAGCGATCAGGCTTTAGGTTTAATAGCGTGATCTCCTGCAATCTTACTTTTTTGTTTGCTTGTGAGTTGGTTTTTGCAAGCGCTTCGGATTTTTTTTCTGCTGTGCTTAAAAGTCATTTTAAAAAAAATGCTGCGCGAACACGCTACAGAGAGATTAGCTGCGCAGGCAGCTGACAGGGAAGGGATTGGGGGGACGGATAGGTGTGTGTGTGTGTGTGTGTGTGTGTGTAGGGCCAAGGCACACAGAGTGAGCGCGTGAGCGAGCCAGCTCCTGTAGCTGAGGTAGGGAGGGGCTTTGTTGGTGTGTGTGCTACAGAGAGAGAGCTGAGCAGCCAGCTCGTGTAGCTGATCAGGGAGCCTGGGTGTTTTGTGTCAGTGTTATTCAATGTTTTTACATTAGTTTACTATTACACTGTGGATTCTGTAGTGTAATTAACTATATTTGTGCTTAATCTTTACATATTTTTACATATTTACATACAGTTTGTACAGTCCGAACGGATTAATTGTATTTACATACAATCCTATGGGGAAACTGCTTCGTTCATGACCAACTCGGTTTACGACCAAAGTTCTGGAACGAATTATGGTCGTGAACCGAGGTTCCACTGTATATATGTATATATATATATATATGTATATATATGTATGTATATATATATATATGTATATGTATATGTGTGTGTGTGTATATATATATATGTGTGTGTTATATATATATAAACTGCTCAAAAAAATTAAAGGAACACTTTTAAAACACATCAGATCTCAATGGGAAAAAGAAATCCTCCTGGATATCTATACTGATATAAACTGGGTAATGTGTTAGGAACGAAAAAATGCCACATCGTTTGATGGAAATGAAAATGATCAACCTACAGAGCCCTGAATTCAAAGACGACCCAAAAATCAGAGTGAAAAAATTATGTGGCAGGCTAGTCCCTTTTGCCAAAATTTAATTGCAGCAACTCAAAATTGTACGCAGCACTTTGTATGGCCCCTGTGTTCTTGTATATATGCCTGACAACATCGGTGCATGCTTCTAATGAGATAACAGATGGTGTTGTGGGGGATCTCCTCCCAGATCTGGACCCAGGGCATCACTGAGCTCCTGGACAGTCTGAGGTGCAACCTGGCGGCATTGGATGGACCAAAACATAATGTCCCAGAGGTGTTCTATTGGATTTAGGTCAGTAAAGTGTGGTGGCCAGTCAATGGTATCAATTCCTTCATCCTCCAGGAATTGTCGTGCACCAGGAGCCACTGTACCAGCATAGGGTCTGACAATGGGTCCAAGGATTTCATCCTGATACCTAATGGCAGCCAAGGTGCCTTTGTCAAGCCTGTAGCGGTCTGTGTGACCCTCCATGGATATGCCTCCCCAGACAATCATTAACCCACCACCAAACTGCTCATGCTGAATGATGTTACAGGCAGCATAATGTTCTCCATGGCTTCTCCAGACCCTTTCACTTCTGTCACGTGCTCAGGGTGAACCTCCTCTCATCTGTAAAAAGCACAGGGCACCAGTGGTGCATCTGCCAATTCTGGTATTCTATGGCGAATGCCAATCGAGCTGCATGCTGCTGGGCAGTGAGCTCAGGGGCCATTAGAGGCCATGGGGCCCTTGGGTCACCCTCATGAAGTCTTTCTGGTTGTTTGGTCAGAGACATTCACACCAGTGGCCTGCTGGAGGTCATTTTGTAGGGCTCTGGCAGTGCTCATCCTGTTCCTCCTTGCCCAAAGGAGCAGATACTGGTCCTGCTGATGGGTTATGGACCTTCTATGGCCCTCTCCAGCTCTCCTAGAGTAACTGCTTGTCTCCTAGAATCTCCTCCATGCCCTTGAGACTGTGCAGGGAGACACAGCAAACCTTCTGGCAATGACACGTATTGATGTGCCATCCTGGAGAAGTTGGACTACCTGTGCAACCTCTGTAGGGTCCAGGTATCGCCTCATGCTACCAGTAGTGACACTGACTGTAGCCAAATGCAAAAGTAGTGAAGAAACAGTCAGAAAAGATGAGGAGTGAAAAATGTCAGTGGCCTCCACCTGTTAAACCATTCCTGTTTTGGGGGTCATCTCATTGTTGCCCCTCTAGTGCATCTGTTGTTAATTTCATTAACACCACAGCAGCTGAAACTGATTAACAACCCCCTCTTCTACTTAACTGGCCAGATTAATATCCCATAAGTTTCATTGACTTTATGCTATACTCTGATTAAAAAGTGTTTCTTTAATTCTTTTGAGCAGTATATATATATATATATATGTTTGTACGCCCATGTAACCTTATCTGCGTTACATAGTTAGATGTCTGTACCCTGCCACCCTGAGCTCTGTCACTGCCCTATGCTGCTTCCCAAAGTGGGGGGCTACTCATAGTAAAGTGCTTTTTCCATACAAAAAGCTTAAGAGTCACACTAGTGACATCTATTAGATCGGACGTGAAAAATGAAGATTAGCAAAAATCTACATATAGTAATTGAGCAGGATAGAGATTCAAAAGATCAGTCTTGAGAATTTAAGAAATTCTTACATGCAATGCAACTTAAACTCTTTTTCATTCTTTCATCACATTCTCTCTGGACTACTTTATTTCTGTTCTTTATGCAGGATAAACAAAATTCAGCTGCCAGAAATCTATCTCATACTAGACCTTGGCAGTATATTACTCTTGTAATAAGGACAAATGTAGTCAGAAAAAAAGTTTGGGAAAGGCCACCACATATACTTGAAGAAACTGGTAGAAAAAAATAAACACATTTTTACAGACTGGAGTGCAAAACAGAACTGACTAACAGGTTGAAAGGCTTTTCTATAAATATGGTCAAATGGAGGAAGAGTTGGAGTCAGAGAGGCCGGAACAGGAATTTATGTGGCAGGAATAGGGGTTCTGGGTACCAGACATAACATCATCAGACAATGCCAGAAGTGACATCAACAGGGCCCATATTGGTGGTGATGTCATTGGGAGGCGTGTTTTTCGGCTGGTCTGCAAAGGGACAAAAGGAGAAAGGAACTGGTGACAGCGCCAACCTCAAGTCTGACTGAGAAATAGCACTATTTGAGCCTGCAGACCATCTCCTTTGCGCACATATTACACAGCCCCCATCTCAGCCCAGACCTGTCGGGTCAGGTGGCCCGAACCGAGAGGTCATGAACCTAAAAAAGAGCAACAGCATTGGCCTGGAGAGGACTACAATGCTAAAATACTGAAAACTTATTAGGTTGAAGACCAGCGAGTGACACATGGGTTGAACTCCTTATGCACTACCATCCACTATAAAGTGGCATTATCTGTGACAAAGGTGAACTCACGGCCCAAGAGGTAGTACCTCAGTTGTGTTACTGCCCATTTAATCGGCAAAATGTTCCATTCCACTGCCCCATACCTGGTTTCCCTATCCAGCAGTTTCTGGTTCAGGGACATGATGGGTGTTTGACACCATCAACACTTTGGTTTAATGCAGCACCCAGTCCTATCGGTCTGGAGGATATAAAGATAGATAGATAGATACTTTATTAATTCCAAGGGGAAATTCACATAATCCAGCAGCAGTATACTTATACAAAGAAACAATATTAAATTAAATAGTAATAAAAATGAAAAACATAAAAATAAAATTAATGTTAGCATTTACTCCCCCAGGTGGAATTGAAGAGTCGCATAGTGTGGGGGAGGAACAATCTCCTCAGTCTGTCAGTGGAGCAGGACAGTGACAAAAGTCTGTCATTGAAGCTACTCCTCTGTCTGGAGATGACACTGTTAAGTGGATGCAGTGGATTATTCATGATTGACAGGAGTTTGCTTAGTGCCCGTCGCTCTGCCACAGATGTTAAACTGTCCAACTTTAATCCTACAATAGAGCCTGCCTTCTTAACCAGTTTGTCCAGGCGTGAGGCGTCTTTCATCTTTATGCTGCCACCCCAGCACACCACCGCGTTGAAGAGAGCACTCGCCACAACTGTCTGGTAGAACATCTGCAGCATCTTACTGCAGATGTTGAAGGATGCCAACCTTCTCAGAAAGTATAGTCAGCTCTGACCTTTTTTACATAGAGCATCAGTATTGGCAGTCCAGTCCAATTTGTCATCCAGCTGCACTCCCAGATATTTAAAGTTCTGCACCCTCTGCACACAGTCACCTCTGATGATCACAGGGTCCATGAGGGGCCTAGGCCTCCTAAAATCCACCACCAGCTCCTTGCTTGGTCTTGCTGGTGTTAAGGTGTAAGTGGTTTGAGTCGCACCATTTAACAAAGTCTTTGATTAACTTTCTGTACTCCTCCTCCTGCCCACACCTGATGCAGCCCACAATAGCAGTGTCATCAGCGAACTTTTGCACGTGGCAGGACTCCGAGTCATGTTGGAAGTCTGATGTATATAGATTGAACAGGACCGGAGAAAGTACAGTCCCCCGCGGCTCCCCTGTATTGCTGAACACAATGTCAGACCTGCAGTTCGCACATATTGAGGTCTGTCTGTAAGATAGTCCACAATCCATGGCACCAGTTGTGAGTCTACTCCCATCTCAGTCAGCTTGTCTCTAAGGAGCAGAGGTTGGATGGTGTTGAAGGCGCTAGAGAAGTCCAAAACATAATTCTTACAGCACCACTGCCTCTATCCAGGTGGCAGAGGGATCGGTGTAGCATATAGATGATGGCATCCTTTGCTCCCACCTTCTCCTGGTATGCGAACTGCAGAGGGTCGAGGTCGTGGCGGACCTGTGACCTCAGGTGGTGAAGCAGCAGCCGCTCCATGGTCTTCATCAGATGTGACGTCAGAGCAACAGGCCGGAAGTCATTCAGCTAAAGCTTAATAATTCATAAAGCAGAGAGAAATTAGAAACCATTTAAACAGTTACCTACATAAGGACCTGCTTCTAGTCATGAAATGCAGCATCAGCGTAATCATCCCATACAACAGCATTAGGGGCCTGCTTCTTTGTTAAATCTGTCAAGGAAGATGTTCAGTCTCAGAGAACCATGGTACAAAAAAGGCTTGGATCTGCCGCTTGGTTTTCAGATGGGGGCATTTCAATACGGCATCTACCTTGGAATACTATAGTTTGACTGACCCCCTACCCACACGGTGACCTAAATATTTGGCCATGATCAATCCAAAGAAACACTTCTTAGGATTGATTCGGAGCCCAGCTTTTTCCAAGAGTCTGGAGCACAGCCTGAAACTTCTCTGTTTCTTCCATGTGTCGGAACAGATGACTTTATTATCCATAGGCTAGCAGCACTATAGGAATTGTGGGGCTGTAGCACTTTTTCCTCCAGAACCTGGAAGGCAGCAGGTACCCTGTGCAAACCAAATGGAAAAACACGATATTGCCAGTGCCCACTAGGGGTGCTAAACGTTGTCTTAGCCTTTGCAGAATCCATTAAGGGAACCTTCCAGTACCCCTTCATCATATCAAGAGTGGTGAAGTATTTCGACTTTCCAAGCCACTCAAGTAGGTTGTCCACTTGCGCATTCGGGTAGGCATTGAATTTGAGACTTGATTAAGTCGACGAAAGTCATTACAGGTCCTCCAACTTCAGTCTGGCTTAGGGACCATGACAATGCTGAACATTTTTTTCTCAAAAGAAAGTGTACTAACAGTTGAGTGCTATCTTTCTCACCCCAACACAATCAGTCTGCAAAGCATCTCTCTCAGTGTTAACATTTTTTTTAGTTTTGGTAAACTTATTTGCTATATCATTTTCACAACAGTTTTAGAAATTTGGGAGACTAGTTCATAAGATAATCAAATGAAGAAGAGTGAGTTGTTAATAATAAAATAAATGTATCTAACATTTATTTTAATGTTATTAATTTTAATCAACAGTGAAAAAGCCTTTATTTTGGACAGATTTGCCATGTTTGGTAACCTTTGACTGTCCTTAAAAATAAATACAGGAATAGGCTGAAGTTAGAAGAAGAACTGTGCAACCATGAAGCAAGCTCAGCTTTTACATTGACTTAGAACCATCTGGGAGTTATTTTTCTCCTTTCTTGGCCATAAGTTTTATGTAACTTGTGAGTTATGTTTCTCTTGCTTTTGATCTGAATTCATATGTAATTGTGTACTTGATGCAAATGTGATATATCGAGATATCATGCTTTTTAATTCCATATAAAATTGCATATCTGTCAAACAGCTTCACGAATCCTTTCTTTGTCTGCATTATGTTACATCATCAGCTGTTCATTGTGTTGACTATGACAGGAGTAATTGTACCAGCAGATTTTGAGCTCTCATTTGTTTTCTAAACATTTCAGCCAGTTAATCATAAACATTAACAGATAAAGGAGTTTAGTGTTGTTTCATTACCCCTTTGTGACAGTTTCGCACAAAGCGGTACATTGTGATTCACAACATAGAAGCTTCAGAGTTTAACCGGTTTCAAAGCCAGAGTGCAACAGTACACCGCTGAGGTGAACAATGGTTACAGTGAGATACCTTAAAATCACATGTTACCTCCCTCATACTGCTTGATCACATTCATTTTTGTGTCAAGATCAATTGTCTTTTTTCCTGTAATTGTAAGACAAATGTAACCCAAAATAATTAACACCACTGCAGGTAATAAACTGAGATCGAGATGAATGAGTCACGGTATGTGGAGCTGGCATTGTTTGCCTGTGAGACACGGTAGCGGTCGTAAGTTTAATGGTTGTAAAACTCATAGGTCATTATTTGACGACAACCTGTCCATGGAAAATTAAAGAACACAGACCAACAAAAAAAATATCAACTGTTACATTTCCCAAATTCAGTATTATGGAGGCACAAATATAAAGAAATGCCATCTTTAGTTGCGCATTTTAAGAATTCAACACTAAACCATTAAAGACCTCAAAATGGCAACATTTGAAAATATTTAAAGTTCTGGATGTGGTACTCCAAAAAATGTTGAGAACCCCTAGCCTAAAGATATTGCATAACATTTTATCACATGTATGTCACATTTCTGCTGTAGTTTGACATTTGCTTTGAGTAATAGGTCTGCCGGTATCCAAAATCATGCCATGTGACTGCTGTTAGCAGAGACAAAGACCCAAGATCATGCCTAGCTTTGAAGCATTAGGTTCTTATTAGTATGGGTGTGACCAGGTGGTACAATAGGTTAAAAAAATGCCAACCCCGAATTAGGTCAACTTAATCTGTTAACATTGAAAGGAGGATCAAATTTTCTTTTAACAAGAGACAACGCTTGTCTGGGAGTATTATTGCATTTGCTTGTTACAGCCTAATCATAAACATAAATTAATTTAGATGGCCTGAATGATCTTCATTTTCTCATTATCGTTCTTTTATGTGTAAACTTTGAGAGTTTATATCAGTGTGAACATTTTGAGATATGTATGATTGTCTGCCTCTCGTACTTTACATGTTGAACAAGTGTTGCTGTAACTTTTTGCCATTATGGTTTCTTATATTTTCATACATACAATCTTTTGAGCAGATTAATTTACATAAACAGAAAATAAATCTCTCAGTTACAGAAATGGTCAACTGTATAACAAGCAAACAGAGAAGCTTTCTTTTAAATTTGGCAACAGAGCTTAGTATTGTGTAATCATTAAAGCACATTTTGCTTAAATTGGAAAGGTAAAAAAAAAACTTAAAAGGTTTGGAAACCCTTTTAGATTCATTAGTTAAATTTTCTTATCATGTAGAAAAATATTTGTGTTTATTCTACAAATTCTGTCCAAGCAGCTTTGAGTGCAAGGCAGAAACTAACCATGGAAAGGAAGTCAGTTCATCCCAGATCATACTCACAAATATGTGAACTACACAGACTTTGACTGACAGCTGACTAGAATTCAAACCTGGTTTCTTTGAGATGTACTGAAAAGCATTATATAAATATATTATTATTATTATTATTAATTGTTACCCAAATCCACAATATTTATTTGTAACATCTCCTTGTTGATGTGAAACAACAGTTTAAACAGGTGATGAATTAACCCAATAATACTTTCTATGAAAGTAATTGGCTGACACCTTGAGAGTATGCCATAAAACTGTCTTCACTCTGCATGCCCTATCTTATTCTGACCATCAAAGAGATTAAAGAAATGCAGCAACTGCTGCACACAATGTATATAATCCCAAAATAATGTAGAGTGGCCATGATTACTCAAGGACTTTGCTGACTATGGTCAATAAATTGTATCTGTATTTAGCTCAATTATTAATTCTTCCAGTGCAGCTTATGTAATGTGTCTTCAATTTTTCAGTGACAAATTTGCAAACCTAAATAGCTGAACTGATACAAGCTTGTCATCAACTTGTGTTCCTCCCTGTCTTCCATGTTTGTCCACTTCTTTCCCAGATGTTTGCCAATTTCTTCTCAATTTATCAGTTATCTGCTATTTAAAATGAGGTCTATTTCTGGTGTACTAGTGCCCCACGACACTCATCATATCCTGTCTTCATGTTGTAACCTTAACCGTTACAACAATAATAAAATTTTCCTTGACACTGTCTGTGATCTGTCTGCTTAAAATTGCTTCTATAACCACAACATTAAAAGCCTGGTCCTGATGCTGACCATATAAACAATTTTCAGCAGTTATTGTTCTTCCAAGTATTTTGGCTTCTTTATTCACCAAGTACAGTAATTAACTTTTATTAATTGATGTAACCCCTTCAGTCTGGTTTCTGAGCCCAGCAGAAACTTCTCTACTTCGAGAAATGAACTATTTACTTTTGGCAACAAACTCTGGACAAATCAGTATATTCATTCTGTTAGACTTCAGCGCAACATCTGATACTGTTAATCATGATGTTCTATTGCTCAGAATGGAGAGCATCCTGGTTATTTCTGGCACCACTCTGCAGTGATTTATGTCCTGTTTAATTGACAGGCAAGTTTGTCAACAATCAGGTTCAGATTAGCATCAGACTCACAAAACTTGTTTATATCTTAAAAAGTTTTTACAGAACTATTAGTGAAAATCAAAATTTTCTGTCTTTCAAACATTACAATTTTACATGTGGCCTACAGAGGCTCATCTTTTCAATAATGAAACAGTAGGCTATTTAACCACTTTAATTTTTGGATTATTTTCTACGTACTGCTGTGCTTCATCAGTATCTCTTCATGCATTACATTTCAATTGTAGAAAGCCTTACAGTTATAGCGAAAAGGGGCAGATCTCAGTGGGATATTTTTTAAGCTATAGAAATGTACTTGCTGAAAAGGGCAGAAAATATGTTTAAATGTTAAGTATTTCTATTATTTTTCTATCAGCAAAGCTCTGTAGCAAGACTAAAAATTACCAGTATATGCAATTATGTTTCAGTCACACCGGACTATCAGTGACTGGCCAGTACTAAGCACAGAAATCATTTTACCTAACCTCGACTACTCAGATTATTTTACAGAAAAATTTTATTTGTAGTGTTGTTTGTATTTATTGAATATCCAGAATACACTGTTACATTTTCTAAAACCTGTTAACCATTCTTTCTACCTATTTATAAATATACCCAGTATAAAATAAAAATAAAAAAAAACACTTTATGTGTTGGACATTTTCTATTTTCTAAAAAATAAAAGGTAAAGGTAGTAAAGTCCTATAACTGGTAAATAACTGTCAAATACATGGCATGGCCTCCAGTCTGTATCTGGGTTATATTTTACAGTATACATCACATTGAACAGAGTTACTTTATATTTTAGTGGACCCCAAATTGTGATTTTGGCTAAACAGTAAAATATAGATTAGAGAAAACCAGAACGAGAACTTGAGATTTTTGGAAAAGATTAAAATTGTTTTAATGTGTTATTTCAACCTCATTTTTTTGAAACTTTTAATATTTTTAAAAGTGGGCAGTTGCACTGAAGATTAAAAGTGTACCTCCAAACATGCTAAATGAATGAAGTTCAATTTATTTTTTAAATTGATAGATAGATACTTTATTAATCCCAAGGGGAAATTCACAAATATTCATAAATATTTTTGGTTTTAGCTTAGTTTTTTTTTCTTTCATAAATAATGAAAAGTAAAACCTGTTATGTGTTGTTTATCACCCAAAGTCAGCTTTTTCAAATTTTAGGACTTGGTGAGCACTTGATGAATATTAGTTATGTCCTAATATGTAAACTTTAAAATTGAAAGTGGATGTGCATATATACCCAAACAACCAGACACAACCTAGAGTCCATTTTATTAAATATGCCTATCTAGTGCTCCATTTTGTCTCGAGAACAGCCTGAATTTTCTAAGACATGGATTCACGATGATCCTAGGATCATTCTTTAGAAAATGTTCTTCATAAGAACTACAATTCCTACAGTTTTTTTGCTATACATTCATATAAACATCCCATTCCACTTCATACCAAAGTTACTGTATCACACTGAGATCTGGTGACTGTCTAAGCAAAAATGTAAACTGAAATCAGTATGACATTTACATATAAACAATATGTATGTTTGTATGTGCATAATGCATGTTAATCTCTTTTATTATTTTTTTATTCCATCTATATTTAGAAGTTGTTACAACACTCTCGGTTTGTCAAATACAAGTTTTCTGCTGGTGTCTTTCTTGAATGAAGCTGGGTGTTGAGCACCCAGGAAATAAAAACACAATGTTAATCATCAAGAGGTATATAGTTGTTCCTTTGTGATAATGCATCCATCTCATTGCTTGAGGCCTTTAGCCATTACTTTGTAGAGAACACTTTTACGAATACCTACAACTCAGTGAATTTAAGAATTGTTCTGAACTTTACAGTTACTGTCTTTTTGGATTGTGTTTGTCTCTACTATTTGCTGTTTCATATCTTTACCCACATAAAATCTTCTAAAGAACTGCCAGCAAATACCAATGTATGTAATTGTTCAGAAAAGATAACTAACTATTGTGGAAGTAACCCCAGAGGAAGACAAGAATAGTTCAATCAATCAGTTTTTATTTAGTCACAGATGAGTACATGGATTCATGCTTTGCAAAGCAGAAGAGCAAAGTTTTCCAGTTTCAGTCGGCTTTAATATTCATTTTCCTCTCTCCCCCTTACTTAAGAAACTGCATCTAAGTATTTCATCAATTTAGCCAACCATTTCTTTTTTGTGTACATGTCAAGAGGTGCCCCAAAGAAAGAAAGGTCATCTTTCCTGTGTCTAATGGATGTGTTCCTACAGGAAGTAAGCCAAGTTCAGCTTACTTCACCATATCTTATGACAGACGCCTGTATGAATAACATGCCGTTATAATAAAACAGCTTTTAATCCTTAGTAGCTTGCAAGCAGTTCAATTTTCTTTCACACTGTAACAAAGGTTTTTTTTCATTAGTGAAGGTGAACTACCTGACCAGCTTCACATTCAAAAATAGAGCAACAGAGATCATAAAACTACTTTTATTTTTTCAATTCTGTGGTTTACACATGGCATTGATATTTTTGCAAAACATAGATTTTATAACAATGTTTACAAAATGTAATGTATAGAATTTGGAGCATATTTTTGTTAAAGACATTGCAGCTTTGATTTAATAAAATTTTAATTTCTACATTTAATTTATTATCATGATCATGTCTGATGGATTTCCTTTTTCCGCACCTCCAGCCTTCTTAGTCAAGTTGGGAGTTTATTGTGCTTATTGTTTTTTTAGAGGTCTGCATTTACTTCTACCTGCCCAGCATCAGACATCAGCCTAAGGCGAGTAGGTGTGCTCTCTATTCTTCCTATTTAGGTTCAGAACCTCAACTGTTCCTTACTACCTCTAATGAGCACTTGTACCCAATGTATAATGTGTAATTTAAAGGACGACTTCTTATGGTCAGAAGAGTGACACTAAGTAAATCATACAATCAAATTTTTGTAACACATGGCAGCCTTATCAATTATAAAGCATAACATGGTAGACATGAGCAAGAAAAAATAGCTGGCATAGTTATTTCTAGCATAATGATCAACAACATGTTTTTAAAGAAATACAGTGCATCCAGAAAGTATTCACAGCGCATCACTTTTTCCACATTTTGTTATGTTACAGCCTTATTCCAAAATGGATTAAATTATTTTTTTTCCTCAGAATTCTACACACAACACCCCATAATGACAATGTGAAAAACGTTTACTTGAGGTTTTTTGTAAATTTATTAAAAATAAAAAAACTGAGAAATCACATGTACATAAGTATTCACAGCCTTTGCTCAATACTTTGTCGAAGCACCTTTGGCAGCAATTACAGCCTCAAGTCTTTTTGAATATGATGCCACAAACTTGGCACACCTATCCTTGGCCAGTTTCGCCCATTCCTCTTTGCAACGCCTCTCAAGCTCCATCAGGTTGGATGGGAAGTGTCGGTGCACAGCCATTTTAAGATCTCTCCAGAGATGTTCATTTGGATTCAAGTCTGGGCTCTGGCTGGGCCACTCAAGGACATTCACAGAGTTGTCCTGAAGCCACTCCTTTGATATCTTGGCTGTGTGCTTAGGGTCATTGTCCTGCTGAAAGATGAACCGTCGCCCCAGTGTGAGGTCAAGAGCGCTCTGAAGCAGGTTTTCATCCAGGATTTCTCCATACATTGCTGCAGTCATCTTTCCCTTTATCCTGACTAGTCTCCCAGTTCCTGCCGCTGAAAAACATCCCCACAGAATGATGCTGCCACCACCATGCTTCACTGTAGAGATGGTATTGGCTTGGTGATGAGCAGTGCCTGGTTTCCTCCAAACATGACGCCTGGCATTCACACCAAATAGTTCAATCTTTGTCTCATCAGACCAGAGAATTTTGTTTCTCATGGTCTGAGAGTCCTTCAGGTGCCTTTTGGCAAACTCCATGCGGGCTGCCATGTGTATTTTACTAAGGAGTGGCTTCTGTCTGGCCACTCTACCATACAGGCCTGATTGGTGGATTGCTGCAGAGATGGTTGTCCTTCTTGAAGGTTCTCCTCTCTCCACAGAGGACCTCTGGAGCTCTGACAGAGTGACCATCCGGTTCTTGGTCACCTCCCTAACTAAGGCCCTTCTCCCCCGATTGCTCAGTTATGATGGCTGGCCAGCTCTAGGAAGAGTCCTGGTGGTTTCGAACTTCTTCCTCTTAAGGATGATGGAGGCCACTGTGCTCATTGGGACCTTCAAAGCAGCAGAAATTTTTCTGTAACCTTCCCCAGATTTGTGCCTCGAGACAATCCTGTCTCGGAGGTCTACAGACAATTCCTTTGACTTCATGCTTGCTTTGTGCTCTGACATGAACTGTCAACTGTGGGACCTTGTATAGACAGGTGTGTGCCTTTCCAAATCATGTCCAATCAACTGAATTTACCACAGGTGGACTCAAATTAAGCTGCAGAAACATCTCAAGGATGAGCAGGGGAAACAGGATGCACCTGAGCTCAATTTTGAGATTCATGGCAAAGGCTATGAATACTTATGTACATGTGCTTTCTCAATTTTATTATTTTTAATAAATTTGCAAAAACCTCAAGTAAACTTTTTTCACGTTGTCATTATGGGGTGTTGTGTGTAGAATTCTGAGGAAAAAAATAATTTAATCCATTTTGGAATAATGCTGTAACATAACAAAATGTGGAAAAAGTGAAGCGCTGTGAATACTTTCTGGATGCACTGTATACTAAACTTTTAGTTTGATTTTCTCTTTAGCACTTGCAAAGGCTTTTATTTTGACAAAACATTTAGAAAAATTCACTTGGTTTTTAAAATTGCTTTAGCTTGCAGTTAACTTTCTTCCAAAAGAGTAATTAACTTCAAAATTGTAATATAAGCATGTAAGAGATTGCATTTTATACATTATATATAATTTAAATTTGTGTTGTAGAATTAATTTTCAAACAATCCATCATTTTATAAATGGTTCAGCTAATAATTATTATTTTATTATTGGGTTGAAGGGTGCTAGAGGTTATGCCATCATTATAGGCTGCATAGCAGTGGCTAACCCTGGATAAGGATACTTGTCTATCTCAAGACATGCTTATCAGGTACTAAATTATCACACAGTTTGTACTGGGGCTTTTCAGCCTTATTTGCCATAATATGTTTGTCAGTACTTATGTTTTGTTTCCTGTCACTTCATCTAGAAAATCTGGAAAGCAAAATGACTGTAGTTTGCAACACACTGAGTTCACTTCACTCAGTGGTCTTTAAGATGTTTCATTGAATTTTTTTAAAGAATGAAGTTAGTCCCCTTTGTAGTTTTAAGAGTGAAATAGACATGGTTTATAGGACATAGTGTTTATTTTTACATGTTATTTCATTTTCATATTTTTTATCAGTGAGCTGCATCATGGGTGACAATGAACATGTCACTTGTGATCACTTTGATAGTCATACTGTTTACTCTGATAGTCATACTCTGCAGTCAACTGCTACATTTGGTTTTTAATTCTATGGAGTTATTGAAAGGTGTAAGTAAATTTATTACTGTGATAAAGGTCTAAATGCCTTTTGGCAGTTTAAGTAAAAAATCTTTCATCATTACCTTTCCTTGTGATTACAGCATTGTTCTTCATTGTATTGTAATAGATTTAATTACGTGCAGTTATCATTTTTCTTGACATTACTCCTGATTTGACAGATTGCTTTATTTAATGTGCATCTCTGTCTCAGTTGCCAACTTGCATATTAGACCCATTGTCTATTAAATGAATATTCAAATGCTGATCTTGTAATGTCCTATTTGAAAAACTACATTATATTTATGTACCCAGTCACAAAGTACAGTGGTTGGCAATGTGGCTTTTGCCTATCTACAGAAAATAAAATTTGTACAGCATCTGTCAGTGTGTAATGTAAAATTCTGTTGCTGTTATATTTGATTTTTTTTTTAATAAAGGAATATTTTTGGTTTTGGTGTATGATTCTGTGCTCAAACCTGATTTTTTGTATAGAAATGAGTTATCTAGCTGATTTCTAAAAGTGAATTAAAACAACTTTATGTATTGATTGAACATTCTGTAATGCAGAAACTATATATTTTTTGGATGTAATTGCAAATGATTTCTATAATTGGATACATTGAGTTCCATGAAAACTCATTTTATAATGATACCACACACAAACATTTAAATTATATGTTTTTACAATAACAATCAATCTGTGTGCATTGAAGCTGTGGAAAAAAAATATTTGATTCTTCAATTTAAACTGAACAAAGTATTTTATACAGATATTCAGTTTGAAATTCTTCTTTTCTATTGAATAGGTAAGGATGTGCAGTTCCATCTAAGATAATTATTAGTGATTTTTTTTTTAGAATGTAATTTATTCTCCACAGCAATATTTCATTCACTTTTTCTGTGTAGTTTTGAAAATCTTTTTAAACTGTTTATTATTTACTGTTTTGAAAAAATGAACATTTGTTCTTATTGTTTGCATAGATTTTAATTAGTTGCATGATTCATTTTATTGCAGCATTACTAGCATTAATTATATATACTGTTTCTTCAAGTTGCTGTGAGCATATGTAAAATATAATTTGACTGATTACTTTGTAATAAATTATACTCATTAATTGTCATAAAATGAAAGGCCAGGTGTGTGAATGCTTTTAAATCACAGATGTCATGTTTCACAAAGCTTAAAAGAAAAAAAAATGCCCATGTTAAAACTTCACCTTTTTTCTCCATCATCTAGAAAGGTGCATATTTTGCAAACACATCCAGGGAAGACCTCTTAGAGACACCAAGTTTTGACTGATTAAGAACTTGAAAGGTTTCAAATTAGAAACTAACAATAATGAGCAAAAAAAAGGAGGAGGACAGGCAGAAAGTACTTTCTGGATTCAGAAAGTATTGACCCCTTCAGTTCCTGCTCACTTTATTGTATCATAGATTTAATTTTAAATGGATGAATTTGTCATTTTTACCATCAGTCTACACTCAGTAACTCATGTGACTAAATGAAAACATGCTTTCAGAAAAGTTTTGATGATAATATAATCTCTCAATTATTTTAAGCAATCAGACAGTGAATTCCATATTTTGTAGAAACATCTTTGACAGCAATTGCTGCTTCTTACATTAGTCTCTCCAAGCTTTGCACACCTGGAGGATTTCAAAAAATCCTCGAGTATCATATGCTATCTAACTGTCTCATCTAAATCTACAGTTGTGCTTGAAAGTTTGTGAACCCTTTACAATTTTCTTCCTTCTATATTTCTGCATAAATATGACCTAAAACATAATCAGATTTTCACTCAAGTCCTAAAAATAGATAAAGAAAAAACAGTTAAACAAATGAGACTAAAATATTATACTTGGTTATTTATTTATTGAGGAAAATGATCGAATATTATATATTTGTGAGTGGCAAAAGTATGTGAACCTCAAGGATTTAGCAGTTAGTTTGAAGGTGAAATTAGAGTCAGGTGTTTTCAATCAATGAGATGACAATCAGGTATGAGTGGGCACCCTGTTTTATTTAAAGAACAGAGCTCTATCAAAGTCTGCTCTTCAAAACACATGTTTGTGGAAGTGTATCATGGCAAGAACAAAGGAAATTTCTGAGGACCTCAGAAAAAGAGTTGTTGATGCTCATCAGGCTGGAAAAGGTTACAAAACCTTCTCTAAAGAGTTTGGATTCCACCAATTGTGTACAAATGGAGGAAATTCAAGACCATTTTTACCCTCCCCAGGAGATCACTCCAAGAGCAAGGTGTGTAATAGTCGGCGAGGTCACAAGGGACCCCAGGGTAACTTCTAAGCAACTGAAGGCCTCTCTCACATTGGCTAATGTTCATGTTCATGAGTCTACCATCAGGAGAACAATGGTGTTCATGGCAGAGTTTCAAGGAGAAAGCCTCTGCTCTCCAAAAAATACATTGCTGTTCGTCTGCAGTTTGCTAAAGAACACGTGGACAAACCAGAAGGCTATTGGAAGAATGTTTTGTGGATGGATGAGACCAAAATAGAACTTTTTGGTTTAAATGAAAAGCGTTATGTTTGGAGTAAGGAAAACACTGCATTCCAGCATAAGAACCTTATCCCATCTGTGAAACAGGGTGGTGGTAGTATCATGGTTTGGGCGTGTTTTGCTGCATCTGGGCCAGGACGGCTTGCCTTCATTGTTGGAAGAATGAATTCTGAATTATATCAGAGAATTCTAAAGGAAAATGTCAGGATATCTGTCAATGAACTGAATCTCAGGAGAAGGTGGGTCATGCAGCCAGACAACGACTGTAAACACACAAGTCATTCTACCAAAGCATGGTTAAAGAAGAATAAAGTTAATGTTTTGGAATGGCCAAGTCAAAGTCCTGACCTTAATTCAATTGAAATGTTGTGGAAGGACCTGAAGCGAGCAGTTAATATGAGGAAACCCACCAACATCCCAGAGTTGAAGCTGTTCTGTACGGAGGAATGAAAAATGAGAAATTTCTCCAAGCTGGTGTGCAGGACTGATCAAAAGTTACCGGAAATGTTTTATTGCAGTTATTGCTGCAAAGGGGGGTCACACCAGATACATATTTTTGCCACTCACAAATATGTAATATTCGATCATTTTCCTTAATAAACAAATGACCAAGTATAATATTTTTTGTCTCATTTGTTCAACTGGTTTCTCTTTATCTACTTTTAGGACTTGAGTGAAAATCTGATGATCATATTTATGCAGAAATATAGAAAATTCTAAAGGGTTCACAAACTTTCAAGCACAACTGTAAATGCAGCTATTTAAGACTGAAATAAGCAATTAAGGGTGAGGATACTTAACAAGTGAGACCACTAAAATAAAGCATCAAAATGTCACTTGAGCAATAATTGTCTTCTCATTAACACTAGAATCACTGAATCCTACTAAAAAACTCGTAATCCCGGGCCACCTTAAATTTCTTCACGCATCTCTATCAGCGTCTTTTGTTTTGCAAATGTGTCGATTAGCACAAGCAGCAAACAGCCTGCTATCCCCCAAACTCAAACCCCTCCCAACCCCACCTCAGATCTGAAGTCAGTCACAAAATTCTCAGAGCTCAGGTCTCTTTATGTGAGAGTGAGGTGCCTGGAGTTGTATTGGGTAAACAATATATCGTTATTTAGAATAAATACATTACATGTGTGTTCCATGTCTACAACGATCTGTGTAAGTGTAGGATGACAAGAATTGCTGAAGACATAGCTAAAACAGAAACTTTTTCCGTGTTATACTAATAATGATGTGAAGTGTATCCTTATTATAATTTGATACTATCCGTATGTATGGTGTTCGCGTCAATACCTCGGCTCAATACAAGTTAGAACCATGCAGTGGGACTCTGCCTTTTTAGTTAGAACATCACGTGGCAAACACGGACGCAGTATTGCATGATTGGCTAAGAATGTTCGAATGCTTCAGATGCCGCTGGACGGCCGAGTATAGTAAGTTGGTGTTGGTTCGAGCAGATAACAGTAAGTTCAGTTGGTTTTTGGAACGTTGGTTTGGTGGTGCATACTTTCCAGGACTAACATCGTCGACTGACTTAAACCCTTCAACAGCTCCAGAACCGTAAGTAATTTAGAACATATTGCCATTTGCTTGGTACGTCGAAATCTATCTTTGGGCAGTTCAGTTTTGGCATCCGTCCTTCTGACATCTATTGGCAAACTGAATAATGACGGCTTGGTATTGACAACGGTCATTGTTTAAATTTTAGCCGATCTCAGATCTAAAATGACCACGGCAACATAATTATTACTCCGACTCTGATTAGAGTCGTATAATATGGTTTGTTTTGAAAATTTGTTTGCCAGAAAAATCAAATGAGATGCGCCGAAGAGCTGAGTTCACGTCTCGCAGCCTCGTTTAAACAGGAAGCTCTTCATTACATCGGCCAAAAAGGTCTATTTTAATCACAAATCAGTGCCATGATAACAAAATCATTTCAAGGTAATTCTTTGCAGAGAAAGTATGGATTTCACAAACGTAGAATTTGTAGCCCGATTCGATCTGGCTCCCAGTCGCTAGTAATATAATAAAAACATACACTTGATTTGAGTCTGTAACACCCGGTGTAAATTTGTGCTACTTGTTTTTTTATTATTCATTTTTATTCTGTCAGTGATGTTCACGTGCTACAATAAACTTGCCTCTCCCTGCCTGAGTTGATGGCATTTATCTCCATTCTTTTCACAAGAGCAGCGATGAACACAGTTGGTGCTGCGGTTGATGCCTGCTCAGAACTTTTTGTTGTACCGGCAATCAAAGATACGATGTCCCATGACTTCTATCAAACTAACATGTGACATTTGGTCTTTGACAACAAAGACACCCATACAGAACGTGTGAAAAACGACAGATTTGCTGGGATCTCGGACTTCTGGCAACTTTTTGTTGAGAACTATATTTTGAGTTACAACCCAGGGCAAAGACTTTCCAAGTCTGTGGTCATAAAGCTTATGGAGAAGTTTCTGGTCATTGAAGTACCGTAACAATAGATTGCTTCTTCACAGCACTTTTGCAGGCTAATAGACTGCTCCACCACAATATAACTCTGCTTGGCATCATAAGTAAAATGGAACTTCCACCTGCAGCTAAAGCCACTTCAGTATGCAAGCAACTCTCCACGCTATTGTTTATATATGGCAGTGCCATGCTGACGGTGTATCATGGCATTGCAAGCAATCTTTGCTTCCATTTGGGATATGGCCGTCATCCCACCTGACTGGAAAATGGGACTTGTCGTTCCTATCTGGAAAGAGAAGGGTGATCTCCTGGATTGTGGCAACTACAGGGGGATAACACTGCTTTCAGCACCTGGTAATGTCTTTGCTAGGGCCATCCACAATAGGATCCATAATCACTTGCTCACCTATCAGCGACCAGGGCAATCTGGTTTTACGCTTAATAAGTATAAGCAAATGTGAATATTGGCAGTGTCTCTTTGCAGTCTTTGTTGATTTTCATAACGTGCTAGGCTCAGTTGATCAAACTGCCTTGCAGGATCCTCCAAAGTTGCTGGATGTCAAGACCGGCCTTTTCCCCAGTTGATTCTGGGGTTCGTTAGGGGTGTGTTCTTGCTCCAACTCTGTTCAGTGCTTCCATATACTGTGTATTGGGCATAATTGTGGGAACCAATGGCTGTGGGGCATCTGTTGGTGAAGAGTGATTCTCTGATCTTGACTTTGCTGATGATGCTGTGATCTTTGCAGAGTCAAAAGAGGCTCTAATAGGGGCTTTTGAGACACTGAGCGCGGAGTCTGAGTGTCTGGACTGTATAAAATAAAACAAGATCCAGGCCTTCACTGACCACTTGGGCACAGCCATTATCAGTGTGTCTGTCTGAGGAATGAATGTTGAACTTGTTGAAAGGTTTACTTACCTCAGCAGCAACATTCATATCTCTGGTTACTCGTCCTGTGAAGTCACTAGATGGATTGAAAAAGCATAGTTGTGTCGTCATCTTGAGGGCTCTGGAAAGGGATTTGTGTTGCTCCCGATATCCCTGCAAAAGATCAAAGGTCTAGTTCTTTAGAGTTCTGGTTCTCTCTGTTTTGCTGTATGGTTCCGAGACGTACATGCATTCCAGTGACCTGAGACGAAGATTGGACTCCTTCGGCACTGTCTCTCATCAGGGAATCCTTGGGTACCGCTGGTTTGACTTTGTGTTGAATGTGTGGTTACTCATAAAGTCCTGAATTTGGCACATTACCTGCATTGTGATGAAGTGTCAGTTACACCACTACGGCTATTTGACACAATTCCCCAAAGGTGATCCAGGTTGCAGGATCCTCATTGCTGAGGACCAGAGAGGTTGGACCAGGCTAAGGTGACATTCATGTATCACCTGGCTGCAGCAAATAGACAGTCATTTGTGGAGGGTGGGACTGGACCATGTCTCTTCCTTGTCTGGTTGCCAACTGGGATCCCAAGCTGTTTTATCGTACGGTGGGTGTGGAATTTAATATAAACAGGATTTCTGGGGCAGTGTTAGTGAATGTATGGTACAATACTTCCAATCAACGACTATGCCAACATTTTAACATGACAGATCTACAATTGCACAGTTTCCGGCAGGTAATGCAATATTAAGTGAAGGATCAATATTGTATCATTTTATATGGCAGTGCTTGGCAAAAAAATAAAGAATGCTTACCAAAGTCTGTTGATTATTTTTATTACTCAATATAGTTAATTTTATTTTATTTCACTCCATATCACAGTAACATCATTAAATGTCCTACCAAAGTATGTTGATTATTTTTATCACTCAATATAGTTAAATTTATTTTATTCCACTCCATATCACGGTAGAATCATTAAATTAAATGTTCTGAATCATTATCCTGTTCTGTGGTGATTTGTAATTTTCAGAGTTTGGCCTTGAGTGAATTCATCAAGATTATGGGTAACTTGGCACAACTTGCCAGCATTTTCTAGTTTCCTTAACTAACTGATTAATGCATGGAAAGTGAAAAACAGGTTTTCAATGAAGGCTTATTTTAAACAGAATACACAGTAGTGGAAAAATTATTTTTTCTGATACATTTAAAATTTGAGATTAAGCCTGCCTTTTTACTTTGACATCGACTTTGCATTCATTGAGGGGAGCCAGAAGATTCCTTATCATTTTTCAACAAATGGAAATAATTTAAAATTGTGTGCCTTGCTTAACACAGTTCCTTTATTTAGCATTAAATAAAATAAATGTTCAATATGAAATAGTTACTATACAGTACATTTAAAAGTTGCATAGCAGGACTCTGATATTTCTTAGCCTTGCATAAGTTTCTTTTGAAATTGTTTTTCTTTCATCCTGTGATACAGTATATCCAGGCCACCCTGATAAAAATGCACAATTTCTGAACTCTGTTTTTACTGCATTAAAAGTGTCAGAAGCAATAAATCTCTTACATTCAGTGTGCACATTTGCATTGGTTAATACATTAGAAGGAATATTAATAATAATTATTTACATTTATATAGCATTTTCTTACTACTTGAAGCACTGTCCACACAGAGAGGACACAGGAAGTGAGCCCACAGTCTCCTTACTGCAAATCAGCAGTGCTACCACTGTGCCACCTGTGAACATTTCAACTGTTTTATTTTAATTTATGCACTGATTTATTTTAAGGAGTTTTAGTACACTCTGCCCTCAAGCAAATACACAGAG
Source organism: Polypterus senegalus (assembly GCF_016835505.1). Taxonomy (NCBI): domain Eukaryota; kingdom Metazoa; phylum Chordata; class Cladistia; order Polypteriformes; family Polypteridae; genus Polypterus; species Polypterus senegalus. The sequence goes on from NC_053156.1 coordinate 142,139,310, forward strand.
ACCTTTATATTTTTTCTCATTTATGCTATTTAAAATAACTTCATCCCTGTTTTATATATGAAGATACTGTGCTAATGACTGAGTAATTTTCACTGTAATATCACTCAGTCCCTTATAATGATGCAGGGACTTCAAATTAAACTCATTTATTTCTGCCTTTTAAAATTACTTTCTTTCTGTTTTGCATTTTAAGGTATTTGTGATTATTTATTTATTAAATTAGCATGATCAACATAATGAATTTAATGAGGTTTCCTTATTGATGCAGGTTCCTGCCTTATAGTCAATACTTCTATATTGAACTCCCAACCCTGCAGCATTAAATTGCATTAATCAAGATTTAAAATTGATAGAAGCTATGTCTCGTTCCTTCCTTCAGTGACATAGGACCTCCAAACAAAGTCCTTCTGTTATTTTTTACTTCCCTTGATTCAGTAACCCAACACAATCACACTCAGTCCTTGACTAAAATAGCAATAGACCAGTTCCTTTCCCACCTTTAAGGATTCATAGCTGGCTTACAAATGAGATCTTTCTGATCCTTATGCTAAATGGACTAGCAACTAGTTACCAAATACCAAATACCAAATAGTTAAGCTGTCATAATATTTACTCCATACACTACCCACATGATTTAGTAGTTTATTCCAGGGTCATATGACCCTTTTATGCTTCCTGTTTTTGGTCTTGCACATTCCCTACATTTTCATGTGTTTGAATTTTTTTTTCCACAAGAGCTTTTAATTCTGATCTCATCCAAAATACATCCAAATTATGTTGACTTTTGGCTTCAAATTAACCCTTTACACTGTAAGTGAATATAGGCATGTGTGAGTGTGTTACAATTACCCTATACCGCAATAACAGATCTGGGAATTATGAATGAATGAGTTAGGACTTCATGTAACCTTCTTTGTAGAGCTTTGTTCCCCAACGTTTGTCTCTTATTCTTCTTGTTTTCTTTATATGGTGCATTTTCTCTATGATTCTCTAGCTGACACTGTTGTCTTCTTCTAAATGATGTTGCATATTGCACTTGTAAATTTGCACTATAGCAATTACTATCTTTACTTTTCTATAGTGTGGGTGTGTGTGTATAAATATGTATGCATGCTATGTCTAAAGAGTGTGTGTGGAAAATTAAGGTAATGTTTAGGAAAAAAAGGAAATTACAGGCAGCATTTTTCTGTTTATCATTTGTAGAATGCTTTAGGTTATGTCTTTGAGCTTTAACATTTATTATTCTTCCCAACATTCACAACCATGAATATACTCTACTATGAATATAGTAGAGAAGAATTCTTATACAGGAAAGGAATTATGTCATACAGTACCCTCCGTAATGTGTGGAACAAAGGCACATTTTTATTTGATTTACTCCACTGCTCCACAATTTAAAAATTACAAATAATAATAATAATAATTATTTATATTTATATAGTACTTTTCTCACTACTCAATGTGCTGTGCACGCAGGGAGGACCCAGGTCATCAACACATGATTTCCTTACTGTGAAGCAGCAGCACTACCACTGTGCAAATCAAACAATTCAGGTATGCACAATTTTACTTAAGGGTATTTCCATACATTTTGGTCACAGCATGTAGAACTGGCAACACTTCTAAATGGTCCACCCATTTCAGGGCACCATAATGTTTGGTACATAGGTATAGGTAGATATATTTATACTTAATCAATTATTACAGTATATAAGACTACTTCCAGATTCTTTGCAAGCAGCAGTCTTTTTAACACTAGAATTACCAGAGCCTACGAAAAAACTTGTGTATCCAGCACACCTTAAATCCGTTTGCACCTCTCCGTCAGCATCTTTTGTCCTGTAAATGTGCCAAAAAAGACAAGCAGCCTGGTATCCCATCCCCCACCACCGCAGAACATGCACAATGTTCTCCCAGCTCATGCCTTGATTGATTTTCTGGGAGTGAAGTGCTGGAGTTTTAGAGTGGAAATAATAGATTGTTATTTGGAACACATGCATTTCATGTGTGTTCCGTTTCTACAATAATCTGTTTAAACACATTGTTAAAATAGAGACGTTTTTCATATTTTAGTAGTAAATGACATAATGTTAGCATAAACTATATAATGTGTGAAGCCTGAAGTCCAAAGATCAAATAAACACTTTCACAAAAGGTTCAAGGACGATACAATAGCTTCCGTGGCGTAGCGGTAATATTTGCTGCCTTGTAATCAAGAGTTCCTGGTTCGATCCGACTGTCTCTTATATTTGCCAGCTGAGCTGCTCTTATTGTTAATATTATACAGTATACACATACATTTGGTTTGCATTTGTAACAGACGCTGTACATTTATAGTACTTATAAAAGTTACCTTTTTTTTTTTCAGCTTTTATTCTCTCAGTCACGATCACGATACATACTAAAACCACTAAGCCCCCGTAACCACCACCCCCCACTCAGGAATCTGACGCTGTTAGTTTTTATTTGAAACTGGGAGTAACTGTATATGTGAGTGGTGTTTTGAGACAATGGAACTGGACATTCTCTGATCTGGAGGGATAAAAGCTGACACACAAACGCTGGTGAATCTGCCTTCTTCGTATCTCATTGTCACTTGATTTTTTTGTATTCAGTTTTATTGAGTGTTCCTGCTCATGCTGAATTAGTATGAACCTTATGGTCTATGGTGTCAAAAAAAAACAAACAAAAAAACAAAACAGAGACATAGGTATATATGATACAGTGGAACCTCAGTTCACGACCATAATTCATTCCAGAACTTTGGTCGTAAACCGAGTTGGCCGTGAACCGAAGCAGTTTCCCCCATAGGATTGTATGTAAATACAATTAATCCGTTCCAGACCGTACAAACTGTATGTAAATATGTAAAAATATGTAAAGATTAAGCACAAATATAGTTAATTACACCATAGAATGCACAGTGTAATAGTAAACTAATGTAAAAACATTGAATAACACTGACACAAAACACCCAGGCTCCCTGCTCAGCTACACGAGCTGGCTCGCTCGCGCTCTCTCTCTCTGTAGCACACACACCACCAAAGCCCCTCCCTTCCTCCCTCAGCTACAGGAGCAGCCTGGCTCACGCGCGCTCTCTCTCTGTAGCACGAGCACACACACACACACACACCCCTATCCCCCCCCATCCCTTCCCTGTCAGCTGCGCGCTCTCTCTCTGCGCTTGCTCACTCGTGCTCTCTAATCTCTCTGTAGCAGGTGCTCGCACAGCATTTTTTTTTAAAAATGAGTTTTAAGCACAGCAGAAAAAAAGGAACATCGACCAAATCCGAAGTGCATTTAAAAACCAACTCATAAGCAACCAAAAAAGTAAGATTGCAGGAGATCACGCTATTAAACTTAAAGCCTGATTGCTGTAAACACTTTTTATAAAATGAGTTAAGCACAGCGGAAAAGGAACATTTGAAAAAGGAGAAAGGTAACATTGCTCCTAATCGCGCTATGAAAAACTCCATTTGTAAACACTTTCATGAGTTTTAAGCACAAGAAAAAAGCGAACATTTGCAACAAATCGCGTTATGAACTGAAAAATTAACTTTTGAAAAATCCGTAATACAAAAACAACCAAGAAAACTAACCTTGCATGAGTCGAGTTCTGGCATGAAGTGTTTTCCTTCAGGTGTTTTCTCTCTTGTGATTTCTTGGGTTTCTGGTGCTTTTAGCTGTTTAGCTGGTGGGAGTGAAAGCCTCATGCAGCCATTCCAAAAACAAAGTTCTTGTGACCCAACCCTTCATGTTTGCTGGCAGTCTGGCTTTGTTTACATTGTGCTGCTTGAAAGCACCAGGGTTCTCAAATTGGTAAATGAGTAAACTGGTAATCAGTTTTTCCACCTCTTGTAATTTCTTTCTTTACTTGAATTTCAATTTTCTTCAAAATTTTCTTCTCATCACTCTTCACTTGCTTAGAAGCCAATGGAAGGAGAACAATGAACAGAGCTCTTGCAGCAGCGGCTCCCCGCTCTCTCTCTCTTTCTTTCTCTCTCAGGCTGCCTGTGGTGGGGGGGATGGTGCGCTAGCACGTACAGCCTGCAGATAGGCAGGCAAATACGTGTAGCAATCTCCTCCTCCCCCTCCCCAGCAGGCACGTGGAATTGGGGGGATGGTTGGCTTGCATTTACTGGCTGCAGATAGGCAGGCAAACAGTGCAGCAATCTCCTCCTCCCCCTCCCCAGCAGGCACGTGCTCGCTCGCTCTTGCTCTCTCTCTCTCTCTCTCTCAGCTCAGCTCAGGCAGGCAAGGGAAACTGGCTTGTTCGTATACCGAGTGTGTGGTTGTGAACCGAGGCAAAAGTTTGGCAAGATTTTTGGTCGTGAACCGAGTTGTACGTGAACCGGGACGTTTGTGAACCGAGGTTCCACTGTATTTGGAATTATTCATTTTATGACCTGTATAGTACATTTCTGAAAACATTGTGGCACGAATGCAACATTATTCATATTCATTTGCATAACATCTTGCGCTTGTAATCAGTGACTAAGTGTTTTGTGTGTTTTTTTGTTTGTTTTTTTTCCCCCCGATTTTGCCAGTGTCCATGTTGCTGTATGGGGCTGTTTATTTTGTACACCAGGACATGCAGAGGAAACAATAGTACAGAGAGGTAAGTTCAGCGCTATATGCAATCATGAAATTCAAATGTTAACAGTTCACACACACACGCAAGGACCGTCCTTCCTACATTTATGACATGTGTACCTGTTGCAGTGTACACACTTCTCTCTATGCTGTATTCCTATTACATTGAAAGGGCACCTGACACTGACTCAGTTTACTTTCCTGGGGAACAGAAGCTTGTCAACGTTGCATCCTCCTTTTCTTTTTCCATCGCCTTTTCTAGTAAGATGCGACGACGAAGTTCCTCTGCAAGGTGAGCCATGAACACTCTTCTTTTCTCAGTGGCCCCCGTGCGTGCCTTGCACAGTACATGTGCATTGATCACTACCAGAATGTCGTAGCACACGGCAACTGGCCACCTGTGTGTTCCTGCACACATTGAATAAGCTCACGCCTTCTGGGGCATGATGTCAACGCAGCACGGAGAAAAAAAGAAAGAGACAAATATATGAGACGTTGGGTATAAATTTATTGTACTTGTAAAAGTTAGCTTTTTTCAGTTTTATTCTCTCAATCATGATCACACTATGTCCAAAAATCCGCTCCTCCTGATCTGACTCTAAGTAACAGCGCTAGTATAAATTCATACCCGATCTGACGCTGTTCATTTTCGAATAGTATTGTATTAGTGCAATGATGTTTTCTGATTAGTACTATTCAGGTCATAAAATGGTTTCTTCAAAATGTCACATATTTTGTCTCTTTCTTTTATGTGTGTAATAGAAACTACAGCATAGAGAGTAGTGTGTACACTGCAACAGGTACACATGTCGTAAATGGAGGAAGGATGGTCCTTGCATGTGTGTGAACTATTAACATTTGAATTTGATGATTTCATATACCGCTGAACTGACCTCTTTGTGCTATTGTTTCCTCTGCATGTCCTGGAGTACAAACGAAACATCACCATGTACCAAAATGTGGAGACTGGGCAAGATTGGGAAAAAAAAACATGTGGTCACTAATTACAAGCGCGTTGTTACAAGATGTTATGCGAATGAATATGAATAATATGAATAATGTTGCATCTGTGCCACAAGGTTTTCCAAAATGTACTATACAGGGCATAAAATGAATAATTCCAAATATCATATATACCTATGTCTCTGTTTTTTTTGGGGTTTTTTTTGACATCATAGACCATAAGGTGCATACTAACTCAGCGTGAGCAGGAACACTCAATAAAACTGAATACAAAAAAATCAAGTGATGGTGAGATACGAAGAAGGCAGATTCACCAGTGATTTACAATTGCTCCAAGTTTCAAATAAAAATTAACTGCGTCAGATCCCTGGATGGGGGAGTGGTAGTATGTATCGTGATCATGACTGAGAGAATTAAAGTGAAAAAAAGGTAACTTTTACAAGTCCTGTAAATGTACAGTGTCTGTTACAGACGCAAACCAAATGTATGTGTGTACTGTATAATATTAACATATAGCAGCTCACTATTGAAAATGGCAAATATAGTTGGCATCTGGGATCGAACCGGGGACTCTTGATTACAAGTCAGCAAATCTTACCGCTACGCCACGGAAGCTATTGTATCGTCCTTGAACCTTTTGTGAAAGTGTTTATTTGATCTTTGGACTTCAGGCTTCACAAATTATATAGTTTATGCCAACATTTTGTCATTTACTACTAAAATATGAAAAACGTTTCTGTTTTAACAATGTGTTTACACAGATTGTTGTAGAAACGGAATACACATGAAATGCATGTGTTCCAAATAACGATTTATTATTTCAACTCTAAAACTCCAGCACTCTCACTCCCAGATAATCAATCAAGGCATGCGCTAGGAGAACATTGTGCACATTCTGCGGCGGTGGGGGATGGGATACCAGGCTGCTTTCTGCTTGTCTTTATCGACACATTTACAGGACAAAAGACGCTGACAGAGAGGTGCGAACGGATTTAAGGTGTGCCGGATCTACAAGTTTTTTCATAGGCTCTGGAAATTGTAGTGTCAAGGAAGCTCTGAATTTCTCACTATTTTTTTTTCTGGACTTATTTACTAATTCCATCCATCCATTATCCAACCCGCTATACCCTAACTACAGGGTCACGGGGGTTGCTAATCTTATTTAAAATTAGAATGAATCTGCCTTCTGACTTGTCACTGATGATAGCTTCTAGAAATTGGATAAATTGATTTTGTAAATGGATTTTACATTTATTGATTAAGTGCTGTGCATGCATACCCAGGCACCGGCATGTCATGACTGCACTTCAAACACACTGACATGCCAGCGTGAGAGTAAAACCAAGGTGAAAAGGATTTAGAACTGTCTGTCATCTATTGTAATGGGAAATGTTCAGTTGCTCTCAATTAAGATGGATAAACTGTCTGCGCTTATAGGTGGCCATGGAGCATACAACTACAGTTGCATTTTGTGGTTTAAGAGAGCTGGCTTAAACCACCTGATACTTTTCTAATGTTGATTGGATTTCATCTTATATGAGCAGACAGAGACATTATGGAAAAAGGACAGGAGGGGGACTGGTCATCTATATGAATGAGGAATAGTGTAAAAGGTAGCATATTACAGTTAAAACAATTTGTAATTCAAACTTTGAAATTCTGGCTATTGGAATTTGTCCACGTTATTTGCCCAGGGAAATAAATTACACCATCTTTATTAATGTTTATATTTCTCCCTCCTCAAATGTGTACTCAGCAATGGAAATGATTCATTCTGTCACCAATATTTTAATGATGACTCACTCCAACCCTGCAGTTATACTATGTGGTGACTTCATCCATGTGACTTTGGAACAAACAGTCACAAATATCTATCAATTTGTGACCAGTTCCACGTGAGGAAATAACAAGCTCGAACTGCTGTATTCAAACATTAAAGATGTATTTAAGTGTAATCTCTTTGCTCCTTTTGGCAAATATATCCACAACCTGATTCATCTTATTCCCAGCTTCAAGCTTGTTATTAGGTAGGCGGCAACCTGTTACCACCAGAATAGTGAGGAAATGGAGCTTGGAGGCTGAAATGTCGCTGAATGACTGCTTCCAAATGACAGACTGGGAGATGATGTGCGTTTCAAATAGGGACAATATTGAAGGACTCTGTCACTGCATCCAGTGATATCCACAAAGATAGTGCACTGCTTTCCAAACAACAAGCCCTAGATTACTAAAGAGCTGTAAGGCCTGATTGAGGAAAAAGGAGCATTCAAATCTGGTGACAAAGAGGTTCTGAAGGACGAACAACATGTGATAAAGGAAAGTCTGAGTGAAGGAAATGAAGCTTACAAAGATAAAATAGAATACAAACTCACTCAGAATAACATTAAGGATGTCTGGAATGGACTGGGTATATTTAATGGACTCAAGCAATCCAGGGATTAGGTGCTTGAAGGGGATGTGGACAACGTTAACTCCCTGAACCAATATTTGAATAGATTTTCCCTCCCACTGCCACCTTCTTCCAATGACCAGTCTCCCCACACCATCTCTACTACATCAACATCTCCTGCCATGTTAACTGGAATGGCCAGTGACCATTAGTGTGGACTATCCATATCTGAAGAGTAAGTAAGGAGATAACTGAGGAAGTAAAAGAACAGTAAAAGTAAAACACAAAAACTCAGTAAAAGCTGATGGACCATATAGAGTCAGTCCTCAAGTCTTCTTCAACTTTATGGTGTCCTCTGTCACCAGTTAAGTCTGTACCTAAGGCTTCAGAAACTGCCATAGCTGTGGAAAACATCCTGCATTGTTCCTGTTCCAAAGAAGACAGACACCTCTTAATATAATGACTACAGGCTAGTGGCCACTTATATCTCACATCATGAAGACCTTTGAGAGACTGCTCTTAGACCATACAAGTCCTGTTGGAGCAGACCACCTGGACCCACTGCAGTTTGCCTTTTGGATAAAGATTGAAGTGGAGGATGCAATTATCTGCCAGCTCCCCAGCGCTTATTCTCACCTGGGCAAAGCTTTTAGCACTGTAAGGATTAGGTTTTTTATTTCTCCAGTGTCTTCAATATCGTCCAGCCATCCCTGTTAAAGGGTAAACTTGGAGATATGCAGGTGGATGAGCCTATGGTGTCCTGGATAATGGACTGTTTGTTGGGCAGACCGCAGTTTATGAGACTCAACGACTATATTTTAGATGCGGATGTGACCACCACAAGGAACAATCCTGTCTCCTTTTCTCTTTACTCTATACATCTCAGACTATAAATATAGTACCAGGTCATGTCACTTGCAGAAATTCTCAGATATTGTTGCACTTATGGGGTGTATTGATAAGGGGAATGAGACAAAGTATAGGAGTCAGGTGGAAAAGTTTGTTTCTTGGTGCAAAGAGAATTGTTTTCATCTGATCATCAGCAAAACCAAGGAACTGGTTATTGAGTTTTGCTGTGCCAAAGAGCCTCTATGTCTGGTTATTATTTATTGAGGGGGTGTAGAGGTGGTTCACAGTAATGACAGGTTGAACTGGATTTGGAACACAGAGGAACTATATAAGAAAGGGCAGAGCAAGCTCTTTTCCCTTAGGTAGACTGTGTTCATTTATTGTGGGAAGTGACATCCTTCACATCTTCTATAACACTGTGGTGACTAGTGTTATTTTACATGCTGTGCTGTGCTGTGCTGGAAACATCACTTCAAGAGAGGTCCACCAAATCAATAAGCTAATTAAAAGGGCAGACAGTTATAGAACACACTCTTTACCCCTGAAGGTGGTAGCAAAGGAGAGAATTAATACAAAACTGAGTGCCATAATAAAAAATGCTGCACATCCTCCGTCTGACACACTAACAGAGGACTTTTACCCAAAAAATTATTTAGCAGAATTGTGTCATGAAATGCTACTGGGGCTCCTTTATAACAACGGCAATACCTCTACTGTACATAATGCCTCACTATGACTGTGACAGCCATGTCAGTGCTTATCTTTCTTTTGAATTTTCTTGCTTTATAGTAATTTCAGTGTGTGGTCAGACCAAACTTTGTGGATATATTTATTTATTTACCTATCTATTTCTGTGTTTGTTTATTTAAAGAACCTTTGTAAAAAGCCTAATTCTATTAATTTACTAAAGCAGTCATATTTAGTACTTTGTTGCATATTCCTTGCAATGACTACTTGAAGTCTATGATTCATAGACATCACCAGATGCTGTGTATCTTCTCTGGTGATGCTCTGCCAAGCCTCTAACGTAGCCATCATCAGCTCCTGTTTGTTTCAAGGGCGTGTCAACTTAAGTTTTCCCTTCAGCATACAGATTTCATGCTCAGTTGGATTTAAATTGGGTGGCTGACTTGGCCATTCAAACATTTTCCATTTTTTCACTTTGAAAAACTGTTGTGTTGCCTTAGCAGTATGTTTGGGATCATCATCTTGTTGTAGGATGACGTGTCGTCCAATGAGTTTGGAGGCATTTAGTGGAACTTGAGCAGATATGATTTTTCTATATACCTCAGAATTAATTGTGCGACTGTCAATAAAGATAAGTGTGCCAGTCCGTGTGGCAGCCATACACGCCCAAGCCATAACATCCCCACCACCATGTTTAACAAATGAGGTGGTAAGCTTTGGATTTTGGGCAGTTCCTTTCCGTTTTCACACTTTGCTCTTGCCATCACCCTGATAAAGGTTAATCTTTGTCTTGTCTGTCCATAAGACCTTTTTCCACAATTCTACAGTCTCTTTTAAGTACTTTTTGCAAACTGGATCCCTGCAATCCTGTTTTGTGACTAACTAATGATTTACATCTTGCAGTGTGGCCTCTGTATTTCTGTTCATGAAGTCTTCTACGAATAATAGTCTCAGACACATACATACATCTGCTTCAGAAATGTCGGACAGGCATTTGGGACTTTTCCTTTTACCACAGTGAGGATCCTTATGTCATCAACAGTAGAGGTTTTCCTTTTAATGACATTCCATACAGTTGATTTAAGTCCTCTTAAGGTTTTACCGAAGTCTCTAATGGTTTTATTGTTGTTTTTCAACCTCATAATGGCTTCTTTGACTTTCACTGGCACAGCTCTTGTCATCATGTTGAACAATGGCAACTTACAGACTCCAGAAGGCTATAGGTAGAAGCAAACCCAGCTATCTTATGGGTAGCTTCTAATGAAGCAATGAAACACACCTGAGTAGTTACAAACACCTGTGGCGCCGATTGGCCAAAACATTATCGTGCCCTGAAATGGGGGACCATATATAAAAGGTATAATTCTACATGGTGTGACCAAAATGTATTTAAATACCCTTAACACTAGAATTACCAGAGCCTACGAAAAAACTTGTAGATCCATCCCACCTTAAATCGCTTCTCACCTCTCCGTCAACATCTTTTGTCCTTTAAATGTGTTGATAAGCAGCAAGCAACAAGCAGTTTGCAATCACATCCCCCACCGGTGCACAGTTTTCTCAGCTTAGGTCTGTTTACCTGTGTGTCAGTTGGTTGTAATTTAAAAGAGACCGTGCTGCTGCAATAAAGTATTTCATCGAAGGTCGCGCATGGCGCAGCAATCATTTTGCGTGACAGATGGACAATCACTGCGCCACCATGTTCCCATGTTTAATAACATACTTTAACTCCTATCATCATGAAAATGATATCACGTATACATCTCAGTATTTTAATTATTCAGAGAGCTGTGATATTACGAATGTAATGGATTCTGTGTCCTGTTGGAGGAAGAGAAAGCCCGGAAGCTCGTAGTGATTCACACACACAGAGCACATAGAAAATGAAATACAAAACAAAGCATTTACCGTGCTACTTTAGTTACAATGGGATTTAAGAAACTAGTAAGTTAAACAATGTTAAGATGAAGTTTATAATGATCTACTTTAATGACAAAATAAACTACATGATTAAAGTGAACATTTTGAGATTAAAGTTGACATTTTATGCTTTTTTCCCCCACTGTGTGACTTTTTTATTTTCTCTGTACCCTAATATGCTTTCATTTAACACTCAGGCAGTGGGCTGCGACTTGATATCTGACAGCTTCTTCTTTATTTCGGGCACTGTGTGACTTTGTGAACTTGAGCTTTCGAGTTTCTCCGACATGCTATGTCACTCGATCAACCTCCTTTTGTTGTTTATACCACTGTTTAAACCAACAAATAGTAAGTTTTTCCTTGCCTCCACTTGGTATTCGCTGAAATTCTTCTATTTCCCCCTGTGCTTTTGCCATTGTCTTTTCACAGAAGGCTGAGCTTAAGGGCTATTTATATTGATTTGCATATTCAAAGAGGAACTAGAGGAGTGTTTGAACCTGTCTCTCCTCATTTGATGACAGTGATGATGGTTCTTAATACCACAGTTGACTTTACATGGTTGAAATATTATTTTACTATATTTTATTAAATATACTAGCAAAATACCCGCGCTTCGCAGCGGAGAAGTAGTGTGTTAAAGAAGCAATGAAAAGAAAAGGAAACATTTTGAAAATAACGTAACCTGATTGTCAATGTAATTGTTTTGTCACTGTTGTGAGTGATGAGTGTTGTTGTCATATATATATATATATATATATATATATATATATATATATATATTTACATACACACACATAAACATATATATATACATATCTATACATATACACATATATACATACATATATATCTACATATATACATACACATATATACACACATATACATACATACACACACATATATATATACACACAAATACATATATATATATACATACATATCTACATATATACACACACAGCTATTTCGTATCAGTGCAATACGCTGTTTGTTAAAACGGTTGACTCCCGCTCTTACGTGCAATAACAAATCAAATCATTCAGTTGTCTTTGCTCATATGTCATTTTAGAGCTGGACGCCTGGCATCTTTTTTTGGCCACAAGTTCGTTTCTGTTTGGTGTGAGGTTCTGTGTTGTGGAGATTCTCAGGATGGATTGCAGGTGCTCATCAGTGAGGCGACTCCTGTGTGCTGTTTTGTTAGTCTTTATCACTGAGAAGAGCTTCTCACACAGATATGTGCTACCAAACATGCACAAGGTTCGAGCCGCATGTAGACGGACTTTTTTTGTTCTTCAAAGTCACCAAAGCGCCGTGCAAACTCAGTGCGCAGTGCGCTCAGTTTATCAGCAAAGTGCGTATTTGGGAACACCGTAGTGACGACTTGGTTTAACATTACTTGGCAACAGGGAAAGTGAGGCAAGGTGCACTGCATTATGGGATCTGTAGTTTATTGTGTTACCAGCGCTTCATATACCCGGGCTTTAATAACAATAATACAGTATATAAAATGATCTCGGGCGGATATAATTACACGCGGGCGGATGTGGCCGGCCCTTGAGTTTGACACATATGGACTAAATAGAACTTGAAAAGATATATTTTTTCAAATGTGATCGCGCAATTTAGATAGAGTTGACGCGCACTACAGCCTGCATGCCTCAATGAGTCATCCTCCCCTCGCTCTTACTTTTTTACCGTTCATCTAATGAATACACTGAGTATGGCTTTACCAAAAAAATCATTGATGGCGAATAAAGTATCCATTATTCGAGTATGTAGAGTGGGATATATATATATATACATATATATATACCCGCGTATCGCAGCGGAGAAGTAGTGTGTTAAAAAAGGTAGAAAAAGAAAAGGGAACATTTTAAAAATACGTAACATGACTGTCAATATACAGTATTTGTTTTGTGAGTGTTACTGAGTGTTGCTGTCATCAAGGATTTGATTATCATTATTTCTTTCAATCAGGTTCGTATTTGTAGGATGTGTTGTGTTCAAGTTACATTCCGTGTTTGTCAATCGTTGTAAAGATGACAGGTTTCATTCATCGATTCGTTTCTTACTGCATCAATAAACAGCTCGTCTTCTTCTTTATCTGAGACCTGACACACTGCATGGACGGGTTTTTTTTACACTGTCTTCCTTTAGCGGGACATTGACTTTTTCCACCGTGTGCTTTGTTTCCACAGTAGCTGCATTTATGAATATGCTTATCAGACGCTTCATATTTTTTGCTGCCTTTTCAATTGTGTAATTCGGTTTTTGTTCAGCGCTCTTTGGAACTGTTGCTTTTTGGCTGTGCACTGCGTCAGTTCACGTGAGCCACTCGGTGTACTTGCATCGAAGGTTCCCAGCTGTGCTGGTGCCATCTCGTGCTATGTCCATAGCTTTATTTAATGTTACCTTAGTCCTGGCACTTAAAACTTTCTCTCGCAGTTTCGCTGAGTTTGTGTCAAATACCACCCTGACCATCTCATCTTCCTCTCCATAAGCACAGTCCTTCACCCGTGAATATTTAGTGGGAGTTTGCTATTGGATTGCCGCTGACGGACGGCCTTATATGGGCAGGCACTAAATTACAAACGCCAGCGGCAGCCTGTCTATGAACTTAATTTAAAGTGTAGGTTTACATCGTGCTTTGTTTCTGAAGTAGCAGAACTCATGAATATAGTTGTATATGTCACTCGCTCGCTTCTTATTGTTTCGCTGCCTTCTCAATTATATAATGCATGTTTTCTTGAGCGCTTTTTTGAGGTCTTCCTGGTTTTCTATGTACTGCGTGATTACGTGGGAGGCGTGATGATGTCACACGAAACTCGCCCCCACGGCGTTGAAGCTCATCTCCATTACAGTAAATGGAGAAAAACTGCTTCCAGTTATGACCATTACGCGTAGAATTTCGATATAAAACCTGCCCAACTTTTGTAAGGAAGCTGTAAGGAATGAACCTGCCAAATTTCAGCCTTCCACCCACACGGGAAGTTGGAGAATTAGTGAGTGAGTGAGTGAGTGAGGGCTTTGCCTTTTATTAGTATAGATTAGTACACCATTTGGTTCAGAATATTTTTTTTCTTGTTTTCCTCCTCTAAACCTATGTGTGTCTTATAGTCATGTGCGTCTTATGGTGCGAAAAATACAGTATCTTTCTATGATGTGCTATGTGTAGTGTAACATTAGATGTTGAACAGAATGAGTGAATTTGGAAATCCTGGCTACTTTTTAATGAACCAAAAGACATCACAGTCTTAAAAAAATAACTATCTTAGTTGACAAGACATAGCAAATTTTACTTTTAAGAGCACTTCTGTTCTTTAATTTGTATTGTTTCCGTACGTTTCTGTTACAGGTTGCTTCCCTTAAATGAACAATCCACAATAAAATTGATGGCCGTTATATCTCATACAAATTTAGAATGTTAAAGTAACTCAGTCAGGAATGCATTGACAAATATTTCTTTTTTTTTGTCCATAATTGTTCATTAAATCTCCACCAATCTGTTATCAACACTGAATTGGTTCAGCTTACTATTTTGCACTTGGCTTTAAAGGTACTTTTAATTATTAATATGTATGTATAAATGAGTTTATTTCAAATCTGAGTGAATTGTGTTTGTGTAAATTATGCAATGTGGGTTATAATGTAGCTTCACTTTGAAGGGGAGGTTGGTTGATTAATATATTGAATTAGTAAGCTGTTTAATAAGCCCTGATTTTTTTTCTTCATAAGCTTAGTGTTATGTAAGAAGTTCCTTTTCATCTGCTGTTTTGGAGAAACAGCAGATTGCTCACTGATTTAGCCTTTAACATTCTTATTGCTCATATTTTGTTCAGCACATTTGAAAGGTTATGGCAAGATACATTATTTTAATTTTAATTTTGTCACTTGATATTATATTTCTAAGTTTAGAAAATATAATAAATTGTCGTGGGAGATAATGATTTTGAAACATGTTTACTCAGATAATCATTTTGCATGTGTTTATGACTGTAAGAGCATTTTTTAGGGCTGCTTGCTCATCAAAGTGCAGTATACTATATTTAATATTGGATTTCTTGTAGGGCACATCTGCTCATACCAGTTAGTTATTCATGTCAATTATTTAATGGTCATGAGAAAAAGAAATTGCACTCATTAGAGTAGATACATTTCAATTAATGCACTATTATTGCTCTTTTTTGTACACATTTACAAAGTGAAATGGTTTAACAGTGTTTATTCTCATCTTGAAAGCCATTTCTGCATAGCAAAGACAATCATGTGGTATTGTCCCAAAACAATTCAGATATCTCCTTCAAAAACTGTGATGGTGTATTTTCGGACATTTTATTAATTTTATACAGTGCTTCATCATTTTGTTTTAACATGCTTACCCTGTATTATTCATAAATGCTACGTGCTTTCTGAAATTGTGCGTTCCTTTGTGCCATCATGGCTTTAAAAATAGTTAAGAATAAGATTTGTTCCTACCATAATCTAATATGGTTTCTCAAAAAAAATCATTACCTGTTTTCTTAAATTCCCTCAAAGGTCCAAGTTACATTTCTTAAATAATGGTGCTTTTTGTTATATGTTTCTCACAATTCCTTTTTCTAAAAAATCTAACAAAGATACAGTAAGCAGCTGCATTACTAGGATGTCATCCTGGTCTGTGTGTTTGAATGTGTAGGTATGGTAACTAAATGCCAAGAAAAGTTAAAAATCTACTCTTGCCCTTTTTGTACATTGGGTGTTTGTTGTCTGTCCAATCGCATGTACTCTTTATTTTTTTTAGAAGGCTATATTATGCCAAATTTAGAAATTAAAAGTTTATGTCAAGGCTTACATGTAAAGTAAATTGAATATAATAGAAATATTACTGTTTTCAGTCACAGCCAAATCTTTCATCAATATTAATATTTACTAATAATTTTCTAAGGTACCTATTATAGATAGTATAAAATGGTAAAACTTGAAGATTCTGATGATCGACATTCTGGTCTCCATTACATTCTTCCCAGGGGCCTTGGGCTTTAGACACTTAACTGTTGTCCACAAATTGGGATTCTAAATGCTCTTGGCCAGACTGACTCAATCGCTCCTCGTCGCCATCTTGCCTGGGGAAAAATCACTGTGGCAGGCTGCACACCATTTGCCAACTGTCTATGAGGAATGAACAGGGCATACACATTATATTGTTCCCTGGCAATTCTACCCTAGCAGAGGAATATATCTTTATATCAGACGTTTCACTGAGAGCATTGGTAACCTCATCTCTTTGGTACTTATTTGTATTAGCTTGCAGAGGACAACCTATGTCTCGCACGACAGTGCGATACACCTCCTTATCTTCCACACCACGAAAAGATAGCTCCACGGTAGAGCGCCATCTTCAGGAATCTTGTCCTGGTTTGATTTCCCGGCTTTTTTGGGGACTTTTTTGGGGACAGTGTCTGAAAATGTTGGACATGGTTATTTTTCTGCAGGTTTCAGTCCAAGCAATTGGGCAGAAAATCCTGCCAATTACACCAGATTTGACCAGTACAGGGCACTGCAATCTCCCCAGTCTCAGACACTACCACATAGACACCGTCCCAGGTTGACATAAATGATTTATTTATCAGCTAATTCCTTCACAATTGGGTCTAATAAGCACATTACCAATTCTCTTTTTTTTCGTCCTCAGCTACACACCTCCAGGTGACTTTTATCTTACTCCCTTCTGACTCCAACTCACCAGAGGAGGCTGGACGGCACGCATTTATGTCAGACCTGAAAATACTGCTGGTACCGGGGCATAGCTTGATGTTAAGTCATCCCAGCCGGGAATGGTTCCAGCATAGCACTCACAACTTTATATGGTGTTCCTCATGGAGTATAGGGTGAAATTGCTTTCACAGATTAGCAAATAAGAACCAAAGTCAAGTATATAACCAAACATTGTTTACACATATAAAGGTGAATTAAGATTAATGTAGAGGACACTATCTTTTATTAAAATGTAAGCTTGAAAGTTATGCTAATGGAAGTCCCACCAAACAAAACCTATGACTATTTTGTAGTAGAAGAGAGGAAATTAAAAGCTGAAGTTAACAGCATTTTAGTTATTTTCTGCATTGAAGTTTGCACTGATAATGTTTGTGTAAGTTTTAATATTTTTCTCAGTACATGCATAAATATATATTTGTTCATTTGTTGGAACTGACTGCACCTACCATTCCCCATGTTCTTTTCCACTCTTATCATAGTCATAAAGTTTGTTTTATTACTGCATTTATTTTGTTTTTAGCGAAGCTACTACTATACCACAAAATACCTTTTAACATTTTTAGCCGATTTATATTGTTATTGTTGTTGGTGTATATTATGCCTTGCTGTGAAAGGTGCTAAGTAAAATAAGGATTAATTGATTATTCCATCCATCACTTATCCAACCCGCTATATCCTAACTACAGTGTCACGGGGGTCTTCTGGAGCCAATCCCAACCAACACAGGGTGCAAGGCAGAAAACAAACCCCGGGCAGGGTGCCAGCCCACCGCAGGGGGCACACACACACACACACACCCACCCCCACTAGGGACAATTTAGAATTGCCAATTCACCTAACCTGCATGTCTTTGGACTGTGGGAGGAAACTGGAGTACCCGGAGGAAACCCATGCAGACACAGGTGAGTACATGCAAACTCCATGCAGGGCGAACCCGGGTCTCCTAACTGTGAGGCAGCAGCGCTACCCACTGCGCCACCATGCCACCCTAATGCATTCATGTACAGTAATTAAAGTAATTAATGCCTATGTTACTAACGCTTTGACCTTCAGTTTTCAGTTGGGCTAGTGGTAACACTTCTACAGAGAAGGGTTTACTATTTACTTGAAAGTTTGATCAATGCTTACTAGTGAACAGACTGATAGTTGGTGGATAGTTTTAGATAGATGGAAATAAAATGAAAAAAAAAATTAAAATTAAACACTAAAGCATTCAGCTTCCAGCATGTACTGTATTTTAAGACAAATTCAATAATTGCCAGTACTAAAATGCATTGCTTTTAATTGTGGCAAATAAATTTTAAAGATGTTTAGTTTTTCTTTTCAATACAACTGTATGTCAAAATTATTTTTCAGCTTTAAAGAAATAGAATTTTTTTCCAGTGTCTTTAAAAAATCTAGGACTTTTGAAGTCATTTACTATATACTGCATGTGCTTTAAGAAAGCATGTCCTGTGGTGTTTCTAACCTGTGTAGTGTTTTGTTCCATGTGCTTTCTGATGTGCAGCACAGTCATTTTATAGCCATTCTATTGCAGGAACACAATATCCTGTTTTGACTTCACCACATGCGTCCTCAATGCTGCCCAGCTGTGTAAAATGGGAATCAATGTGCTTCCTGATCTAGTACATTTGTGCAATTGTGCTGACTTTATGATCCTCTTGCAACTAAAGCGTCTTCATGCTTTTCATGCCCTTAAGATGTACTTTTTTCCTGTCAGATCATAAAAAATATAATCACTAATCTCTAATGTGACTTGTGAAAAACAGGAAAAGGTAACTTGCTGATCTATAATCCTCAGGTTTATGAAAAAAGACGGACATCTGTAAAATGTCTTCCAGAAGATTTCAAAGTAATGGTTATTGAAATAAAAATGTAAAAATAAGAGTATCTGTGAAATACAAACACTTATTTAACTATCATTTTTATTGTTTATTTGCATAATAAGGTAAACTTTGTATGAAAATATGTTAATTTTTGATAGATATGCAAGATGCACAAAGCCTTTCAATTCCACATTCCAAAATGTTTGTCTTGCCTGTTCAACCACCCTTTTATAGATGACTTGATGTCTTCTTGATTGGTATAGCACATCCGATGTAGGTAGTTCTTCAGATTTTGGAACAGATGGTAGTCACACAGGACCAAGTTTCAGATGGGTGTCATTTCTCTTTAAACCCAGTTTTGCATAGCAGCCTTTGCAATCCATGCAGTGTGAGCAGGTGCATTCTTGTGAAGCAGAAGAGGGTGGTAAGTGGCTTTACTTACTACTTTTTCCTGGTGAACTGATTTTCTTTGGTATTTTTTTAAAAAATGGATTCAGTTTATCCATTATATCACAGTCGCGCTGGCTATCTTACACAGTCAATTTTGGATTCTCCATTACAATTTGCTCCACTACAGAAATGTTTTCTCCTCTTGACGATGATCAGCTAAACCCTGTGTCATAATGAGATTTTTCTAGCCCATGTCTTGACAGCTGCATAAAAAGAGGTCTTGTCCTGGTATGCATTAACAAGACCACAATGAATCTCCAAAGGTGTAATGCATTGTAGCATTAAAAATTAAGTGATTTTTAGCATCCATGTTGACTTGATTCTAAAACAAGTAATGGACATTATCAACCAAAAATTCTAGAAGCTTGTATTTCACATATTTTAGTAGACAGGAGCTAATCTTAGGTAATTATTACTGGAGTCTACCCCTTTCAGGTTCAGGTTCAGGTTCAAACTTTCAACACAGTTATATGCTGGATTGTAGCTGTCTACATCTGATGAATAAATTATATCATAACTTTCACACACCATCTGTGGTCTAGCGACCCACGTCCTGCTTACAGAGGAATCGAAGTATTACACACATCTGAATCTGTTCCTCGGAGAGTCGCAGTCAGGGCAGCTGATGGAATGGTCCTTACGGATGACACTGCAGTTGTGACCCGCTGGGCTGGCTACTTTGAGCAGTTGTTCAAAGCTGATTCTCCGGCTAGGGTGTTGTATATTTCTGGGTTCATGGTTCTTGAGGCTGATCCTCCAATTAGCTGTGAGCCACCAAATCTCACTGAGATTGCACAGGAGGTGAAGCAGCTGAGAGGGGGAAAGGCTGCAGGGATCTGTGGTATCTGGTGTGAACTTCTCCAGGCTGGTGGTAAGGCTGTCCTCCAGGCATTGCAAGCAATCTTTGCTTCCATTTGGGAGACTGGCATTATCCCAACTGACTGGAAAACGGGACTTATCGTCCCTATCTGGAAAGGGAAGGGTGATCGCCTGGATTGCAGCAACTACAGGGGGATAACATTGCTCTCAGTGCTGGGTAAGGTCCTTGCTAGGGTCGTCTTCAATAGGATCCGTGATCACTTGCTCATCTACCAGTGACCGGAACAGTCTGGTTTTATGCCTAAGAAGTCTACCATCGACCGCATCCTGGCACTGAGGGTTCTCATGGAGTGCAAACGTGAATATCGGCAGAGTTGCAATGAAGTCAGTAGACGGATTGGGAGAGCATGGGGGTCATGATGTTGCTGGAAATGGATGTGTGTCACTTCCGATTAATTGGACCGTGTGTCTGCCTAGGGGTGTTGCAAACCTGGATCCCGAGTTGTTTCGCTGTGTAGTGGGTACGGCAATGCACTGTACAGTGCATGCTCCCCAACTTGACTTGATAACTCTCAGTGAATAAATTAATCTAGGAGCATTTTAAAATTAATGTAATCATTAATTTTTAATATGAATAATAATGACAGGAATATCACACACTTTTAATGTAGAGCTTTCCATGCACTCTTGCAGATCATTTGTATGTTTTAATTTTCTAGTCCTTCTTACATTTTAATAGATTGTACAACATTTCACTTTTGCTTCTGCATTTAGTACGTTTAAAGAGCTTTTTGCTGCTTGTTAAGTTTCTCAAGCAGTTTTACTCAGTTCAGGTATTTCTGTAGTTTTATCTCTCAGATCAGACCCAGGTTTCATTTAAAGAGAAATTTGTGTTAATTTTTGTTACAGAAGGAACTTTATGGTTTGAAAATAATCTTGAGTTAATATTAATAAACTTACCTGATGTTTTGCTGCAGTGTTCTCTGTAAACATTTATGTAATTGTTTCAGAGTCTCATCTCTGATTTGTTGTGCATATTGTCAGTCTGAGTGTGATAATTCAGATGATATGTACTCATGTACTCACTATTTTATTCTCTAAAATTACTTTCCTTTTTATATATTTCATTCTTCTCACTAAAAGTGTACCCAATTTGTTTCTGTTTCAGTTTCTGTGCTGAAAGTAATTAAATGTAAATGTAAATTTTTTCACAAATTATTTACTTACATCTTGTATGCAGTACACTTTCCTGTCTGACAGTGATCCCATGTGTCAGTATATCTGATGTTTAAGAAATAACGTTCTAGTTGTTTAAAAACTGTAAAGTGCAAAGTTTAAACAAATTAAAAAATTTTAATGCTTTCTACAATATACAGGAATGATTTCAGTTTAGAATTTAACTAATGCTGCAGTATCATTTGCATGTTTGTATCCCACTGTATTTTCATGGAATAAGTCAGATTCACCACATTTATTACTAGATTGGTCTGCTCTTGCACCTTATGATTAAAACACACACACACACACACACACACTACAGATCCTATGCACACAACTACATATGAGAGATGCCTAACTATCAGTCACTTTGTAATATTCCACATAGTTTCCCATCCACATTAGTATGTATGAGTGATGCCTACAATCCCTAGTACTCCCAAATAGATGCTCATAATCCCCAGCAAAAACAATGTAGGGGGGTACCGTGTCTCATGAAGGCTCATACACCTTTTGGATATGCCAAGCACCAACATACAGTCACTTACTTCTACTGCACTTATTTTTCTTTTGAGTTGTAGTGTTGCTGAGTCATAAATATAATATTTACTTCTGGAGACAACCAGGAATGAATTTTACTTAAAACTGGGTGAAAACAATTAGAAGGTTTAATGGGTGTCACATTTTTAAAGAAATACAACATCTGTTTACAGCTGAAATGTCTCATAAAGTAACTTCTGTTAAACATATAATCATGTTCTAGTTCAAAATCTGCATTGCCTTTATTGTGTATGAGGTTCAGTTAGCTGATCTACAATCTACCTTGCAGATGTGCTTACCTGATGGCTAATGTTTCTTCTGTGAGCCCAAATAGGTTATATTACTCAAAATGGCATGAGCTGCTCACCAATTGAAATAACACATAGTTTTGACTCTAGAATAGGGTCCTAGGGTCTAGGTTCCAAGAAAGGTTTTGTTAGTAATATGAACCATGATCATTGTGAGATTTGTGGATTTTTAAAAAAAAAATACAGAGATATTCAATCTGTCCTTCACTAACTGGTCATCTTGCCTGGTGTCTTCTGCAGAGGCATTAGCTCTCTTGGAAATGTGTTCTTTTAAAATTGAGGCATATTAAATAATGAAACAATTTCATAATATACCAGAAAAGGTGATATCCCTCCCATCGTGATTACGGCGGTACAAGAATCACATGAGAAAAAATATCTTTTAGCTTACATTTACTGACGGTTAACGCGGTTACAGACGGAGAGGCGCATGGACAGACTTAATCCAGGTGGGAAATCTGGATTAACACAGTCGGCCATTTTCTCGTCACTACGCTGGGAGGTTTTTCTTCGAGCTTTGTCGATTCCGCCTCTAAGGGTCTGGCTGTTGTCCAAGCCTTTATAATGTCTTGCTTCACTTGCTGGTCTTCTCCGTCTCCAAACAAGGGCTGAATTCCTCCCCCACAAAATACAGAAATATCATAGTGCTCACATGCTGATTCTCATTCTCCCAATAAGGAAAGAAGATTTGTGCTGATAGAGGACAGAAATACACTAACCTGTGTTTAAGCTGACTATACAAGCCTCCAGTTGTCTCTGGCTATCTACTCCAATGCTTGTCTAGCAATTCTAACTGCTGAGCCTCTGTGTGCCACAGTTAACATGCACATAACAGTATTGTCCAGATATAGTGACATAAAGAAAAATGTAGTATAACACCTGGGCCTGGGCAGTCAAACATTTAAAGTGTAGTGATGACTGTGGCAAAATACAACGAAGTTTCAAAACTTTGAGGCCCTCATTATTAAAGACACTTCCGCTATAAGCTCTCTTTACCATGTGAGGAAGAGTAACGATTAAAAATGTCATTGACTCCAAGCACCACCAATGGGTGCCAGCAATGGGACGGACTTTCACAGTTACTAAAACAACAACAACATTTATTTATATAGCACATTTTCATACAATTGATGAAGTTCAAAGTGCTTTACATGATGAAGAAAGAGTAAAAAGACTAAATAAATAAGAATTAAAATTAGGGAACACTAATTAACATAGAATAAAAGTAAGGTCCAATGGCCAGGGAGGATATGAACACCCTCACCAGCATATCTTTTATACACTATTAAATTTATGAGTATTTGAATATTGAAAATATGACAGCAGTCATCAAAGAAGCTCCTGTACTGTGTATTGGCACATTATGGCAAGATTTGGGAGCTGCATAGTAAACTTTATTGCCCGTTGCAAAAGTTTTGCTTGAAACTATCTTGAAATCATAATGTACACTCTAATTCAGAGATTTAAGTGTTGTAAAAGGTGGAGTGTACTATTTATTCACTTCAGCTGCCATTCAATGATTTAAAATCATCTCTGAAGTGTACTGTAAGCAAATAATTTAATAACCGTTGTTATTTGATTGTACATCTTAGGCTTAGTAGTGATACTTGATGTTTTGAATTGAGTATTTAGTATTAAGTAAATTGTTTAAGGAGACTGACAGTAAAACATTACAATAGTCAATTCATCTTGAGATTAATTAAATACCTCTGCATATAAGATACTCCTTTCATGTTGTAATATTTCTGTACTGTGAAAAACAGATGTTAGATAATGACAAAATGTGGTGACTGAAGGTTAAATGTGTCATAACACCTACTTTTAAAGTTAAATTCAACTTTATTGAATTGAATTGAATTTTCCGAGTTTCCATCCACTAGATTATAAATTGGGTACCATTTCTTGAATTTCACATCACTGTTGGTCAAAAGTACAGTTAAAAGTTGTCACTGTTTTGTTTTTTTTTGTTTTTTTTGGAGATATTAAGCACACCTTAAGATTTATCGTTAAATTAGAGTTTTTGGAGGGACATTTTTTTATATCTAAATCTCTCTACAGCCAGTAATTTCATCTCATCTTTTTAAGAAAAGCAATGTATTTTCAATTATGTTCTCTCCTGGACTTCAAGATTTAGTCAAACAGTTTATAACAAAGCAGCCTTAATCATATCCCAACTTTTTGGTAATATTTGCTTACTTCTGATTTTAGTCACCCAGTTTTGTAAATTATTATTTCAACCCTGTATTTACCTGTAAGGTGTAAACTGTCAAAGAAAGTGAATAAGGTAGCATTATTAAAAGTGTCACTTTCAAGGATAGCTCATGATTTTCATATTTTTTGCCAAGATCCTCATTTAAAATGTATGGATGATCTTTGTTTTGTTTGCAGTGCCTCTCTTTGCATCTGTTCATTTGGCATATTTCCCCTATATGTGATGTATGTGGCATCGTGTACATTTATGGCTGAGTAACAATGAAATAATCTGAGCATTTGGTGTAAGATTTCTGCTGCTTTATTTTTTTAGCCCTCTTTTTGTAATGAAAACAAAATTCCAAGAGCAAGATAAATAACCTTTGCGTTCATTTACAGAAACTCAGGATCAAGGGATATTATAGTGTTGTAAAAACCACAATCTGCGTTTAGCTGAATTCTTCTTCATATTATTATTTTATGAGGTCGTCGCTAAAGGCTATACCTGTCAAAAATAACAAATAAAACAAAATAAAATAAGTACTTTTCTTGAGTCTTTATTTAACAAAGCATCTTTCAGTGAGTATCAAGTTATCTCCTGCAGTAGCTTCTTTGTGTGTATGAAAAAGGATGATAAGCCTTTTAGACTGTTCCAGGTAACATGTAACCTTTAGTTTGTATTATAGTCAGTTTGCTATAGATTTATAAATTTATTTCTGTGAAATGAACGAAATTATTAATATTCAGTATTTCCTGTTTTCACTATTCAATAGGTATTCTCTTTACATCATCATTATTGTGTTGGTTTATTTCTTCTTTACTGAAATAAGTAATACAAATAACACACATATGTAACCATTTGGACATAACCAAGGAGATAGATCACAGTTTATATATTTATTACATTGGATGCCAGTGGTTAGCACTGCAATTTTAGAGTTGCAAAACATTGGTTTGAATCCTCACCCAATATTTGTCTTACTTGATCTAGGACTAGTATTCTTCAGGTATTAAAGTTATATACACATCCCAAAAACATTGATGCTCTGTTGCTTGATGGTGGACTGGCACTCTTTGCAGTGTTGCCTCCTACCTTTTGTCCAGTTATATCATGATAGTTCCTGGCTGTCACAAAATGTAAGGATGGCTGGACTATCAATGTGTCTGTGTACATTATCTATCAATCTACTGTATGTGTGTATTTTTATTTTTTTTTACTGTTGCTCTTTTGTGTATAGGTTGCTGGAACATAGTAATTTCCCCTAGGATCAATGAAGTACAGTATCTCTTTGTTTGCCTGCCTTCCCATCTGTTAATTTTTTTTATTTATAGACATAAAATGACACATTTCTTATTTTGCCATTTTAAAATGCCTTTTGCAGCTATTTAAATTATGTTTTTGATTAAGTAGTGTGCATTGTTTCCTGTGTTTGTGACCATGCAGAACACAAGGTATTTATTTTCATCTCCATAGTTGCATTTAATTGAATTATCAGATGCAGGTCTTATTATAAGTTCACACATTTGCAACAACACAGACATTTCCCTCTTTTATAGCAAACAGGAAGCAGGTAAAATACTTTCTGTAAATGCACATCACTCATGTTGAAAGGGTTACATTAATGGTTAAAATAATCATTTTGCCATTGCTTAGTTTTTATTTCTATCCAAATGGCAAAGCAAGCGCTAGAGACGAGGGACTGCATTATGTAGGGCATTTTAATGAAGGTTGGGCCTTTTAACTTAACCCATAATTATTGAAGATGTGACTTCAAGATTGTAACAAAATTTCAGGCCACACTACAAAACACCTTTTGCCTTCAGTTGTTTTCTAATCCAGTTATTTTGGTTCCTTGTTGGAAGGTTTAAAAACGTAATGCTTTAAAAACATAAGAAATAAACACACAAACATTAAAATGTAGTTTATCAGTTTATTAGAAGGCCAATTATGCAGAACTTGGCACTCTTTAACCTCATAGTACTTATAGTTTTTGTTGAAAACATCCACGCCTTTTCAGCAGTGCTTCAAACTTGGCATTAAAGTCTTGGGTGTTATGAAAATGTTTTTGGTGAAAAGTTGAAGGGTGTTACTATGTACTGTAAAGATGGAATGTTTGATGCAAGTTAAGGTAACATTAGGGCTTACTGCAGCAGTTTATTCCTCGCTTTGCACTTACAATGGCAGTTATGGGAGAACAGTATGTTACTGGCCTCTTGTACAACATATTAGGCATCCGTTCTCCTATAGCTGTGTATCAAGAGTAAGTCTTCTTCAGACTAGGAACAGGCCAGTTGATGGCATTGTTATGTTGCATGGTGTGGTTTCTGTTGTTTTTCCTCTGTATGTAAGGTTCTGGGTTCCTATTCTGTTATGACTCTCATTTTCCAGAAATCTTAGATCAAGCATCAGTTCTTTTTAATAGGTATAGGAGACATTGCTGTTCAATACTTTTTGGGTCATGTGTTAGCAATAATTTTTTTTTTTTTTTTACACAAGAGATATTTCCCTCATTTATATAAAAATACCCACTGAGGTAAAATGCAAACCCAATTCCAAAAAAATTGGGATGCTGTGTAAAATGTAAATAAAAACACAATGCAATGATTTGCAAATCTCATAAACCCATATTTTATTCACCATAGAATATAGGAAATATATCAAATGTTTAAACTGAGAAAATACACCACTTTATGGAAAGAATAAGGTCATTTTGAATTTGATGACAGGAACAACTCTCAAAAAAGTTAGGACAGGAACAGGTTTACCACTTTGTAGCATCCCCTCTTCTTTTAAAAACAGTCCTTAAGTGCCTGGGAACTTAGGAGACCAGTTACTGGACTTTTACAAGACTCATACTTTTGTGTCCTATTCTTGTCTGTTATACAATTCTAGCTCCTGCGTCGTCTGTCGTATTTTTTGTTTCATGATTCAACAAATGTTTGTAATTAGTAATAGGTCTTGGCTGCAGGCAGGCCAGTTTACTGTTCTATTACGAAGTCATGCTATTGTAATAGATGCAGTATGTGGTTTTGCATTGTCTTGCTGAAATATGCAAGGCCTTCCCAGAAAAAGACGTTGTCTGAATGGGAATGTATATTGCTCTAAAACTTGTGTATACCTTTCAGCAACAATTTCATAGGCACTAATGCACCTCCATACCATCAGAGATGCAGAGTTTTGAATGGAGTGCTGGTAACAATGAATGTTTCCTCTCCTCCTTATCCTCCTTAGTCTGGAGGATGCGGCATCCATGTTTTCCAAAAAAAATTTCAAAGTTTGATTTGTCTGATCACAGTTTTCCACTTTGCCTAAGTCCATACTTTGTTAGTACTGTATAGTAAGTTCCTGCTCAGCTGAGAACAGAAGAAACACATCCAGAATTTCTTCTTCCTTCACACTTATATCATTTATGATGTTAAAGCAACAGTCTATTTTATGTCTAATTGTATGCTAATATATTTACAAACCATCCAGACTGTTTCAGTAATGCATTTTCTATTCCAGTCATCTTTAATGCATTTATTTTAGGTTAAAAACATTTCATTTCAATGAGGTAATTTAATACAAACATTCAGAAGCAAATCTAAATGTGCTAATGGACATCCAAATCACTCTATTGTAATTGTCATTTTGATGCTGAAAGTGCAATTGAATAATTTCTTGTTTAAATACGTAATTGGAAACCACACAAAAACAAATCAGAAGTGTTTTTAGAGAGCTCAGTTTGGACTTGTTAATTTGCTGTATAAAAATTTCCTAGAGATAAACAATTTTGTAACATTTTTTTGGTAACGGTCAAGATACAGATTACGTGCACTCATATACTAAGAATAGATGTGTGATACCCATATGTTATTGGCCTGTTGTTTATCCAGTATGTTTGCTTGTATTGGTATTTTTTGCTTGTGAGAGAAAATACAAGCTTATTTCATATAAAGACTTTAGTAGAAATTGTAACATTGTCTTATAACAACCCTGCTCTTATGCAGTAAATGTCTCAACAATAAAAAAAGTATTACCAATGTAGAGTAAAAAGACAGCACATCTTCCTAAGCTTTCAGTGTTCTAACTTGGATTAAAAAATAAAAGCCCTTAACTCAGTTCAATTACATTTTTTAACAAGAGAATTTCTTTCATTTTGGCACGTGTGGTTAAAAAACTGACACAGTGCAGAGATTATGATTTTTATTTTGTAATATAAAAGTTGTAGTTATAGCCTGGTAACTTTTGATCTATATATGTTGTAAGCATTTGAAATGAATGCATTTAGTAAAGTGGACATGTATTCAGAACCGTAAAAGGTCACATGTCCCTCCATTACATGGATAAAATGTCAAATGTAAAAGTCAGATTTGTTCTAAGTCAGTTTTGAGAACTTTTCAGCTCTGATTAGCAATAAGTTTGAGCTGAGGAAATCAATCAAACAACTTCCTGTAATTAATAGATCTTGGCTGAAGCTGCTTGAAACTGATATTTATACATAATTATTTTTTTTTCAATCTGCATTACAATAGAACAAGCAACCATGCTGTTAGATAAGATGTCCAAGAGAATTATGCACATTAGACTGAGGAACAGAAATGTAAAGATAGGAACCTGTGTGCCAGGCATAATTGACAGATTTTTCATGCAGAAGAGCCAGACTGCATTCACCCACACAAAGTGGAGACCATCCAGTTATAACAGGTTCCGGGAGTGCTGACATACTTTTCAAGAGCACTCCAGAAAGAATGTTGGTCTGTGGTGTCAAAGACTGAGACCAAGGGTACAAAGTGTACAAGCTGTAGGATTAAGTACCACGTGACTGTCAAGCAACACAAAAAATAATGGCCTTATGTGTAATAGCGCCATAGAAAACTAGGCATGTTGATAAAAGTTAGAGACCTGTTACTTTTGTTTAAGCAAGCTTTAGGCAAAATAAATGCCTAAATGTATGTTAAAATCAAGCAAAGGCCAACTGCTTAAAATGTCTCTTCTGTAGAGTGAGTTTTTTTTGTTTGAATATCTCATATTTCATTGCAGTCTGTTCTGTTTTTAAGCAGAGCCTATTATTCTTACTGGGGGGCTATAACTTATGTTTGTTGTTAGTGACACGTTTAGTTAGTTAAATTGCATTCAGTTATTACAGGAGTACCACGGTGGCACAATGTTTAGTGGCTTTAGAGAATGGGTGAACTTATATTTAATAAAGAGCAATAATTGTGTTAACAGCCTTATCATTCATCAAAATTTGCTCTGTATATACTTTAGTGCATTTTTATATGCCACTTCTTGGTTTGCAAGCTCAGAGTTCAGTACAAAGTCACAAATAAAACAGAGTTAAAGCAGACAATGCCACGCAGTGTCTACATTTAATATGCATACTGAGGCAATGAGCAGTTTGCTGTAGTGGCCCTCTCACCTGTAACCTTAAATATACAAAACAGTTTGTTTAGTATATATTGGGCTGGTTCAGTTGCAGGTTGGGGGAGAAAGAGAAAGGAGATCTGGGAGAAAACAGGCATTTCTCACTGTGAGAACCTGAGCGAAGATAGAGGAGGGATGTCTAACAATCCTGGAAGGGAGAATAAGATGAAATTATTTCACTGAGGGATTGTGAATGATTAAAGGGGGCCTCCTGGATGATAAAGAGCAGTCCCTGCGTCAATGATGGGAGGTCAAGGACCTAGTTTTCTTTTTAAGATTGTAGGTAGTCAGTGAGACATCTGAAATCTTGGAGTGGTTTAGAGACACCATGGGATGCTGAAATAAGGTTTAATGTGGTGTGCTTGTCGCATCAGTAATGCCAGCCATGATTCCCATAATTGTAGGGACTGGAAGTAACCACAGAAAGAAATTTAAAGATACCAAAAGCCCAAAGTCTCATTAAGTCTAAGGTCTAGAGGTGAGCTGGGCAATACCTCGACTGGCGGGAGAAAAAGAGGTCTGAGTATAAAAATTAAAGAGAAAATGTCAAAGCGAGTTGGGCAGTAAGAAAAGAGGGTGCTTTGTGGGACATTTTTGCATTGGATAAGTCACCCTATCTGATGGTCAGAAACCAGCACCTAAATAGTCAATTTTTTCACTCAATTTACAAGGATTATTATATTGTTTGGTAAGAATGGGCATGTGTTTATAAGGTTTTGGTTGGTTTCTCTGAGACAACATTATTAAAGTGTATCTTTTTATATAAGTAAAGAGTAGGAAAAGTGAAATCAAGCGTACTGATGTTGCAATCAGCATCCTTCTATATAAAAGCGGTCGGGATTGTCCTTCCGTCCCATGAGTTCTACGCAAGCGCTGAGTTTCACACATGCCCCGTCCATTTTTCAATGCACGATGGGATTTGTAGTTTCGTTTTTCCAGGTAAAAGATGATTTTCTACTCCAGTCTGTGTGATATCTTCTTCTTCTTTCTTACTATATAAAAGCGGTCAGGGTTGTCCTTCCGTCCCGTGAGTGGAAAGCATACAGTGGAACCTCGGTTCACGACCATAATTCGTTCCAGAACTTTGGTCGTAAACCGAGTTGGTCATGAACCGAAGCAGTTTCACCCATAGGATTGTATGTAAATACAATTAATCCGTTCCAGACCGTACAAACTGTATGTAAATATATGTAAAGATTAAGCACAAATATAGTTAATTACACCATAGAATGCACAGTGTAATAGTAAACTAATGTAAAAACATTGAATAACACTGACACAAAGCACCTAGGCTCCCTGCTCAGCTACACAAGCAGGCTCGCTTGCGCGCTCTCTCTCTCTGTAGCACACACACCACCAAAGCCCCTCCCTTCCTCCCTCAGCTACAGGAGCAGCCTGGCTAGCGCTCTCTCTCTCTCTCTGTAGCGCCCACACGCGCGCACACACACACCCACCACTCACCCCCTATCCTCCCCCCCATCCCTTCCCTGTCAGCTGCCCGCCCGCTCTCTCTCTCTCTCTCTCTCTCTCTGCGCTCGCTCACTCGCGCTCTCTAATCTCTCTGTAGCACATGCTCACGCAGCATTTTTTTTAAAATGAGTTTTAAGCACAGCGGAAAAAAGAAACATTAGAACAAATCCGAAGTGCATGCAAAAACCAACTCACAAGCAACCAAAAAAGTACTGTAACAAGATCACTCTATTTTAACCTTACATTCCAATCGCTGTAAACACTTTTTATAAAATGAGTTTTAAGCACAGCGGAAAAAAAGGAGCATTTGAAAAAAGAGAAAAGTAACATTGCACCTAATCGCGCTATGAAAAACTCCATTTGTAAACACTTTCATGAGTTTTATGCACAGGGAAAAAAGCGAACATTTGAAAAAAGAGAAAAGTAACATTGCAACAAATCACGTTATGAACTGAAAAATTAACTTTTGAAAAATCCGTAATACAAAAACCATCAAGAAAACTAACCTTGCATGAGTCGAGTTCTGGCATGAAGTGTTTTCCTTCAGGTGTTTTCTCTCTTGTGATTTCTTGGGTTGCTGGTGCTTTTAGCTGGTGGGAGTGAAAGTCTCATGCAGCCATTCCAAAAACAAAGTTCTTGTGACCCAACCCTTCGTGTTTGCCCTCCACATTACTAGCAGTCTGGCTTTGTTTACATTGTGCTGCTTGAAAGCACGAGGGTTCTCAGATTGGTAAATGAGTAAACTGGTAAACAATTTTTCCACCTCTTGTAATTTCTTTCTTGACTTCGATTTCAATTTTCTTCAAAACTTTCTTGTCACCACTCTTCACTTGCTTAGAAGCCATAGTTAACTGCAAAAGCACATGAAATACTCTAGCGCACAAAGAGAGTGCACATCTGACTGAAAACAATAAACAAGGAGCGGCTTTGCTTAAATGAAAAAGCCAGGCAGCCACGCGGCTTGCTCTCTTTCTCTCTCAGCCTGCCTGTGGTGGGGTGGAATTGGGGGGATGGTTCGCTTGCACTACAGCCTGCAGATAGGCAGGCAAACACATGCAGCAATCTCCTCCTCCCCCTCCCCAGCAGGCACGTGCTCGCTCGCTCTTGCTCTCTCTCTCTCTCTGTCTCAGCTCAGGCAGGCAAGGGAAAACTGGCTTGTTCGTATACCGAATGTGTGGTTGTGAACCGAGGCAAAAGTTTGGCGAGCTTTTTGGTCGTGAACCGAGTTGTATGTGAACCGAGACGTTCGTGAACCGAGGTTCCACTGTAGCGGTATTCCGCTTGTCACAGACTTACTACTTGCAGCTTGCGGTACGAAGCAACATGATGTGAGCAGAGTTCTGGTGCTCCCATCGTTCCCTTGCTTTTGTGCGCGATGCGCTGGAAAACTAGACAAAATTATGTCTCTGGAAATAATTAATGTTGATGGAGTACAAATGCCTCACCGTGTAGTAAATATCAGGGGGGTTCAAAAGGGCAACCTCAATATAGAAAAAATGTTTAAATTTCATCACAAAACTAACAGAAACTGCGAGAATTAAAGTAATACCGCTCAAATGCAATATAACCAAATTAATAAGTTTGTATAAAATATCAAATTGATCTACATATTGAATTGCCTTAAGAAGTGGTCAACTTAAAAGTCGGTCGCCTTAAAAGGCGTGTGAGCCTAGTATATATCAAAAATTTGTTAAATTCTTTCAGTCTAAATAAAAATACTACACAAAATATATTAAGAAACAAAAACACATTTTCTTTAATACCTTACTCATTAAATGTCAATTGAATTACTGAATTTGCAACTAAAATTTGTTTTAAAATGTAACTAGGGTTCAGAAATAGGTTTAGCGATTTATGTACAGTATTTTTGTATGAGCAGCTTTACTTAAAAATAGACCAGTTCTTCATATTAGATTAAATTGCATATCCCCCTGTGAAATTCATTATAGTTTTCTATTTCTAGCTATCATATTTAATGCAGATTCCTGACCTAAAGTTGGATAGTAATCAACAGTGAAGCATCACATGCTGTACTCTTAAGCTTTACAACAAATATCAAGTATATTTGTTATCTCCTAATGTATTTATTTCTTAATCCTTTAATGCTTTCTAAAATGTTTTGGTTTATCAGAGAAGTTGAAATAGAAGTCTTTAAAGACTAAACAGAATGAATAATGTAATTCCAGTAAACTCAAATCTGCTGTCTCTTGGCAGCAGTTAAATAAGCCCTGTTTATTTAGGACATATTTTTCGTAAATAAAAATATCCTAGTTATTTAGAATCTAATTACAAAAAATAACTTAAACTCATTCCATCACAGTATGAAGTAAATGTTACTAATCTTTTTCTTATACTAATCAGTCAACACAAATTTTTAATGTTAGGCTTATGCAAGTTAAATGCAAAACATTGTTTGTTCTTTCTCACTTTGTGTAACAGACAACAGGAGAGTTTAATCTGTACTTCCAGTTTTTGAAGCATTGTTGTATTTTTCATTATGTGTAGAATCTTATTGTTACTCAGGGTAGAATACAGCCTTAATAAGAAATTTAATGAACATATGGATTTAATCAGATAACATGATGAAAGAGTCTAATGTGAACAAATTTACATATACTGAACAAATAAAGGCTTATCAATTTTGTTTTTTATTGTGGTTACCATGAAAGAGAGTTAAGAAGTGTTTTTTAATTAATAAATTGCTGGACATCTTTCATGTTTGAAGGATTCCCATTACTGAAATGGGTATCTTTGCATTGAGCAGTTCCGTGAATTGCATTTGCTGCTCTTTTAAACCTCCCTTTGCACCAGAATTAATCCATAGTCCCTATGGAGACAGACTGAGTGAAATGATTAGCTTAATTTTCAGTTTCACTTCAAATGGTAGTTAAATATAATACTTTAACTTTTTTAACACATTCTCTGAGGCAAAGGATTTGCGCTGGTATCCCGAAGGTTGCCGGTTTGAATCCCCATCACTGCCAATAGAGATCCTACTCTGTTGGTCCCTTGAGCAAGACCCTTAACCTTCAATTGCTCCAGGGGAGCTTTACAAAGGCAAACCCTGCGCTGTGACCCCAAGGGGTATGCGAAACAAACAAGTAATTTCCTCCGTGATTAATAAAGTTTAAAAATAATAATAATAATAATATTTATCTGTTTGATTTTTTATACGCCTGTTTTTACTATTTCTGGTAAATAAAGTCTTTTCAGGTTTTAAAGGGTCCTGTCATTGTATTTATTATACTGTCACTGCGTGTATTATAGATGTCGGAGGCACAGCTTAATTTTATTATAGTAGACTAACTAACATTATATTGAATGTTTATTCTTATGGTAAACTGGTACGCATTGACTTTCTCTTGCTTTTTCTCATTTAAAACTAACTAGAATTTCACATTTACTTAAAATTTTTTCATTCATAGCAGCATAAGCACTTAAACAAATGAGCTACTGTACCAAGTCATTATTCTCACTGTGTTTAGAACACTTTGCATAATTTTTATTAATCCATTCATCTATCCATCCCCTTTTTAACCAATTTATCCAGTTCAGTTTCACCGAGAGCTTCATATCTCAGCAGTATTAGGCACAAAGTGGGACCCAATCCTAAATGGGGCACTGGTTCCTTATGAACAGTTCTCGTTGATACTTGTGTTCATTTTGTGCTTGGGCTATCACATTACAATTTTTGTTTTTGTATTTGCAAATTAGATTCTGAGACAATATACAATCTGCACTGACTGAAAATGAAAGTTGAGTTCTGCCTTGACTTTTTCTTAAAATCATCTGAACTAGCCTATACTCCTGGTATTATACAGGGTGGTCCAGATCTAATTATGCAGATCCAGAACATCTGGATGACTTTGATTTATGCGGGGACGATTCCAGTTCAGCGCGAAAAGGATTCTTCATGTCGTCAGTTCGCACACTTCTCGATGGTCCGGGATTTTTCAGGTGATTTTCTATGTAATAAACCTAATAAGTTATAGCGTAATGAAAACTGAATAATTAGATCTGGACCACACTATAGTACACAGCAGTAGCATTAACAACATAAGGCTAAACCATTTTTACACAAATTCAAGTGTCAAGTTCTCCTGCTCTTAATCTAAGTTTAGTTCTAAGAATAGGAAATATGCAGCTTTACCTATACTTTATTAATCTGCATATAGATAAATCTTGGTGTATTTTTACCCAGTTAAGATACTTAAGATCATGATCATCCTTGTTGTATGTTATGCTTTTGGCTTTTTATGTCTGCTTCTCTAACCCTACAATTTCCTTCAGGATTAATAAAGTGTTTGTTTATCTGTCTGACCACATATTGTTAATAGTATAGAACTTCTTTATATAGGCCATATATTTTAATTTTCTTGTCCTTTGTTGTAAAATAAAGATGTCAGTTTTTCTTTCCCAGAAGCATTACTGGATTTATAGCAAGTCTTATTTGCTAAACATATAACTTAACCTTAATTTAAACAGCTATAGTACTAGTACAGATATTTTAATCCTTTTGCTTATATTCATGGTTTTTAGAAGGGTTTTTAGTAAATAATTTCACCGTGACTTTAATCACATTATAAAACTTAATCCAATTAAGACTTTGATCTGAATGTCTAATGATAACATAAATGCACTGTTTATATTTTAATCACACGTTTGCTTCAGGATGCAGGCTGTGTGAGTTATCTGTTGGTTTGGTCTTTAGGCAAAATCTTTATACAACAGAGTTTTTGCCAAATACATTGTTGGCACTCATTTGTTATATATAGAAAACATTTCCAAATGCTTCTTTAAAAATGAGAAAACATTTGAGACCCAACTGTTTATTGCACTGTGAATTGCTAAAGAAAACCTCTGAACCATTTTAAATGTTAATATTATTTACCATGAACATGAAAAACGAAGACATGTTTTCTGTGTAAACAACTATAAAATTTTCAAAAATTAATCTTTTGCTGTTTTTGGGATTTTGAAATCAGTATTTAACATCATGCTGCTCTGCACTGTCTATCAATTATATATCTTTCTTTTTTTGGGTTTTGGTTGTGATTGCTTTTGAGGCTTTAAAATATCTGGATTAGGTCTGCTCAGTTTACAGCGAGTGTTCAGCAAATTAAGCTGCTTACTGTTTTTCATTAGGTGAGATTGCAGGGTGACAAAAACATGGTGAAGAAATGCTTAAAACACTTCGTTCTTTCCTTTTAATTAATGCTAGTGATAAGTATATATCTGACAGTTTTAGTAGATTTATGATACAGTAGTGTATGTTCAAAAAATAAGTAAACCAAATATTCACTAAGTAATTAGTGTTTATTTTACATTTTTTATTTCCTCGTCTTTACTTTCTCTTGGTGTAATAGATTGCATTTCATCTCAAAGGATGCCAATCTCATTTCTATCTGCTGTCTGCATGGGGTTTGCATGTTCTCTACATATTCATGAAGAACTTATCCAGGGGCTCCCACGCACATGCTAGGTTGACTGACATTCTAAATAGGCCTAGCATTAGTGAGTGTGTCTTGTGATAAACCAACAATTAGTCCAGAGCTGTTTCCTTGATTGGACAGCCTGACACTGATAAAAACCTGCTAAGGGTAAATTATGCAGAAAAGTTACAAAGTGAGTGGTAACCATCTTACTCGACTTGATTTTATTTTGTAGAAATTGGATAAGTAGGATTAATGAGCTTTGTTGGACTGAATGGTCTGTTGTTGTCAAACATGTTCTTGTATACTATAGTTTCCTCTAACCCTGTAAAGGGAAGCCTTTCCAATGTAAAATAAATCTTAGTGTCTTTAAATGGTGACAGTTGAGACAGCGTTGAGCCTGATTATCCTGAATACTCCCCATAAAAAGTACAATTTTTCCTAATTGTCTTATGTTACTCTCCCTTTGTTGTGTGTAGTGATGTGTGAAAAAAGGTTTTTTTTTTTTATCTC
This sequence comes from Polypterus senegalus, assembly GCF_016835505.1. Taxonomy (NCBI): domain Eukaryota; kingdom Metazoa; phylum Chordata; class Cladistia; order Polypteriformes; family Polypteridae; genus Polypterus; species Polypterus senegalus. The sequence goes on from NC_053156.1 coordinate 142,176,641, forward strand.
TTTTCATAGAGAATAGGCTTGACAAGATTTCTGGGGACCAAACTTGAACAACAACAACAAACAATATCAAGACATCCATGAAAAAATCTCAAACTACTTTTGTTGCATAATCCAAATGTCTGGTATCCAGTTATATATACTCACAATATCCCAAGACACGTGTATTTTACGTCCATAAAGGTCAAATTAGATTCATCAATTAAACTTACATATTCGTCTTTTGAGTAAAATTGGAATGCTCAGTGAAAAATCTCTGCAGACTCACAGAGAATTTGTACACTCCACACAGATAGTGATTTGGATAGACTGAAAGCTGAAGACTTTGAATCTATGAGACAGCAACTCTTGTAATTCTTTAGTTTTGGACAGTGCAGATTTATTGGTGTACTCATTTTTGTAGCAGTTCTTAATTTTTAAGGCTAGACAAAATGTCATTTATTTATTATATTATTTGTGCCCTGCAAATGCCATTTATTTAATGTATTTTTCAGAGCCATGGTGACCATACTATCTTTGAGCTATGTAATGTTATTGTCCAGGCGGTTTTTAAGATGGTTTGGTTTCTACTTCCAATGTCCAAGATTTTAGATTCATCATCAAAAGTATCACTACTAGATAGATTAAAATCTATTTATAAAGTTAAGATACTGTTTGTGTGACTTTTGATCATGATTTGTGTTTAAGAATTTAGGCTTTGGATGCTTTTAGTTTCAGGTGTTTGTGGGTTTGAGCTATCCTAGTATTGTCTGTGAGTTTTTCTTCTTATCTCCTGATTGATTTCTTTTGTTTCTGTCAGTATCAATCCATGATAGAAATACAGAAGCACCCACCACTATAACAATATAATGAAAGAAAGTTGCTTCAGTCTTGCTACTACAGATGTCAATAACAAGCATGCTAGTATAATATAAGGCAACGTGTTTGTTAAGCCAAATGTCTACTACCTTCAAGCCTATTGATTGCCTCATCATTTAACCTTAATGCTCTAATGTGATCTTTCAAACACACTATATACAAAGACAAATCGTTAAATGATGGAACAGACTTGCAAATTATTATTATTGTTGTTATTTTACTTATTTTGCCTAAGTTGGATTTTGCATAAATTTAACCTGCTTCTTAATACTGGTGATATCATAATTCCAGTGTATAATTTTGAAAACAAAAAAAAAAAAATGTGATTACTGTTGAAGGCATGGTTTGAATTTTCTTTTTAGTCTGGTTACTTGAGTTTTACTGAATGATCAGCAAAGTTGACATTCTAGATTATAAATGTTATTGACTTCATATTGCATCTCTTTAAATTTCTCAATAGCTTTTTTAATAGTTTGTTTTTTGGTGTTGCTGCATTGCTGCCATCCACAATCCATGTACTATAACTTTGAAGAGAGAACTAATGGAACACTCAAAGCAAAAATTGTAACTTTTTGAATATGTTACTTAACCCAATGTAACTTATAGGGATTGCTGAGAAAATATTTTAATCTTTTTTTTTTTTTGCAGAATGGAGGTAACAACTTTTTTGATAGAACAGGAGCATAAGATGACCTATGCTTTATAACAGCAAATATTAAGAATATCCATGAAAACTTCTCTTGTTACTCATGTTGCATAATCCACATGTCAAGTCATCCAATTGAATGCTCGCAATGTGCAAAATGCTTGAATTTTGTGCTAACATATTGGTCAATATTTACCTCCGGAAAATGAAAGTAGTCTACAAACAGCAGTCTTCTTCACACAGGATTGTGCTTTAGAATTCAACAAAAGACCCTTGACCAGTTAATGGGATCAGTGGCAGCTCTTCTTCTTCTTCTTTCAGCTGCTCCCGTTAGGGGTTGCCACAGCAGATCATCCAAAATTGCTCTAAGCCCCAAATTTACCTCTGCTATCAGAGATGTCCTCTTTGGACCTTTAGTTACAGGAATGCAATCCTAGGATGTCTACAATTAGCCACAATTTTCTCTGCTCAGCACACATTTCAGTAACCTTTAAAAGTCAGTGTCTCTCAGGCAGGGTTTTCATGGGTCTCACTGTTAACGAATAATGGCAGAAAATCAGGTTCCTTTAACATGTACTGGGTTACCTGATCACAGTTAATACCGATTGACACTGGTCAATGATTGGGTTCACCATCTGTCCTGTTGTGCCCTAAAAATAATCCCATGGCCAGTAACTCTTAATCTTATAAACACTTATCTCAGTCTACTCCCTTCAGATTTTTTTTTATCATGCAGAGCAACTTGGCATGTTGTTCACAAGACAAGTTATTGGCCTGCTGAATCTAGCCCATGATATTACTGAGTGTCCTTCGTATCTGTCGTGCCACCACTGTGGTCTACTCACATTTTTCTGTTTTTAAACAGAAACCCACTCATTGGCCAGTGTTCTTTCCTAACCCACTATGTACATCATAGATTTTTCGTAAAAGTAAAGTTTCACATTAAAGCTGCACAAGTTATGAGCATGCGTTACTTGCCTGCATACTGTATACTGTACTTAAATAAGTTTTAGTATAGCTAGGTAAAATCATTATTTACAATCAAAAAGCTACTCATAACTTCTGTAAATCTGTCAGATTTGCTTTAATTTTACTGTAGTATTAAAACTGACATTAGCAAGACCGCAAGTGTGAGATATACAGTATGTCAATTTCATCTTTTGTCAACTCTCAATTATTATCCACTTTTTTAAAAAAATGTCATTGGATAACAATTCATCTCAGTTAATTTTGCATAAAGCTCTTCACAGTTTGCAGGCAAATATCACTGTGACAAAGTCTTAGGTAAAATGCAAATGTAAACTTTACAAATTGATATTTACATAATGTGTGCACAAAAAGACACAAATTTGCTTAAACAGACAGGAAAACAAAGTGGTTTGAAACTGATTAACAGAAATGAAGACCAGTAATACAGTCTGTCCAACCTAGCAATATATGTTTCTGATAACAAGAAAGCAGAAGCAATAAATGAGAATAATAGTACAGATTAAGAGAAATGTATATACATATATGTATGTGTATTTTGTTTTAATGGTAACTGAGGTATAGATCTTATATTTAAATCACTAAGGATGATAAATCATTATGTCTTCTAATTATAGTTTATTTTCAGAACATCATGTAATACTATTTATTGAAACAAATGTGAAAATATGGGGGGCATGGTGGCGCAGTGGTAGTGCTGCTGCCTCGCAGTTAGGAGACCCGGGTTCGCTTCCCGGGTCCTCCCTGCGTGGAGTTTGCATGTTCTCCCGTGTCTGCGTGGGTTTCCTCCGGGCGCTCCGGTTTCCTCCCACAATCCAAAAATATGCAGGTTAGGTGGATTGGCGATTCTAAATTGGCCCTAGTGTGTGCTTGGTGTGTGGGTGTGTTTGTGTGTGTCCTGCGGTGGGTTGGCACCCTGCCCAGGATTGGTTCCTGCCTTGTGCCCTGTGTTGGCTGGGATTGGCTCCAGCAGACCCCCGTGACCCTGTATTTCTGGGTAAATCTCGGCTCCATGCAGGTTCCAGTCGGTCTCCTGCAATATTTGCGGTGACTGTGGTATAATTCAACAGAAGATTCATCTGAAAAATCCACCTTCTTCCACTTTTCCAGCATCCATCCTTTTAGCAGGCTGTGGGCCTTGGCAAATGCCACACGGTTTTTCAATTGTCTTTTGTTTAGTGCTGGCTTATGGGCACTGATTCGACCATGGAGGCCATTTCGAGACAGAATCTGACAAACGGTTCTGGTTGACACAGGGACTTCAGGTGACCAGCTCTGCTGCAGTGGAAAATGGGCTGGCCTTGGATTTTCGAGCCAACAAACGGTCCTCTCGAGCAGTTGTCTTGCGGGGTCTTCCTGACCTGGGCTTGTCAAAAACGTCTCCAGTCTCTTCAAATCTTTTTTTTATCCTCTGAACTTGACGCTGAGACACATTGAAGGTGTTTGCCACATCAGCAGTGGATTTGGTCTTCAGCCTCTTGATAATCAACACTTTAGTCTCAGGGTGAATCTTAGGCATGTTTGCAGAGGTCTAGTTGCAGTTGATGTGAAGGTCTAGTGTACTGGGATTCTTTTTATACACACCTGAGACCTAATTGATCCATTATTAGTCACAGGTGAAGCTCATATGACAAGGCGACAACACATGTCTTGCCAAAAATTGACTCAATGGGCTTTACCAAGCTGTGAATATTAGAATACTTTTTGTCAATTTCGTTTTGCACTGAAACATTATTACAAAAGCTGATGGGATTGAAATGACCCATTTCTTGTAACAAAATCTTGATTAGAAATATATTTTAGCGGCACTTCAGGTCAATTTGTACACAAGCGACAAGACTTTTGTCAGGGACTGTAATTAGTTTAACAAAATGATTGCCTACTCGACAGCCCTGTTAAATAAGGCATCAAAATTTTTTTTTTTTCAAGTTGTGTTCTTAAAATGGATATTTCCATAAAAGGAGGCTATAAGATAAAAAAGCACTTGAAGGAAGTAAGTCTTGAGTAAATTTCCACATTGGAATTTCTAATAATAATTTTTGGGGGGTTATTTATTTAATTTTTCCACCCAGCTGGATGAAAGTCTCAGAACATTTTGTAAGCTTCTCCAAAGTCATTTTTCAACTAAGGAAATATACATTCCTTGAAAATATGCACTTTCAGTAAATATACAATCTTTATTAGGAAACATAAGCCCCAGGGTAATGTTAAATAGAACCAGTAATTTAGTTTATTAAACTAAAGCTTTCGCCCTCTATGGGTACAAATTAAGAGTCAAACATAAGCAGATTGTACATAAGGAAAAAAGCATTTTGCATAATGTGCTCAATAAACTGTCTTGCAAGTCAGGTGGTGGCAGATGTACTGAGAAGCTGAGAAAGAAGCCATTAGGCATTTTTTGGCCTTGGTGGTGATGTGATATAAGATTTTATTGCTTATTTCCAGTTGACTGAAGCAGGCAATTACTGTACATTTTAAACTAGCACAAGCCCAACTGTAGCTCTGAAGTACAAAATCTTACAGTACTGGAGGAGGATATGAAGTTTAAAAAAAATTAACTACTCTCCACCTGCGTTCAAGATTGAACAGTAAAATAAATGGCTAAACTGTAGCTCTTTAAATATTTTCTGTCTTATAACCAGAGGAGTTAATCCAGGAAGAGCTGACTTGTCTGCAAGTAGTACCCAAAAGGCCATTCCTAATCACAGCTTGCAACCACAATCTTAACCCAATTTGGATCTGTAACTGTAAAGGAAACGTTGGTCCAGCTACCATTCTTTAAAACTAAGTGTATGTGTCTCGAAAACCTTTTTGTAAGTGATGCATTCATCTTGCAGGAGGAACCTTACTCAGTGTCTTCAGAGCAAAGAAGCATTTTTGTTGAGCCAGAAAGGTACTCTTCATTGAGCTTTAGGGCTAAACACCCCAAACTTCTGTAACACTAAAATCTATTACTCCAATATTATGCTCTGGGCCAGTGATTGACCCAATCCAGAAGAAGAAGCTGAAGGGAATTTCAGTGCCTATATTTTTGTTTCAAGAAGTGTCATATGTTTCCATGTGAGGTGGCAGATAACACAGAAAAGATCCCAATAGCAAGCTGAGGAAGACAGCACCACACCATGGACAAAAGAACCATGTGGCAATGACTAAGAGTGTACTCTACTGCATGTAGAGTTCATCAATTGAACCCAGAGCCATGACACTCCGCTCCATACAGCACCACACATCATCCTTAAAAGCTTAATATTAGAAGTACCTAATATGCAGCCAGTTAAGGACCTACTTTCTCATGTTTACTGTTACTGAAACAGGTTCATGTGTCAGGTAAATGTCTAACTTTTGCAAACTTTTAATTCACTTACAAAAATCTTGTGTCACAGCCAGGTTAGCTCACCCATAACTTTGCATTAGAGCAAGAGCAAGCTGTCTGACTGTGATGTCATGCTAGCATTTTGTAAGTGACACTAAATTAAAAAACTTGTAAAATCAGGTAAATCCTGGAAGTCTCTAAGCAAAACAAGAGAAGCCAGCCTGTTTTGTGTTATTACATTTTCTGCCTCATCTGTCCCATCCTTTATGCTGATATATAAGCATTTATAAAATCCAACAGTCAGAAAATGTTCTCTACAGAGAAAGGTTAAAAAACAAAGTGGAAGCCCTGCCGAAATATCTAACTGTTGGCATTGCCAAAGAAAAAAAAACTGATAATTGATTGATTAATATCAATCCATGCAATCTCCTACACACTTTTCTACACAGGCTCTTAATTTATCTGCACTTGGTTTTTTTATGTAGTTATGATGTTCTTTTGATAACACTTGATTGTTTGTATGGTGAGGGAATCAAAAACAGTCAGTTTGAGAATCTAGTTTGTCCTTGTTTAAAGCATGTCACAAATTACAAAGAAATAGATCTGTGATTCATAGAGAAAAATATTCAACAAACATTTGTGTCTTGTAAGGTTTTGAAGAAGGAAAAAAAACATAAAACTAATAATTAAAAATATAACAATATCGCTATCATATTTTTTTATTAATTCTGCATTGTGTGGAATTTAAGCTGACTATTCCTTGCAGAGGTGTGAACAGCTTATTTCAGATGCTACAACAGTGTTTTCATTGAGTTTAAATCTGGACTTTAACTTTACTTTTGCCTCTTTCCATCTGTTCTGATGTGGACTTGCTTTTGTTTTTTTAATTGTTGTCTTGCTGTGTAAACCAGCTACACTTTATAGCTTCAGGTAATAAACAGATGACTTTTAAAAAATTTTTTTTGTTACTGAACAAAAATCATGCTGCCTTAATTTGTGGCAAATCATCATAGCTACTACATGTAGCAGTTTGTTCTGGATATTCCACTATACTGTGTGATGTTAATTTTTTTTTTTTTTTTTACTTTACAGTCAATGTGTGAATGCAGCATAATGGCAAGGATGACACTGACATGCGGTCTCATTTGGCGTGCATGCTTATTCATCTGCAATATTAACACGAAAATGAAACTCATTTACTCTACATTTGGTTTGGTTTTGTTGGTTTCCATGTTATTCTCTGCACTTTGAAGATGTATATATGAAAAGATACATGTGAAAATACAGGAAAAATAGTGTCCCTTATTAATTCAGTATGGTACATTGTAATTTATTTTCTAATACAGGAAGATTCTGTATTATAAGGGATTTGTGGTGACTAGTAATGTGTGGATAAAAACCATTATTAAGAAACAACACATGCTCTATAAATAGATTTGGATTCATTTGGCACTATTTCCTTAAGTGTGAAGCAAGGTCCAATTGACCAGATTAAATAAACACATATAGGGGTTGCATTAAAAAATTTTAATCGCAGAAATTGTTAATGCATTAACTGCACATGTTGACAGTGATTAATCAGCAGCTCTAGAACATATTGACAGTAATGATTTTTCTGCCATTGTCTGTGAAACGCTTTCAGGTCACATCACCAGTCACGGTGTTTTTCACTTGCAATCAAGTGTGTCTTACCTACATCAGCAGCAGTCCAAACTTTCATTCCTGGCTTGTCGGTTTTATTTGGCTTTCATCAGGAACAACTGTTTATCAAAGGGTATGTCTGCCATTACTTATAAAACATGATCCAATTCTGCACAAAACGTGCCAAGTATTTGATATAACAGCAAAACTGTCATAATAGGAAGTGCACAGCAAGCATCAGTTTTACGTGGAGAAAAGAGAATGCACAAGATGGAAGATTGTGAACAGTGTGATCCGCGAGTGAATGCAGCTCAATTTCAGTGTTTTTAAAATGTAGTTATTTACTTCAGTATATCCACCAGTATTTCAATATAGTTGCACCCAAATCATACAACATGCAGTACAAGGCTGCATCAGTCTTTGCATATTTACATCTGATATTCCAACCATTGTCAGGTGTTCCTAACAAGATGATGCTGTAATTGGTTAATGTAAGTATAATATGTTGCCATGTGGTGGCATCAAAACAAAAGTACTTAAACAAACTAAGCTTTTACTTTTCAAATAGGGAGAAACTGTAGCTCCGAAGTTTGTATGTTTTTAGCTGCTTTCTCTCCTTTGTCTTTTATGTGCATTTTTAACAAATTTGAGTTTGCTTATTACCTGTTATTATGAGCAACTGAGTTGTTGGCCACAGCACTACAGATGGAGCTTCAGGTCTGTGCACAAAGTAGTTATAAAGATGTCCATTTACCAATGTGAAAGAAAGAAGTCTCAGGAAACAAGGTTTACATCTCCTGTTCATTCCCTTTTGCTATAATGTGGTTAGTGTTCCAGAACTCTTGCAACTGAAAGTAACTGATCTCCAGTGCAATAGTGAATATGTAAATCCATATATGAATTTTTCTTTGCTTTATTTTTACCAATTGCTATGTGCATTGCATCATTATTTGGTAGCACATACAGTTGTGAGCAGGTAATTTCACAAGTAAAACATAACTAAAAGCAAGTTTAAAAACATACTAACAGAATTCTTCCAATGAATTAACTGTTGTGGTGACTGTAGTGAAATCACGTTACTTTAAAATTGCAATGATGTAACTAAGGGGTATTTATATAATATATATTGTGTTTATAATAATAAATGAATATTTAAACAGTTAGGCTGTTTCTTTTAACCTTTTGACAAGTCCATTCCTCCTCTTTCTTCTTTGTCCTCTTTCATACCAAATTCTTTTCTATGTTAAAAAGGCTAACTGTCCTTTGTTTCTGCTCTTCTTCTTTTATATTTATAGTGGAGGGCTTAGCTTGATGTGGTGGTCTTTAACCATCCCTCTCAGTAGTGTTTGCTCATGTCAAGCAACTTCAGTTTCTGGGTTACTTCACCTTTGTGTCTATTTACAGAAATGAGATGTGGACAGATTCTGAGGCATCCGGAATTGTCAACCCTTTCCTTTGTGGTCTCCTTAGTGTCTCAACTAGTTCTGTATTTATTATTTTTTTGTTTGTTTAGAATATAAAAATATAAACTACAATACAATAACATTCCAAGCAAGTAATTTTGTGTGGAATGATGTCCTGTATTTATTTTGTTTTTTTTTAATTCTGGTTTATTTTAAAATGATATGTAATAGAAATGTGCGCAAAAAATGGCACTTCTTTCCCGTTATAATTTTTATGAAAAGCTGATTTTTTTCCTAATTTTTGTAAAATCTGATGTACCCTATTGTATTGTATTAAGAAATATCTGAAAGTAATATCTTACCTTTTTTAATTAGTACTTCAGTGGCTTTCTTGCAGGGTTGTGATTGGTAAGGAATGATGTGTGGTTTCTTTCATTATGCAATACTCATGCATATTGTAAACATGCAGTCATCACTAGTTTTTATTTTATTATTTCTTTGCTAAATGGAAGGCCTTTTAAGTTGACCCATTCAAAAAATCCTGTTTATACTTAGTTTGTATGCTTGCCAATACTATGTATGCAAAAAAGAAACCAACTGAATTAGCATTTGACAGAATGAGCTAATAATCCATTCCAGAAGAAGACTGCTTTTTTCTTATAAATTTAGTCATCCTTTTCATCACTTCAAAAGCTATAGCTTTTGGTTTAGCAATCAGTGGTCTGTGTAAAAAATTAATTGCAGTCAGCTTAGTTTTTGCCTTTCACAATTTAAGGAACTTTGATTAGATCAGTAGTTCTTGTCTTTCCCCCCCAAGTAAATGTGGTTTTGAAGCCTGGAATACTTTTTCCCTTTTTATGTTCGGCTGCTGTTCATTTTTACATGCATTGACCAGAAAAGCTTTTAGTAGCCTATAAAGTGAAAAGGTGCAATCTTTTTTTCCTTCTTTCTTTCTTTTTTTTTTTTTTTATATAAAGTATTTCTTATTAACAACCTTCTGTTGGTTAGAGAGGCCATTTCATTATGGTGTGTTAACTTTACCTTTACTGTGTGTCTCCTTCCATGTTCTGCTTGTCTATGACTCAACTGTTCCTTTTTAATTACTTTTAAACTTGAATTATCAAACAGTCAAGGGACTAAGTAACAATAAACTTATCTAATTATTTAGAAATTACTTTAGCTGTGTACATTTTCCTTTTTGGACAGATGAAGTATTGTCTGTGTAATCATTGCCTTTACTTCTAGAAACCTCTAGTGAGCTGATTTTGACTTGTGTTCTTTTTTGCACCATTTTTAACCTTTTGGAGTATGTTTATGCTGTTTTTATCTTATTTGTAACCATGTATTTTATAATCAACCTCACCGTTTACTGAAAATGAATCACTCATTCATTAAGCCTAATCCATTTGTCCATTTTAAAGATTTTTTCGCTTTTGACTCTGGCCATGTTATAACTTCTTTAAACAGATTTGGTGTATATATATAATGAAATTTTATTTATTTTCAGATGTATGCATTACAATAGATGTACCTACAATCAAAAAACAAAACTTGAAACATCAGTCAAATACAGATTTTAGATTCATTAATCGTAATCCTTGCTAAACTCTCCTCCCATACCGAAGTCAGGAAGGTAGTCAGTAACAAAATGTGCATTATATTATACTTCTGCATATTGATTTCAACAATAAGAGTTAATTAGAATTATCGGCTGCAGACTTATTATAAAAACAAATTAACAAAATATTGCCAGATTCTGAAGTAATTCTGCATAGTTCTATGCAGAGAAACTTGATTTTTTTTCTTGTTTTAAGTAATATCCAGTATTCTGTTTCCCAGCATCACCTTAGACCATCCAGCAGTAAACTTAATGAAATTAAATAGTAAAGTGTGGAAATACTGACGATATTGTTTGCATTATTTGCTAGAATATTTTCAAATGTGTGGACATTTTGGAAAATAAGATTCTTTTCAGTGGCATTCCTGACTGATAAATAGTGATATGTAGGAATTCAATATTTACAGCAGAGTTGATCTAAACATGCAAATTCATTATAAATATAAAAATCTGTAAAGATTGAGGTATGCAGTGACATCTGCTGTTTAGTAATTAAGGAAGGAATAAAACACAAAATGATCCTGTAATATATAGGGTGAGACAAAAAAAAGTACCACATTTCAAACATTTCTTTTCAACCAAAATTCTACAACATAAATTTTTTTGTGACACAAGAAAAGGTATACAAAATAGATTTTTTTCACTGTGTTTTAGTAATGACTAGCAAAATACCTGTGCTTCGCAGCGGAGAAGTAGTATGTTAAAGAAGTAATGAAAAAGAAAAGAAAACATTTTCATAATAACGTAACATGATTGACAATGTACTTGTTTTGTCATTGTCATGAGTGTTGCTGGCATATATATATATATATATATATATATATATATATATATATATATATATATATATATATATATATACACACACACACATATACATACACATATATATATCTATCTATCTACAGTGGTGTGAAAAACTATTTGCACCCTTCCTGATTTCTTATTCTTTTGCATGGTTGTCACACAAAATGTTTCTGATCATCAAACACGTTTAACCATTAGTCAAATATAACACAAGTACACACAAAATGCAGTTTTTAAATGATGGTTTTTATTATTTAGGGAGAAAAAATCCAAACCTACATGGCCCTGTGTGAAAAAGTAATTGCCCCCTGAACCTAATAACTGGTTGGGCCACCCTTAGCAGCAATAACTGCAATAAAGCGTTTGCGATAACTTGCAATGTGTCTTTTACAGCGCTCTGGAGGAATTTTGGCCCACTCATCTTTGCAGAATTGTTGTAATTTAGCTTTATTTGAGGGTTTTCTAGCATGAACCGTCTTTTTAAGGTCATGCCATAGCATCTCAATTGGATTCAGGTCAGGACTTTGACTAGGCCACTCCAAAGTCTTCATTTTGTTTTTCTTCAGCCATTCAGAGGTGGATTTGCTGGTGTGTTTTGGGTCATTGTCCTGTTGCAGCACCCAAGATCGCTTCAGCTTGAGTTGGCGAACAGATGGCCGGACATTCTCCTTCAGGATTTTTGGTAGACAGTAGAATTCATGGTTCCATCTATCACAGCAAGCCTTCCAGGTCCTGAAGCAGCAAAACAACCCCAGACCATCACACTACCACTACCATATTTTACTGTTGGTATGATGTTCTTTTTCTGAAATGCTGTGTTCCTTTTACGCCAGATGTAACGGGACATTTGCCTTCCAAAAAGTTCAACTTTTGTCTCATCAGTCCACAAGGTATTTTCCCAAAAGTCTTGGCAATCATTGAGATGTTTCTTAGCAAAAATGAGATGAGCCCTAATGTTCTTTTTGCTTAACAGTGGTTTGTGTCTTGGAAATCTGCCATGCATGCTGTTTTTGCCGAGTCTCTTTCTTATGGTGGAGTCGTGAACACTGACCTTAATTGAGGCAAGTGAGGCCTGCAGTTCTTTAGATGTTGTCCTGGGGTCTTTTGTGACCTCTCGGATGAGTCTTTTCTGCTCTCTTGGGGTAATTTTTGTCAGCCGGCCACTCCTGGGAAGGTTCACCACTGTTCCATGTTTTTGCCATTTGTGGATAATGGCTCTCACCGTGGTTTGCTGGAGTCCCAAAGCTTTAGAAATGGCTTTATAACCTTTACCAGACTGATAGATCTCAATTACTTCTGTTCTCATTTGTTCCTGAATTTCTTTGGATCTTGGCATGATGTCTAGCTTTTGAGGTGCTTTTGGTCTACTTCTCTGTGTCAGGCAGCTCCTATTTAAGTGATTTCTTGATTGAAACAGGTGTGGCAGTAATCAGGCCTGGGGGTGGCTACGGAAATTGAACTGAGGTGTGATACACCACAGTTAGGTTATTTTTTAACAAGGGGGCAATTACCTTTTCACACAGGGCCATGTAGGTTTGGATTTTTTTTCTCCCTAAATAATAAAAACCATCATTTAAAAACTGCATTTTGTGTTTACTTGTGTTATATTTGACTAATGGTTAAATGTGTTTGATGATCAGAAACATTTTGTGTGACAAACATGCAAAAGAATAAGAAATCAAGAAGGGGGCAAATAGTTTTTCACACCACTGTGTATATATATATATATATATATATATCTCTATCTCTATCTATATCTATCAATATGTATACATCTATCTATCTATATATCTATATCTATCTATATATATCTATCTATTAGTCAAATATAATCCATAAAGCTTCAATTGGTGATCTGTTTTTCTGCGTTAACCTCATATTTTTTCATACTTCTTCTCAAACCAAGGGGGTGTGAGGGTAAAATTAATCAGGAAGCGCTGATATATATATATTAAATATATTGAAATAGTTCTACTGTCTACTGTCAAATAATGCAAACAGTACTCCGCACGTGTTTCGCACAAATTCTGGGCTCATCAGGCAGTACACACTCACTGCACCCTCTCTCGGGAATCGAACCTCAGACGTCAGCGCTAGAGGCGAAGTCTCTCACGTTGCGCCATGGTGTGTGGTTCGTTTATTTGACAGTATGTAGATCGGGGTGTGTATGTGTATATATATATATATATATATATATATATATTACTTTTGAGAATGCAACGTATAGTTTTGTCCAGGAGGAAAGCAATGTTGCCTCAAATCAATGGCAACCTTTTGTAGGGTGTGTCCCTGAGACTTAATAATTGTCATCGCGAAACAGAGCCTTACTGGAAATTTGAGGCATTTCAATTAAAATGGGAGATCAGAGGGTATAACGGTGATGCCAGAAATACATTCAGAGTGTGGCGCTCTGCTGTTTTTTTATGTTGCTGCGTTCCTTCAGTTCACATGAGCTGCTGTCTTGTGTGATGTTGCGATGTCCACGGCTTTATTTAACGTTAGCTAAGACCCGGCACTTAAAAGTTTCTGGCTGCACTCCGGTTGTAATATGACGAAGCTACGCGAGCTCACTCTTGAGAATGCAACATATAGTTGTCCAGGACAAAAGAAATCTTGCCTGAAATCAATGGCATCGTTTTGTAGGGTCTGTCCCTGAGACTTATTACTTGTCATCGCGCAGCAGAGCCTTACTGGAAATTGGAGGCATCTGAATTGAAATGGGAGATCACTGGGTGTAAAGGGGACGCAAGGAATATATTGAGTGTGGAGAAACTCTAGAGACAGCGTGTGTATTAACTTGTGGATTTTTCTATGAGTATTTGGTGGCTGCGTGACGAAGTTGCTTCCGCAAGACCACGTCAGCTGTGGAACTCAACTCGGAGCATATTCTTTTCCTACCTTGTCAATTTTGTAATGCGTTTTTTGAACAGGTTTGATGCATGGAAGTGATCACTCGTCCTGCTTTCAGTAAGTTCACGTGAGCTGCTCTCATGTGTGATGTTGCAATGTCCACGGCTTTATTTAATGTTAGCTAAGACCCGGCACTTAAAAGTTTCCTGCCACAGCAATTTGAACTCCGTTACAAAGTGATCCAAAGTCTCGTTTATACCTCGTGTCTTCTCATTAAACTTGTATCTCGCAAATAAAGTATTCAATGTTTTTTTTCAGCGCTCTTTGGGAGCTCTTCCTTCTTTTCTACGTACTGCGGTCACAGTCAGTTCACGTGATTACGTGGGAGGCATGATGATGTCACACACAGCTACCACCCCGGCCGTCGAGCTAACGTCCATTACAGTATATGGAGAAAAGTAGGTTCCAGCTATGACCATTATGCATAGAATTTCGAAATGAAACCTGCCCAACTTTTGTAAGTAAGCGGTAAGGAATGAGCTTGCCAAATTTTAGCCTTCTACCTACACGGGAAGTTGGAGAATTAGTGATCAGTGAGTGAGTGAGTCAGTGAGGGCTTTGCCTTTTATTAGTATAGATGTCTTCAAGGTGGTGGCCATCATTAGCAATACACTCTTCGAGATGATTTCTAAATGCTCGCATGACTCGTTCGGACATTTTAAGGGGAATAGCTGCAGTTTCGTGGCACATAGCATCCGTGACAGCTTCAGGGTTTTGAGGTCGATGTGAGTATACCTTTGACTTGAGATAGCACCACAATAAGGAATCACATGGAGTGAGATCAGGCAAATGTGAAGGCCATCCAATATCGGCATGCAGGGAGCTCAGCTTCCCCAGAAACATCTCCCGCAATACTTGCATGGATCTCTGCTCCTCGTCGCTGCACATTACAATGGCATCTCGGTGAATGGTTTGCAGAATCTTTGCACACAACTTTCTACAGCTCTCCCACTCGCTGTCAGTGAGTTCCTGCACTACCATAATTTTTTATGGATGGAAATTACGGTCCTCATGCAAAATCCTCGTCAAAGATGTGTTGGAAATGCCTAAGGCAGAAGCATGTTTGCGCGCTGAACATCTAGGAGACTGCAAAATTGATGCCCTTATAGCTTGGATGTTTTCAGGCATTCGTACTGTCTGAGGGGGGCCTGGAGATTTTCTGTTCAATATTGTACCCGTCTGTCTAAATTTAGCCACCCACTGAAGAATTGTTTGTTGATTTGTGACTTCACCGTTAGGAGGAATGCTGGTGTGTTTGGAATCTGTGTTGCGTAATGATGATGGATTTGTTGTTTTTGAAGAACGCTTTGACAGCATGGTGTGCACCGGACCAAGGCTGCCTTTACCTCATGCAATGACCTTGAGAAATGTGGTACTTCATTTTGGCTCACCCTCTATTACACTAGAAACCAACATCTCTGTGTTTATGTGTTTCCTACATTCGTTCCATATTTTAAGGTCAGTGACGCACAATCTGATTGCTAATAAATTGATAATATTTATTGATGTCCAAAGGACAGAGCAAAGCATATAAGGAAGACTTTGTGCAAGATGTTCATTCAAGAACAAGTCATGTAGGTGTGTCCTCAGTGTCTTCTAGTTCTTTTTATTGTCTTAAATTACCAATATTGGTAACCAAGTACCTAAGATGAAATTCAAACAGCATCATGCTATCCTCTCCTTTTAATATATAGCCTATTTACTTCCCATTTAAATTAGTGTACTATAGAGTCAAACTTTTCAAAAACAGATTCTACCATTTTAAAAGAAGTCCTGGTTTGTTCTTTATCTCAATCCAAGTCTCCTTCTGTGACAAACTTTCACTGCCCATCCCCATAGGGCATGGTTGTGGCAGATTTTCTTGGTGATGCTATTGCTGTTTTGCTGAGAGTGATTAAAATCCTTTGGCATGATTGACCCCTATCCAGTCATATTTGCCACCCAAGCACACAATCTCTTTA
This sequence comes from Polypterus senegalus, assembly GCF_016835505.1. NCBI lineage: Eukaryota > Metazoa > Chordata > Cladistia > Polypteriformes > Polypteridae > Polypterus > Polypterus senegalus. The sequence continues at coordinate 142,192,782 of NC_053156.1, forward strand.
AAAAAATAAAACAAAAAAACTTTTGTATACTGTATTATAGGGAAAAAAGTTAAATGTTATTTATATAATGAAACAGAAAGAATCTACAAGACCCAACATTTTGGCTATTTAGCCTTCATCAGGTGTGCAACTGAAAAAAAAGCAGGTAACGTACATGTATAGTGGAGAGAAAGAAGGAAACAAAGTTAGGGCAGATGAAAGGAGAAAGGATGAGAGTAGTTGAGAAAAAGTTTCCACTAGAGAAGATGAAACAAGAGATAGAAAAGTTAGTCAGCCATTAAGGTGTGAAGAGATAGATGATCCAAGGCTGAGAATGACCTTAGCAGCTTCTTTTTTTTTCTTTGAATAGTGTCTTTGAATCTCCGTGAAAGAACTTGAACAGAGAGATCAGTGTGGCCACAATCAAGGGATGCGACATGTTCACCAATAGGTTTTGTGAGGTGTTTGATTTTAAAGGCACAGATGTGCTCCCTGAAATGGTTTGTTAGCCATCTCCCTGTTTCATCTAAGTAGATGCCTGAATATTTCCTGCAAGAAATGTAGTAAATATGATTTTTACACTGGCAAAGAAGTATTTTGTTTAATACAGTACTGAATTTCTCAGAGGGACCAGATAATATTTTTGGTGAGTGCCTGATGAGGAATGTGGCTGTTCTCTGTGAAGTGAGCTATAGATAAGAAAGTTTATGTAGGTTAGGTGGTCAACAAAAGGAGGTGAATGGTGGGTTAGGAAAAAAATAATCCTTTGAAAAGATTACTGACCTGTGGGAGAGGTTATATGTTATGGTGGAATGGGAGGACCAGTGGAGTATGGGTTTCATTATTGGGGTTTCCTCTTAGAATGCATTTTATGAGGTTTACTTCTGGCTTGATTGAGGGCCCTGTCCACAATATGAGAAGGGTATCAATTAAGTAACTCTTCATTCCAAGTGCTTCATTGTGAAAGTCAACCTCATCTCTGTCTCTGGCGGTGGAGTGTAAGGAGTTGTGAAAAAGGTAGAAAGTTTTTAGTATGCCAGGGTTGGAAGGAGCTATAGAAAAGGTAGCTGTATGAGTCAGGTGGCTTGTAATAGACAGAGCTTTTAAGTACTGGAAATCTGATAGAAAGACTAAACTTGAGAAATGGGTGGAAACTAATAAAATCATTAATAAATATTTGTATATGTATTATGCATGAAGCAATGTAAAAGCAATGTAAAATTTTCATTAATGTTCTGAATGTTTAGTGTTATTTATTATTAGGCATTCATAAACCAAAACACTGCAAACTAAACTTAAATCAGTGCACATATACACAAGTTTTAATGTATGTTTTTCTAAGCTTTTTCTTTTTATTAAAATGATATTAACAAAAGATGTGTTGCATGTTGATTAGCACATGCAAGCAAGAATTTCACTTTACTCTGTACACATGACAATTACCCTATAAACTAAAGTGTAATGCAAACCCATCCAAATTTAAATGTTTTCTTAGTTAACATCAAACTTTGCTACAACAATGGCCTTCCTTTTATTTCCTGCTTGAATGCTATCCTAGTCCATTAGTTGTATGTCTTGACTGGATCTATGAAGGTCTTATAATGTTGTGTTTTATTTTAAGAAAAATGAGAACATCAACTCTCTGCATGAGATTAAGACCTCTCCACTGTGAAAATATCCAGTGCAGTTGAAAACGTTCACTCACTGGGAACAGACGTCTGATTTGACCACAAAGCAAGCTTGGGGGTTTGTCTGCTTTCTCTCCACCATGCTAGGGGACTGCTGTTAAGAGCAAAGCACATTTCATTGCTGCATAATATCTCCTCTGCTGCATAATGCCTCCTTGCTATAATTTACTACTATTTTTAAATCAGTATCAATTGAAGGTGTATAAGTGTCTCGAGTACTTTTATATCATGAGAACTGTTCCAATATGATGTTAAGTTTGTGCTTTGCCAATCCCAGTTAGTTTAGATTTGAAAACAAGCCTGATCTATATCTATCTATCTATCTATCTATCTATCTATCTATCTATCTGAAAGCTTTGGTGCATGTATGAAACAATGGTGCTATTTGCTATACTCCATTTATGAAACAATGTTGTTATTTGCCATCTTGTCTGAGGTTGTGTCCTTCTAAGATAAAACCTGCAGTCCTAGCCTTCTTTCATGTGTAGTAATGTCTATGTTGTGCAGCAACAACTTTTAGGATCACACCATTATATAGACAGTAAGTAACAGTTCTGCCAAATTGCACTCAGTTTAACATGTTACACCATTTGTCTAGTTTCAATCAGAATTTTATATCCCCTACTTTCAAAGAAAAACATTTTGTTTGCCTGTGTGTTCAATTTCAGTCATGTTTTAATGTCACACAATGCAAGACACAATTTGTATTGACAGTGTTTTGTATCATGAAATTCAATTCAATGAAATATTTTCTGATACCTTATACATATGTATTATGTATTCATTTCAATGCATGTGCTTTACATTATAAAAATCCACTGAATTAAAATGTTGAATGTGATATGATCGCTGCTGAAAGACTGGTGTAGGTTGTTGTTTCCTAACCTAGCAGTATCATATATCAGCTTTGGTAGTTTTATTTTATGTACTGTGAAGTTTTTGCTGGCTTAATATTAGGCTGACCATCCACCAATTGTGGCATGTACTAATACTATAAAGTACTGGTATATATGGTTTTATGTTTTACAGTGTTAATAACCCAGGAAAAAATAGTGCCAAGGAACCAGTGATAAGTGTTTTTTTTCTGTTGTCATAAACATATCTCAGAAAAGTGGAATACTTGTTTTGTGAAATTGAATCCTTTGCTTCTTCAAAGTGGACCCACTCAATAACGTCCTGTTTGCACTAATGCCCATTGGTGGAATACAATGAGGCATTGATTGTTAAACTGTTTGGAACAAAAACCTAGAGTGCAGTTGTCCCACAGGACTGAAATCGAGAAAAACTACGTTAATGCAGGCCCATTGACAACTGTTTTTGTTCAACATGAAGTATCTAGTTTAATGAAATATTTGGAAAGACATGGAGGAGAAAAAAAGTTAAGGACTAACAACTGCTAATCTGCTGTTTCACAAATGATTTGGTTTTAAAATTCTTAGAAAAGAGAAATCTATATTATAGGAATGATTTGACACGACAGAATGACAGCATTAGCAAGCATTAAAATTAAATAATGTTTACTGTTATCCTTGTCTTTGAAATGCAAATCCAACAACAATGGCTAAGAATTTTAGTCTTTTTTATGTGAACATTTTTAGTAAAATAAATGTAGGAATGGCAAGGTGGCGCAGTGGGTAGCGCTGCTGCCTCGTAGTTTGGAGACCTGGGTTTGCTTCCCGGGACCTCCCTACATGGAGTATTCATGTTCTTCCTGTGTCTGCGTGGATTTCCTCTGTATGCTTCGGTTTCCTTCCACAGTCCAAAGACATGCAGGTTAGGTGCATTAGTGATTCTAAATTGTCCCTAGTGTGTGCTGGTGCTGGTGTGTGTGTGTGCGTGTGCGCACCCTGCAGTGAGCTGGTGTCTTGCTCGGGGTTTGTTTCCTGCCTTGCTCCCTGTTTTGGCTGGGATTGGCTCCAGGAGACTCCCGTGACCCTGTACTTAGGATATAGCGGGTTGGATAATAGATGGATGGGAATGTAGGAATTGTAGCTAAAGCAACAATAACAAGCGACTGTTGGCCATCATTGAACTTTAACCTTGACTTTGGAAAATTGATCATTAGTATGAACCACTTCAGCTACTGCATATTTTATGAAATAATGTTTTTCTTTCTTCTTATTTTTTAATATTTTTAATTAAAAAGAAATCAACTTGAAACTGCTTTCATTATTCTGATGAAGTAAGTGTTGTTTTGTATATTTATTTTTCAAGTGTTCCTATTTATTAGTAAAATGTTCCTGGATTTCAGTCTTTGCTGGCAAAACGTTTCTTAAAAAAAAACTGATCACACCTTTGTTGTTAATCTCTGTGATTCCATTTTACACTTAAAGTGGGTAATCTTTCTGTTTAATTGCAATAGGAGTAGTAGACTTCCATCCATCCATCCATTTTCCAACCCGCTGAATCCAAACACAGGGTCACGGGGGTCTGCTGGAGCCAATTCGAGTAACAGACTTTTCTATTAAATATAATGAAATTTGGTATTTTAAAACATTCTTGCCAGAAAGGCGACATGACATGCTGCATGTTTTTGGACATGCAAGTAAGAATTTCACTGTACTCTATGCATGTGACATTGCTGGTACTAGTACCACCACTACTACATTTTATATTTTTGCTGATTTAAAATCTTATTAGTGTTTTCTCTGTGCACATAATAAAAGTGGTGTGACTTAATTTGTATTTGTATTTTAATTTGTATTTTAAGTTTGGCTAATTTGTATTTATAATTCCTTTATTTTAAAGTAGGGATGTAATTAAAACCATTATAACTTTTAGTTGATTTGAAGGTGAAAACTGTTTGTAAAACCTAATCCTCATTTCCTCCACATCTCCCCAATCATGATGTACTTTAAAAGAATTCAGTATAGCTTCCTTGATAAATTACATATAGATATTATAAATCAAAATTTCACAACTGAATCAAGTTAAATTTTATAAAAGCCAAGAAACCTCAGACCTTCCTTGTTTAACATGCACTGATGATGCACACAATGAGGACTCCTTATTATAGTAATTGTGTCCACCCAAGTACCTTTTATATCACAGATACTTATTTTTCCTAAAGAGAGCAAACATAGTACAAGAGAGTGTTAGACTGAGTTACCAGAGTATGTAGTGTGGGCACACTAAGAAAAGAAGTGTCAGAACTTCCTTGGATCATGAACACAGTATTTTGATTACAAAGTTTTTATTATCATTTTTAACAATTGTTGGTATCAGTAAGCTTTCTGCTTTAACAGCTGTATTCATTGATAGCTTGGCTTGTAGCTGGGCTACTTTTCTCCCTTATATGCAGGTTGGCAGTACTCAGACTAGTATATTGCTCTCCATTTTACTTATTTTAAAATAAAAATTCCAAGAACTTTTAAAACGCGTGTAAAATCTACATTTTTGTGCTGTTACAGTTTTCTGTCTCTGTTTCTTTAGAACATTAGAGTAATCTAGATGAAAATAGGCCATTTAGCCCAACAAAGCTTGTCAGTCATATACATTTAATTCTTCTAAAAAAATATCAAGTCTACTTTTGAAAGTCCCTAAAGTCCTACTGTCTACCATGCTACTTGGTAACTTATTCCTAGTGTCTATGGTTCTCTTTGTAAAGAAAAACTTACTAATGTTTCTGCAGAATTTACCTTAACAAGTTTCCAACTGTGTCCCCTTGTTCATGTAGAACTCATTTTAAAATAACAGTCTCAATCCTCTGTACTAATTCCCTTCATACTTTTAAACACTTCAATCATGTCACCTATTAATCTTCTTTTCCTTAAACTGAAACGGCTCATCTCTTTTAATCTTTCCTCAAAATTCATGCCCTTAACCCTGAAATGAGCCTAGTTACTCTTCTCTAGACCTTTTCCAGTGCGGCTATAACTTTTTTATAGCCTATAGACCAAAACTGCATACATTACTCTAAATGAGGCATCACCATTGCTTTATAAAGCTTGCGCGCCACCTCTTTGGACTTGTACTCTACACACCGTGCTATATAACCTAACATCCTGTTAGCCTTCTTAATTGCTTCTGAGCACTGCCTGGAAGTTGATGGCGTAGAGTCCAAAATGACTTCTAAATCCTTCTCATAAGGTGTATTCTCAATTTTCAGACCTCCTAATGTATATAAATATGTATATTTATAAATGTATAATCTAGCATTTTTATATCCTTTGTGTAATTTTTTACAATTACTGACCTTAAATTTCATTTGCCATAAATCTGCCTAAGCTTGTATGCTGTCCAAGTCCCTCGGTAATGATTTAACAGATTCTAGATTATCTTCCAATCCACCTATTTTGGTATCATCTGCAAATGTAACCAGCTTGTTACTTATATTCCTAACTAAATCATTTATATATATTAAAAATAGCAGCAGCCCTACCACTGACCCTTGTGGAACACCACTCTTAACATCAGATAATTCTAATACGGTTCCTCGCACCATCACCCTCTGTGTCCTGTGTCTGAACCAATTCTGCACCCATCTAAATACATCACCCTCAACTCCCACTTCTTTTTGTTTGATGCCCAACCTCTCATGCGGCACTTATGAAATGCTTTCTGAAAGTCAAGATAAACAATATCATAAGCTCCACTTTGATCATAACCTTTTTTTGCTTCCTTATAGAATTCCAGCATGTACTTCTGAACCCATGTAGAATGTTCAGAAAAACTTCTGTACTTGCCATGTGCTTCTCATTCTCATCCTTAATAATTCCTTCCATTAATTTTCCTGTAATGCATGTTAAGCTTACTGGCCTGTAATTGCTTGGTTCTGCCTGGTTACATTTTTTATATAACGGGATCATGTTGTGCCATTCTCCTGTCCTTCAGAGTTTCCCCAGTGTGCAGTGACTTCCTAAAAATATGTGTCAAAGGTTTATATATATATATACGAGGTGTGGCAGAAAAGTAATGAGACTGATTTTTTATTTACCAAAGTTTTTAATTGTTTCAAACATCAATGTTATCCCCTTCAAAGTAGTTCCCTTGGGCAGCTACACACCGATGGAGACGTTGTTCCCACTGTTGGTAGCAGCGATGGAAGTCTTCAACCAGTATGGTCTTTTGCATGTCAGTTACACTCTTTTGGATGTTTTCTAACGCACAACCTAAAACATAACTTCGCTAATAGCAGTCACAAAAATCACGTAGTTAACGGAAGGAGTTGAAACTCACACTGAGCTATGGGAGGGTACTGATACACGTGCTCTATCAAGGACAACAGCGCAGCGTTGCCAGATCGCTTGCAGTGTTGCCAGTCTCATTACTTTTCTGCCACACCTCGAGGATAAATATTATCTGGTCCTGGAGATTTGTTTGATTGCAGTTTATTAATGTGAGCAGTACTTTTTCTTTCCTCTATAATTTCCAAATCAATCAGTACCTCCTTAGTAGTCCAATTTAATGCTGGGAAGACCTCAAAAAATGCCTATTTAGACCATCCACTGTTTCACTGTCTGTATGTTTTAATTCTCCTTTACTATTCTTGGTGTACTTCACCTCCTCCTTGACTGACCTTTTACTACTAAAATAGTGAAAGAGTCTCTTTGGGTCATCTTTCGCCTTATCTGCTGTATTCCTCTCCAACTGTTTTTTAGCCTCCTCATACGCCCCACAATTAACATTGGTGTTATTAGTCTTATATCTTATATGCCTTATACAACTGCTTTTCTCTTTGTAGCTTCTTTTTTTAAGTCTTTATTAACCGACTACAGAGTTTTTTAAAATTTCCTATTGATTCCAAATTTATGTATGTACCTGTCCTGTATTACATGTAAAACCTGTTTCACTGCGCCTCAACTGTCTCCACACTTAAAGCTCATTCCGGTCTATCCTGCAGGCCAGTGGAGGAGTAGGGAGGAGGGACAATCACGCTTGGGCACAGTATGGAACAAATGTGCCTAGTGTGAGTACACCCTTAAAGGACAGAATAGGGCCATGAAATACAGGCTGGGGACTGCTACAGACTGGAAGTAAGTCTTATGAAGTGTGTGACACCAACTGTCAAACATGTAGGAGTAAGTGTGATGGTCTGGGGTTCTTTTGCTGAAGACAGAGTGACTGACATTCTGAATTAAAAGGGTTACCACAGTTTGGCTGTTATATCAGCAGAAGTTGGCTTATTTGATGAATCAAAAATTTGAATAAAATTTTGCACTCTTAATGATTCCTTGACTTATTTTTTTATTTGCTGCTGTTTATTGGTTCCATGCCTTGATTTAATGACACATGAAGATTTTAAACTGCATGTATTTCTATAAAAACTGAAAAAACTGAGGTGTTCTGAAACTTTCAACTAGTAGTATACTAAACTGTTACTAAATGTCTTAGATTTTAACATCCCCATTTAGAAGATTAGATTTTCTTGGAATTGACAACTTTTATATGTATTTATCATTTGGTAAGTTTGAGTATTGTTTTTTTAATGTTAAGAGATTTCAGTAATTAATTCTGATATTCTCTTGTTTATAATTTATATTTATTAGAGGCATATGAAATAATTAGTTCTGTTAGCTATGCTTTCAAACTATATACGAAGATATATATGGAGTTGGGTTACACTCCATGAAAAATATCAGTTAATAAGGAAATTAGTTCAATGAAGTCTTACCCCAGAAATTAGAGGGTTTAATCGTCAACAATAAGTTGTAACCGCATAGTGATTTAAGCTCCAAAGTAATTGGAGCATGTTCTAGATAACTACTTCATCATACATGTACAGTATTTGAAAGATTTAAGAAAAATTAAAAGGTTTTTGTCAATAACAAAATAGTTAATAGTTAATTAATAGTTAATACAGCTGTTATATACAGTTGAAGAGGAGCAATATGTTCTTAAATAAGGAGAAGGAAATCTCCATTGGTCTGAAAGGTTATGATCTGTTATGAAATTCAAGTTTATTGCAGCAGTTTTAGATAATACAGTTGCAGCTGTTGTTGACCATTCTAAAACAGGGATTAAATACACTGTTAAAAACTCCTGTTGTTATAAGTCTGCGCAAACTTATTTTAGTCATTAATTCTTTATAATCCAATGCATATACTATATGTTGCCCAAGGCTATTTTAGTTTTGTTTAGTTTCCCCATTACCATAATGTGTATCTAATCCTGTAAAAAGAGATTTCCCTTTAGGTCAGGATTCCCACTTCTCCAATCTCACAGGTAATGTAAAACAATTGACCAATCCAAATTTTTTCCAGCTGAAACTTATCCCTGATAATTGTGTACCTCTCTTACAGAATATTATTATATTATATGTGGTAACAGGAAGCTGAAAAATTAGTACTATTTTTTTTTAATTTAATTGTAATCATTCCATACAGAGAGATCAATTTTTACAAAAAATAGGGTTGAAAACTAAACAACCCAACCCCCACCCCTGAGAAAGAGAGCATGGCCAACGAAGTAAAATTTAAAGCTGGTCCAAATACGTAAATTGATGAGTTTAATAGGCAGAAAAAAAAAGAAAGAAATGCAAAGAGAATTATTTCCTAAAATAGTATTGATTAGATCCTGCCAGGTTTTGAAAAAGTTCTGCACAGATCCTCTAACTGAGAATTGAATTTTTTCCATTTTCAAATAGTATAAAACGTCATTTACCCACTGACTTAAAAGGGGAGAGTTAGTATTCTTCCAGTTTAGCAAAATAAGTCTGTGTGCCAATAGTGTAGTAAAGGCAATCACAGTTTTTTTTGTCCTTCTCCGCTTTAAGCCCATCTGGAAGAACACCAAACACAGCTGTTAATGGGTTAGGAGGGATTGTGAAAGCAAGGCAACCTGAAAGGCAGTTAAAAAGTTTTGTCCAGAATGGTGTTAATTTGGTGCAGGCCCAAAACTTGTCACCCAGTGAGGCTGGGACTTGATTGCAGCGTTCACAGGTTGGATCTTGCCCTGGAAACATTTTGGAGAGTTTTAAGCAAGACAGCTGTGCTCGATATATAATTTTAAGTTGAATAATTGTATGTTTTGCGCATATGGATCTTGAGTGAATTCTCTGCATTGCTAAATTCCACTCCTTTTCTGATATGTTGAGTGAGAGATCTTTTTCCCATTGTCCTCTTGGATCTTTGAAAGGGAGGGACTGTAAAATAATTTTATATATTGCAGAAATGCAGTCTGAGTCCTCCAAACTGAGCAGTATTTTTTCCAGCATAGAGGAAGGTGCGAGATGAGGGAAATCGCACAGGTTCTGTTTGCCAGAGTTTCTAATTTCAAGATAGTGAAAGAAATGTGTTGCTGGAAAGTTAAATTTGGAATGTAATTGTTCATAGGATGCAAAGATGTTGTCTATATAAAAATCTCTAAGCAATTTAATCCCAAATCTTTTCCAGATATTAAAAACTGCATATGTTTGCAAGGGTTGAAATAGGTGGTTCTCATGCAGTGGTGCCACAGATAAAAGATTCTGTGTCTTAAAATTATTTCTACATTGTTTCCATATTCTGAGTGAGTGAAGCACAATTGGGTTATTAGTATATTGGCGATAACTTGCATTTATTGGTGCACAATGCAGGGAATATAAAGAGGTACTGCAGGATTATATTTCTATTGCTGACCAAGCCTGTGTATGTTCATCTATTTGTGTCCAGGTTTTTATGGCTGGTATGTTTGCTGCCCAGTAATAAAACTGAAAGTTGGGTAGAGCCATGCCACCTTCTGCCTTGGGTCTTTCTAGGGTCACTCTTTGGATAAGTGGGCGTTTTGCGTTCCAAATAAATTAGGCTATGGTTGAATCTAATTTCTTAAAAAATTATTTACTGATGTATATTGGAATGTTTTGAAATTAAAAGAGAAGTTTAGGAAGGATATTCATCTTAACAACGTTAATTCTTCCAGCGAGAGTGAGATGAAGGGTTGACCATCTGCGCAAGTCTTACTTTTTTCCATACAGATGGCAAAATTTTGTTGATAAAGAGCTTTATATTTACTTGTGATATTTACTCCTAGGCATTTAAACTGATCTGCAATGATAAAAGGGAAGGTGTCCAATCTGATATTGTATGCTTGAGAATTCACTGGAAAGGGCACACTTTTATTCAAATTAATTCTGAGACCAGAGATCTTTTGAAATTCTGTAAGTGCTGTTAAGACTGCAGGAACAGTATTTTGTGGGTCTAATATATACAGTACCATATCATCTGCATATAGAGAAATTTTCTGTTCAAGTCCTTCTCTGATAATCACCTTTATTTGATAAGCATTTCGACAGTGAACTGCCAGTAGTTCAATGACGTTTGCAAATAGCAGTGGTGACAAGGGGCATCCTTGTCTGGTACAACATTCTTGTTTAAAGTAGTCTGAACAAATGTTGTTAATACAAGCTGAAGCTTCTGGATTGGTATACAGTAGTTTGATCAATGCACAAATATTCAGGCCAAACCCAAATTTCTCTAATGTAGTAAAAAGGTGGTTCCTTTCAATTATGTTGAATGCTTTTTCTGCATCCAACGATCATATCATCTCTGGGGTGTTTGACTTTGCTGGTGAATATATTACATTAAACAGGCGTCGAAGATTGGAAGCTAAGTGTCAGCCTTTAATAAATCCAGTTTGATCTTGTGATATTACCGAAGGCAACACTTTCTCCATCCTTCTAGCTAAGACTTTGGAGAGTTTCTTAACATCATTATTCAGAAGTGAAATTGGTCTGTATGATGCACATTGTAATAAGCTTCTGTAAATGTTGCTAATAAGAGGGGAGCTAGCTGAGTGGAGAATTTCTTATAAAATTCTACAGGGTAGCCTTCAGGACCTGCTGCTTTCCCTCTTTGAAGTTACTTTATAGCATCTAGTAAGTCTGACAGCGCCAAAGGTTTATCCAGTTCCTCTGTACTAAAAGTATCAACTTGTGGTATTTGTAATGTATCTAGAAATGCATTATATTGTGTGTTGTCTTCTTTAAACTCTGTAGAATATAAGGATTTATACTTGTCTCTGAATGTGTACATTTTATTTTTATGGTCAATGATTTTATCTCCGTTTGTATTGGTGATTGTTGGGATTGCATTGCGAACTTCTTGCTTGTGGATTTGTTGAGCTAAGAGCTTATTAGCTTTCTCTCCGTGTTCATAATAATGATGTCTTGATTTAAAAATGAGTTGTTCAGTTTCTTTAGTTGTTTCTTTTTAGCTCTGATACCTTATTGGTTTCTAATTTATTTCTGTGGGAAAGATATGAAATAAACTGTTCTCTTAAGAAGGTCTTTAGAGTTACTCAGAGTATTCCTGCAGAGACCTCTGAGGATGTATTTGTCTCTAGGAAGAAACTGATTTGTTTGGATATAAATTCTGTACAGTTCTCGTCTGCTAATAGAAGTGGGATAAGACGTCATCCCCGAGATGAGTGTGTGGGGCCTAATGATTTTAGCTTCGTGATCAAATGGGCATGATCGGAAATAACAATAGCGTCGTACTTGCAAGATTTAATAGTAGGCAAGAAATTATTATCTGTAAAGAAATAATCATTTCTTGAGTAGCAATAATGCATTGGTGAGTAGAAGGAATATGTTTTTGAATTTGGGTTTAGAAATCTCCAGGTGTCTGATAAGTTGTGGTCAGTTAAAAACTGTGTAATTGTCTTTGCAGTGTTAGATATCATTCCCCCCTGTGACAGGAGACCTACAGTATCTAAGAGTGGATTTAAAACACAATTAGTCCCCAGCCATTATAATTTTATGAATGTTCACATTTGGAATGGATGTAAATACATTTTGCATGAATTCCCTATCATCGACATTGGGTGCATAAACATTTATCAAAATCACTTTACAGTTAAATAAATTGCCCATGACAATCACATATCTCCCTTCAGGATCAGATACTACATCTGATACCACACATGAGACTGTTCTATGTATGAGAAGTGGCCAGTCCAGTCTTTTTGCAGCCAGAACTGATCCTTGCTTAGTAAGTGTGTCTCCTGTAAAAATACTATCTTAGCATTTAAGCCTGTTCGGTGAGAGAATACCTTCTTTCTCTTTAATTTATGATTCAGGCCTTTAACATTCCAGCTCACAAAGTTAACTGTCCAATCATGGAAACATTGGTTCTGAATTTTTGATGCCATTTTGTAGTCTTGACTGGAAGTGAGACAGCTTTAACGTTAATTTCCAATTTTCCCACAAGATATTGCTGTGCAGCTTATTGTTGCATTGGTAGTTATCATTATAAGGATTAAAATAATAGATTAAATATAACTTGATCTCTTTCTCCCCCTTATCCCCACACCCCCCCATTTTGCCTCTGGGTCCTCTGACATACCTAGAGAAAGAGCACGTCCAAAACAAAACAAACCCCCCAGCAGCAGCATTTGGGGATTAAAAAGTAGATAAAGTCTAAATACTGTAAGCATAAAATATAATCATCAACGGTCTTGAAATATTAAGACAGTAAACCCAGGGACTGGTGTTTAAAAGTGGCCCTGGATAAGTATAGTAAACCCTAATGCAATAATAATAAAATATTCCTTTAGAATAGTTAAAAACAAACCAAAAAAAAACCCTGCTTTAATTTCTTCCACACATACGCCTACAATTATAATTAAAACATAAACTTAAACAAAAAGTGCCTGAGAAGAGAAAAGTTTGTATAATTGTGGTACCCGTATCAGACAGTAGGTACAGTGATCCCTCCTCAATCGCGGGGGTTGCGTTCCAGAACCCCCCGCGAAAGGTGAAAATCCGCATATTAAAAACCATATGTTTATATGGTTATTTTTTTTATATTTTAAGCCCTTATAAAAACTCTTACTACATTCATATAAACATTTCCCGCACAGTTATACAGCATAAACCCTTTATATTCTCTTAGATATTAGGTAAGATTTGTTGAAATTATGAATGTAAACACACTGTTTATATACAATGCACAAACATATATATATATATATCTATATACAAATCTACATATATATCTACATATATATATTAGGGGTGGGACTCGATTAAAAAAATTAATCCAATTAATTAGAGGCTGTGTAATAATTAATCTTGATTAATCGTATGTAATCGCACACGTAAATTTGCCCCAAATCGCAAATGTGTTTTTTAATTTAAAAGGGTTTTAGTGGGCGACAGAATCAAATAATAGACATGGACATGAATATTGTAAACTCAAGCTCTTTTAATTTCTGAAAAAAAAATGCTTTTAAACTGCATTTGAGTTCAAAACAGAAAGAAAAATATCATCCCTGGTTAAAATTGTGCAGACTTAAAAATAAAGTGGTAGTTTAAGTACTTTAGGTAGATTTTTAGAATGGTATTGTCTTTAAATAATAATAACCAAAATTTCAACATAAAATGCAGTTTTTCTTCTTAAAACAAATAAGACAGAAACATAAAAGGTAATTTGACCAACTTAATCTTTAAACTCTGAGTAACCTTAGCCAAAATTATTTTGTACATTAGGCTAAAACAGTATGATCATTGAACATTTTGTAATTAGATGTAATTAGAATTACTAACGGTTACGGAAGTCCAACGATCCCCAGTAAGATCCACAAAGTCCGCTTTCTGTAATGCATCTAATTTTGCTTGCTTTTGACTGTGCACAAAACCATGCTTTTATCAAGGCTTCGCTCGGGTAGTTTTTTGAAATTAAATTTTCCTCCAATCAGTCGTAGGAACGCGCTTCATTCCGAGTGTAACATTTTTGTAGCTGTGATGTGTGCATCAGTGTAATCGATGTACCAGGAAATCATGCATTGACAAAAGTTCCACTTTGCTTGGAATTGAAAGTGTGATTAAATGTGTTATTTTTTAACGCGTTATGGAGTACATGCATCGAAGCTTCTCAGCTGTGCTTGTGCTAAGAATAGGAAAGATTTTAAAAATAACGTAACATGATTCTGCGTTAACCGCATATTTTTTCATACGTCTCAAACCAAGAAAATGCGAGGTTAAAATGAACCGAGAAGCACGCGTACATACTCAGTACATCCCCTCTCGGGAATCGAACCTCGGATGTAGGCGATAGAGGCGAAGCCTCTACAATTGCACCACGGTGTGTGGCTTATTTATTTGAGAGTATGTAGATCGGGGTATATATATATATATATATATACAGTATATATTCGCAGCGGAGACGTAGTGTGTTAAAGAAGTTATGAAAAAGAAAAGGGAACATTTTAAAAATAACGTAACATGATTGTCAATATACAGTAATTGTTTTGTGAGTGTTGCTGTGATCAAGGATTCGATTATCATTATTTGTTTCAATCAGGGTCGTATTTGTACGATGTGTTGTGTTCAAGTTACATTCTGTGTTTGTCAGTCGTTGTAAAGATTAAATTCTGTAATTACAGCCACATTAGCTCCACAAATGAGACACACGGGTTTAACGGCAATGTCAGTAAACATATACTCAGCCTCCCATCGGTTTTTAAAGGCTCTATTTTCAGAATCAACTTTTCTCTTCGGCATCGTGTGGGCTAGCTTCGCAATAACTTGCAGTATCATAAGCTAGACTTGATTAACACGGTAAGTGTTCGACGAGGCAGCTGAAGCGCTGCATTATGGGATCTGTAGTTTATTGTGTTACCAGCGCTTCATATACCCGGGCCATTAATAACAATAATACAGTATATAAAATGATCTCGCGGGCCGGATATAATTACACGCCGGGCCGGATGTGGCCCGTGGGCCTTGAGTTTGACTCATATGGACTAAATAGAACTTGAAAAGAAATATTTTTTGGAATGTCATCGCGCAAGTCAGTACATCGAGCCCACGTGCTATTGTGGTTTTGCTTGTGTGCTTCAGTAAGTTACCGTCCCCTCGCTCTTACTTTTTTACCGTTCATCTAATGAATACACTGAGTATGGCTTTACCAAAATAATCATTGATCGCGAATAAAGTAACCATTATTCATGAAGCTTCGATAGGTGAATAGGTGATCTGTCTTTCTGCGTTAACCGCATGCGTTTTCATATGTCTCAAACTAAGGGGATGTGAGGTTAAAATATATCGAGAAGCGCGCGTACATACTTAGTGCATCCCCTCTCAGGAATCGAACCTCGGACGTGGGCGCTACAGGCGAATGCTTTACTATCGCTCCACGGCATGTGGTTTATCTATTTGAGCGTAGCAGTGTAATTCGTTTTTTGTTCAGGACTCTTTGGAACTGTTACTTTTTGTCTGCGCACTGCGTCAGTTCACGTGAGCCGCTGAATATGGTTTTATATGTCACTTGCTCGCTTCTAATTGTTTCGCTGCCTTCTTAATTATATAATGCATGTTTTCTAAAGCGCGTTTTGTAGCTCTTCCTGGCTTTCTACGTAATGCGTGATTACGTGAGAGGCGTGATGATGTCATATGAAACTTCGCCCCTCCAGCTGAACTCCATTACAGTATATGGAGAAAAGTAGGTTCCAGCTATGACCATTATGCATAGAATTTCGAAATGAAACCTGCCCACCTTTTGTAAGTAAGCTGTAAGGAATGAGCCTGCCAAATTTCAGCCTTCTACCCACACGGGAAGTTGGAGAATTAGGGAGCCTTGTTCGGGTGCATGGCATCATGAAAAAAGAAAATTATGTTGACACTCTGAGGGAGAATATGCATAAATCTGCTCGTAGTCTAGGCTTAGGTCGTCGCTGCGTCTTCCAACAAGACAATGACCCAAAGCATACATCAAAATGAGTTCAACAGTTTTTCAAGGATACCAAAACCAAGATCTTGGAGTGCACAGAGCCCAGACCTCAATCCCATTGAGAATCTGTGGTGAGTGCTCAAAGTGAATGTCCATGCTCAGAAACCACGCAATTTGGACCAGCTAGAACAATTTGCAATGGAGGAATGGACCAAAATCCCTCAGGAGACCTGTGCTAATCTAGTAAAGACCTACGCTAATAGATTGTTGTCAGTTGTAGCTCAAAAAGGGTACAGTATTGACTATTAATGGGCATGGGGCTAATAATTTTGGATGTCTCATTTTTGCCCTTTCTTGTTTCCACTCAGTTTGTCAATAAAATATCCAAACTACAATTAGTGGACCTTGTTATTTTGGACACAGATACGCTTTAAAAAAACAAACGTTTGTTGTTAATGGTCATTTTCATATTTTCATTTTCATAGGAATCAGGAGTGTTGCCTAATTTCAAATGGGGGCCTAATAATTTTGGCCACAACTGTATATATATATACTGCTCAAAAGAATTAAAGGAACACTTTTTAATCAGAGTATAGCATAAAGTCAATGAAACTTATGGGATATTAATCTGGTCAGTTAAGTAGCAGAGGGGGTTGTTAATCAGTTTCAGCTGCTGTGGTGTTAATGAAATTAACAACAGATGCACTAGAGGGGCAACAATGAGATGACCCCCAAAACAGGAATGGTTTAACAGGTGGAGGCCACTGACATTTTTCCCTCCTCATCTTTTCTGACTGTTTCTTCACTAGTTTTGCATTTGGCTACAGTCAGTGTCACTACTGGTAGCATGAGGCGATACCTGGACCCTACAGAGGTTGCACAGGTAGTCCAACTTCTCCAGGATGGCACATCAATACGTGTCATTGCCAGAAGGTTTGCTGTGTCTCCCTGCACAGTCTCAAGGGCATGGAGGAGATTCTAGGAGACAAGCAGTTACTCTAGGAGAGCTGGAGAGGGCCATAGAAGGTCCATAACCCATCAGCAGGACCAGTATCTGCTCCTTTGGGCAAGGAGGAACAGGATGAGCACTGCCAGACCACTGCAAAATGACCTCCAGCAGGCCACTGGTGTGAATGTCTCTGACCAAACAACCAGAAAGACTTCATGAGGGTGACCCAAGGGCCCCATGTCCTCTAATGGGCCCTGAGCTCACTGCCCAGCAGCATGCAGCTCGATTGGCATTCGCCATAGAATACCAGAATTGGCAGATGCACCACTGGTGCCCTGTGCTTTTTACAGATGAGAGCAGGTTCACCCTGAGCATGTGACAGAAGTGAAAGGGTCTGGAGAAGTCATGGAGAACATTATGCTGCCTGTAACATCATTCAGCATGAGCAGTTTGGTGGTGGGTTAATGATTGTCTGGGGAGGCATATCCATGGAGGGTCACACAGACCGCTACAGGCTTGACAAAGGCACCTTGGCTGCCATTAGGTATCAGGATGAAATCCTTGGACCCATTGTCAGACCCTATGCTGGTACAGTGGCTCCTGGTGCACGACAATTCCTGGCCTCATGTGGTGAGAGTATGCAGGCAGTTCCTGGAGGATGAAGGAATTGATACCATTGACTGGCCACCACACTTTCCTGACCTAAATCCAATAGAACACCTCTGGGACATTATGTTTTGGTCCATCCAATGCCACCAGGTTGCACCTCAGACTGTCCAGGAGCTCAGTGATGCCCTGGGCCAGATCTGGGAGGAGATCCCCCACAACACCATCTGTCATCTCATTAGAAGCATGCACCGATGTTGTCAGGCATATATACAAGAACACAGGGGCCATACAAACTGCTGCGTACAATTTTGAGTTGCTGCAATTAAAGTTTGGCCAAATGGACTAGCCTGCCACATAATTTTTTCACTCTGATTTTTGGGGCGTCTTTGAATTCAGGGCTCTGTAGGTTGATCATTTTCATTTCCATCAAACGATGTGGCATCCTTTCGTTGCTAACACATTACCCAGTCTATATCAGTATAGATATCCAGGAGGATTTCTTTTCCCATTGAGATCTGATGTGTTTTCAAAGTGTTCCTTTAATTTTTGAGCAGTTTATATATATATATATATATATATATATATATATATACATCAAATCATCATATATATATAAAATCATCCTGTATATATTGTGGCATATTGCCAGCCATTTATCCCGGCCAGTACCCTGACACCGCCAGATGGAGTCCTCCCTGCGACGTGGAGAGGCCCCGAATTCCAGCAGGGCATCTTGGACCTTGGAGTTTTCCTTCACAGCCCTGCTGGGTACAATGGGGGCCTCCAGAGGACGCTGCAGGGAGGATCAAGGACTCGTATGTTCAATATAGCCCGGAAGTACTCCGTAGTAACGAGGACGAAAGAAATAAATTACTTCCGGGCTAAAGAAAAGAAGAGTTTTAATCTGACCCAGAAGTGATAAGAATCACATGGACTGGGGTGATCGGAAGCACTTCTGGGTCAGGGAATATAAAAGGACTGTGGGAGATCCCAGCAGTTGAGCCGAGTTGGGAGGAAGGGTGACTGAGCTGCTGGGAGGTGTGTAGGATTATTATGATTGTGATTATTATTGTTTATGAGTATTGTGGAGTGGAGGGTGCTTTGTGCACTGTTTAGTACAAATAAATTTAATATTTGGACTTTGGTGTATGGTCTGAGGGTTTAAGGGGACAACAGCGCCCCCTATCTTTCACTATATACATGTGTGTGTGTGTGTGTGTGTGTGTGTTTATATAAATGACAGCAGCAATCCAAGCTGTGAGAAAACACTAAAAAGGAGGCGTGTCAGACGTTGTGGTACATTTTCTGATGCAGCTAGACGAAAAACTTTGTGACGCTGCCGCCAAATACACAAAACAATTACTTTGACAATCATGTTACATTATTTTTAAAATGTTTCCTTTTCTTTTTCATAACTTCTTTAACACATGACATCGCTGCGAAGCGCGGGTATTTTGCTATATATATATATATATATATCTATCACAGCGACACTCATAACAGTGACAAAACAATTACATTGACAATCATGTTACGTTATTTTCAAAATGTTTCCTTTTCTTTCTCTTTCCTTCTTTAACACACTACTTCTCGCTGCAAGCTGGTATATATATATATATATATATATATATAGATAGATAGATAGATAGATATAAGAACAGCATATATATATATATATATATATATAGATAGATATATATATAGATAGATATGAGAACAACATATATATATATAATAGATAGATAGATAGATAGATATGAGAACAACACTCATATCAATGACAAAACAATTACATTAACAATCAAGTTACGTTGTTTTTCAAATTTTTCCTTTTCTTTTCGTACCTTCTTTAACACACTACTTCTCCGCTGCGAAGCGCGGGTATTCTGCTAGTCTGTACTAATAAAAGGCAAAGCCCTCACTCACTGACTGACTGACTCACTCATTCACTCACTCACTGACTCATCACTAATTCTCCAACTTCCCATGTAGGTAGAAAGCTGAAATTTGGCAGGCTTATTCCTTACAGCTTACTTA
This sequence comes from Polypterus senegalus, assembly GCF_016835505.1. Classification (NCBI taxonomy): domain Eukaryota; kingdom Metazoa; phylum Chordata; class Cladistia; order Polypteriformes; family Polypteridae; genus Polypterus; species Polypterus senegalus. Next base: position 142,212,632 of record NC_053156.1, read on the forward strand.
CAAAAGTTAAGCAGGTTTAATTTCGAAATTCTACACGTAACGGTCATAACGGTCGACAACGTCCGCCATGTTGAACTTTCTTATTTATGGCCCCATCTTCATGAAATTTGGTAGGCGGGTTCCCCGCGCTAACCGAAACCGATGTACTTCCTTATTTCAATGGTATGACGCCACTGTCGGCCGCCATATTGAACTTTCCAACGTTGCCAATTTTCCAACTTCCCGTGTAGGTAGAAGGCTGACCCCATCTTCACGAATTTTGGTAGGTGGCTTCCCTGCGCTAACCAAAACCGATGTACATACTTATTTTGGTGGTATGATGCCACTCTCGGCCGCCATATTGAATTTTACAAACGTCACTAATTCTCCAACTTCCCGTGTAGGTAGAAGGCTGAAATTTGGCAGGCCCATTCCTTACAGGTTACTTACAAAAGTTAAGCAGGTTTCATTTCGAAATTCTACGTATAACGGTCATCAACGTCCGGCATGTTGAACTTTCTTATTTATGGCCCGATCTTATCGAAATTTGATAGGCGGCTTCCCTGCACTAACCGAAACCAATGTACGTACTTATTTCGGTGGTATGATGCCACTGTCGGCCGCCATATTGAACTTTTCAACAGTCTTTGTTACTTATGGGCCCATCTTCAAGAAATTTGGTACACGGGTTCCCAACGTTAAATGAATCCTACTTACGTACATATATACGTCCATAGCCTGCAGCTCGGTCACCGTGTGAGGCGGCGTTAGTCCCCCATCCCAACGCCTCTCACGTTGTTGGCTGCCTGCCTATATAAGACCGTCCATCGCTCCAGTCTCTACATTCCTTTCCTTGCTTCGTCACGAGATTCACGTCTCCCTACTGATAACTACAGCCTTTTTGTTTAATCCACGGCTCTCCGCTGTTTTATTGTTTGTTTTTTACAATTATAGTTATTGTATAGGTATTTTAGACTTACTTTACATTGCTCAGGTACCCATTTCCTTTATCATTCCAACCCCCATTACCATGTCTATCGAGGTAATCACCATCGATGAAAGAACTGTCACTTACCGAGTGGTTTCCATGCCCGGAGATGGCACCTGCCTCTTCCATTCTCTTTGTTACATATTGCACGGCCATATTAGGCTCACTCTTGATATCCAGAGGAACATTGAATGACTGGGACAGGTTCAAGGTGTGGACTGATGACGGTACAGGAGATGATTATACTACACAGGAGCACTATAAGAGTGAAATGCTTAAGCCCTTCACCTATGGTTCTGCATGTGAGTTGATGGCTGCAGCTGAATTGTTCGGTTGTCGCTTTCAAGTGTATTGAAATGGCCAAATATTTTACACCTTTCGACAACCGCCAATGCCTCTTAAACATCTTAGATTCACAGGTGACGATTTCAGTAGTGGACACTTTGATGTTTATGAATGTTTAAACTCTCAAAAGCTGGATGTGATTTTATCGATGAAACCGGTTGTGTGCTTACAATGCGTGAGAGATGCCGAATGTTACTTCAACACAACAAATCCTGCAAATTCTCTCGTCATTGAAACAAACCATGAAACTCAAACCGATTATGACAGCAGCAATCCAAGCTGTGAGATTTGAGACAAGATTACTGTTCACATGGCCAACTGTACGTTGCAATGATCAAGAGTAAGCTCAGCACACAGCTTGGTCATATTACAACCGGAGGGCCGAACTGACAATGTGGTATGCAAAGAGATCCTTAACAAATAATTATTGGCATATTTTCCCTCAGTTTAAAAAGGTTAAATTTTCTTCTTAATAAAAATTTTAATGCAGTACTTCGCCGCTGCGAAGCACGGGTATTTTGCTAGTGTATATATATAATCATCCTATATATATATATATATATTAGGGATGCACCGAAATTTTGGCCGCCGAAAATTTTCGGCCGAAATAGCATTATCGGTTTCGGCCGAAACATAAGAAAGCGCCGAAAATAAAAGCCGAAATTGTCGCCACGCCTCTCCCATCCTCCCGTCTCGTTCGCGCTGTCATTACGCATCAAACAACGGAGTATGTCGGTGGTTTGGAAGCACTTCAAAGTTTCAGATGAGGACAGCAAAGTTGCAATATGCAACATTTGCTCTGCAAAAGTTTCAAGAGGGGGTTCAACAGCAAAGACATTTTCGACTACAGGTTTAATACACCACCTTAAGTCAAGACACGCAATTGAATTTGAGGAATACCGTCAAACAACGTTGGTTAAAACTAAGCCAACTAGCACATCAACACCCTCGGTTGCCACATTTTTCAAAAAATTAAGAAATTTGCAAATGACAGTGCTAAAGCACGTGACATAACAGAGAAAGTAATGGAATTCATTGCTTTAGATGACGAGCCGTTTTCAGTCGTGGAGGACATCGGATTTCGTAGGCTAATACACCACATTGAGCCGCGTTACACACTGCCAAGCAGACGGTATTTTGCAGAGACCTCTCTACCTGAAATTTATGACCGTGTTGCAAAACATGTTCATGAGCTCATGACCACAGATATCTCTGCTCTAAGTTTTACCACAGACATATGGAGCTCTGACGTTAGTCCAACTAGCATGCTCAGTTTGACAGCGCAGTGGATAAACGCGAGTTTAAATTGCAAAACATTCTGCTTCATGCACAGGAGTTTGTCGGCTCACACACTGCAGCAGCAATATCCGATGCTTTGGCTAACATGTTTGAAACTTGGAACATAGACAAGTCTAAAGTGCATGTGATTGTGAGAGATAATGCACGGAACATGATAAAGGCTATGGATGACAGTGGATTAAAGAGCATACCTTGCATGGCACACACGCTGCAGTTGGCTGTGAATGAGGGAGTGCTTAGTCAGCGGAGCATATCAGAAATCACAGCAACTGGGAGAAAAATTGTGGGACATTTTAAGCATTCTCCGCTTGCTTATTCCAGACTACAAGATTTGCAAAAACAGTTTGGGATGCCAACAAAACGACTACAGCAAGATGTGGCCACTCGCTGGAACAGTACATACTATATGTTGCAAGGATTACTTGAACAGAAGCGGATTTTAGCTGCATACATGACAGATCACGACCTGCCAGCAACTTTGAGTGCACATCAGTGGATGTTGGTGGAAAACATTGTCTCTCTTCTCGCCCGTTCAACAGTTAACCAAGGAAATAAGCTCAGCTCAAGCGTCTGTTGCTGAAGTTATTCCACTGATCGCAGCACTGAAGCGCCTGCTTGGAAAAGAGGCAGAAACAGATCATAGCGTAAAAACAGCTAAAAAAACTCTACTGGAGGCTGTTAACAAACGCTTCCAAGACATTGAGTCCAACCCTCTTTACGGCATTGCAACAATATTAGATCCACGCTTTAAAGACCATTACTTTGACAATGAGAAAAGGCAGGATGTACGCGAAATGGTGCAAACAGAGCTTACGGCTCTTGAAACCTCTGGTGAAGCACAAGCCGCGACGGGGAGAACAGAGCAAACTGTGCCTGAGAAACGGTCACGCATAAGTGATGAGGCACATTCCTTCGCTTTCTGATATGTTTGACGAAATTTTACAGGAAAGCGTCCCAACCCACAGCGGTGTAAGAGCAAGTGCAGCCTCACAAGAAGTAGCAACCTATCTAGCTGAACTACCCATTGGCAGAAGTGACAATCCACTTGACTACTGGCGCGCGAACAAAGATCGCTTTCCTTTGCTTGCATGGACTGTGCGCAAGTACTTATCTGCACCAGCACAGACAGTGAGAGATTATTCAGTGCAGCATCTCATGTTCTTGATGAGAACAGAAATTGTCTCTCCAGCCAGAAAGCTGAACAACTTTTGTTCATAAAGAGAAATCTGCCACTTTTGCTAAAATAAAAGCAGCCTAATTTGATGTTGTTTACAGTTAAAGGTTTGATTTATTTATTCTGTTATTGCAATGTTGTTTTGCACAGTAATTTAAAATTGAAGTAAAACGTTTAATGCAGGTAATATTTTGCACAATTCGTAAAGGCACTAAAAGCTAGCACACACTGAGTGATTTTATTCAGTGCAGTATGTTCTTCCTGAGAAGAGGAACTGTGTCTTCAGCCAGAAAACTGATAAACTTTTGTTCATAAAGATAAACCTTCTTTTGCTTAAATTAAAAGCAGACCAATTTAGTGTGTATAGTTATGTTGTTTACAGTAAGAGGTTGGATTTATTTATTTTTCTTCTGTTTGTGCACTGTTGTTTGGTACAGTAATTTAAAATTGAAGTAAAAAAGCAGCTAGCATTTTTTTTGCACAATTTTGTTACAGAAAGAAATTTTATTTAGTTTTGTTATTGTTAAACAGCCTTATTACTGTTATTTATTATCAATAAAAGTTTGATTGCTTAATTAATTTGTAGTTTTTAATACAAACAAAAGAAAATATTTTAAACATGTTTTTTAATGAAGCCATTTTCAGTTTCGGTATCGGTTTTCGGCCAAGTGCATCCAAAAATTTCGGTTTCATTTTCGGCCCAGAATTTTCATTTCGGTGCATCCTTAATATATATATATATATATATATATATATATATATATAGTGAGAGAGAGAGAGAGACTATTGTCTTTACCCTTACGATATGCTATAATTGCAGTGTTTGACACACAGTTCTCTATCTAATCAATCACTTTGCCTTTGAGTACAATGAATGGACAAGTACTTTTAACCAAGTGAGCTTATCATTATGCATATGCATGCAATAATTCATCAAGAACATAGTACATTAAATTTAATTAGATTATGAAGTGCAGTACCCAAAGCCTCAATTTAATATTTCATATACACTAATTCAGCAAAAGTAGTTGCTGCAGCCAGATAGTTGGGTATAATCTAATTACCATAAATCTATCACTGTGAACTTTTTTTCTGCATCCTTTTGATTATAAAACCTATAATAACCCATATGAAATTCTGAACAGCTTGTTCATCACTATTATTCAATTTCACCTTGTCAGATCTGATGCTTGTGAACAACAGTGGGTGCTTTTGCCTTCAGTTGCTTTTGGATAATAATGCCTTTCTTATTCCAAGGCTATAGCATCTATGATGCTGTTCTTTTTATTATATAAGTAATGTCAGCAACAGTTGTCAAAAACTTATTGGGTCTCATTTTATCAGTCTCGAGGTGTAGCTCTGCTTGTACATTCTCCACAAAAGCAGTTTTCTTTCAGAGATTTCAAAATGTTTTATTATTTTTATGCAGCTATGTGTTGTGTAGTTATTTGCATACTTTTGGTTTTAATTGCACTTATGCCATCTGTTATATGTCAAGGTTACACAACAAAAAAAGAAATGTGCAAAGCATATATTATTTAAAGAATGCAGAATTACTGAAGTACAGAGCATTGCTCAATGCCTGTGTCAGGTCTGCTTAGAAAGCAGTTTTCAAAATTTTCAGAATATCAACTGAAATCCCAAGAATAAAATGTGCTGACAACAAACATCAGTGTAAGACACATCCCAGTCCAAAATAAGCTTAGGCAAAAAATCAGAGGCAGTCATCTACAACTTCAAGTGATGTTCTGCATGCTGCATGCATTTAAGAAATGAGAATTTAAACTGGCATTAACCTTGCAGTTTCCTTTTTTATTGCAAAGTAGAAATGCATTAAACCTTTGCTGTTACTTGAATGACTTACTGAAAGAGTCAGAATGAAGGCAAATATAACATCTAGTATAACAACATTCTCAAACCTTCTTAATCCAATTTAGTGTCATATTAATCATCCTTAATAGTATTGTACTGTTTTAGATTGAAAATTATATATTATTTTGTTTACAAGTACCCTCACAGCTCTGTATCTACAGTATATGAAGCTGCAACAATGCCCCATTATTTTTTAATTTCCTTATTTAATATAAGCTATTTTTATTTAAATATTTAATTGGTTTCATTTATCAGCTGTTGGGCACCTGTCCATCACATGGACAACTTGTACACACTCACTCTCATTCAAGATCAATTTAAAGTCACAAATTAACCAAACCTTCACACATTTAGGATGAGGAAGGAAAACTGGAGCGCTCATTTAAAATATCCATGTGATCACAAACAATGTGTGTGTTCCACACAGACATATTAATACAGACACATTAAAAAATATGATACAGTCATTGGCAGGCTTTCTTTTTCACCATCTCAATAAGATTAATGTTGAGTTCTTATCAACTATATTTTTGTGATCTTTCATAACCACATGATATCCTTGGGAAAACCAAAACTTGTTTTACACTAAGGTATGCGTAGGTTCCTTTAGCCAGTCTTGTCGGAAACACCGTTCCTCTGTGAAAACTAACATTCAAAATACTTTTTGATAAATCTTATTTCTTATTCAATTCAACAGTTTCAAATACATTTTAGAAATGCAGGTATAGCCCATTATCGCTCACTTCAAATTAGATAACTATTTCTTTGTGTAAATAGTCTGTTGTGTTTATATTAACCAATATGAACAATATTTTTGACTGCTTAAATTTTTATTATAAATATAAAATATTTTAATTTTGAGGGTTGCAGATTAATTTTGAATTAATGTGATCATCATTTTCTTTTTGCTGTCCCATTTTTTGAAATCCTCACCTGTAGATTAAAATACACCAAAGAGCACTTATATTCAGAATGAAATGTATATTGTATTTGTTCTAGTCACTTTGTGCATAGCCCCTTAGTGCATTACTATGTTAAATAGTACCAGAAGATAATTGAAAGAAAAAAGGATGATAAACATTTGCAGTTTGAACTTCGTATTCCCTTTTAATGACATCTACTAAAAGACCATCTGGTTTTTGTGTTAATGTGAACATTTAATTTGTCTTACTCATCAGAGGCCAGCACATGATGAATGTCAACAGACATAAATGTCATTGTCATTGTTCTCATGCATCTAATTGATTAACTGAGTATTTGTGGTAATTGAATAATTAATTGTGGGGACTGAATGGTTGTTGCACATTTAATTTGATTTAGAGGCCATATCAGTTCTTTGATTATTGAGTACTGAAATGCATTCAAGAAAACTTATCAAGCATAAAGGAGAAAGTTCAGTGATATTACAGTTCCAGAGATGAGAAAACATTCAAGGAGATAGTGATATAGTCTGTATGTGTCTCAGTTTTGTTTAAAGAGAAACGTTCATCTTTATGAAGTGATTTCACCAAATTTTGAAGTTAAAAGTAAAATGAAAAATAATGTGTTTAAAAAGTGTACCACCTATTTTCCCATGCTCAAAGTTCAAGTGAACTGACATGCATACTCCGAACAATTAGATGGTTACTCAATGTCTTAAATAGACTAGGTATGGTAATATAATATGACCAGGAGATTTTAAATATAGCACAAACAGTGAATTACACAGTTTATATTTAAGAAAAACACATCAGGTACACTGTTGCAGTAGTCAGTACAGGCAGCTGTTAAGTACCCTAAGGGCCTGTGGGTCACAAATGTCCCTGAATATAGGTATGTGAGTTTTGATGGTCATGTTCCATTTGCCCCATCTTTAATAAAACTGTTACCTTTACCTCACCACATTTTGCCTTGCTTGTGTTTCTGAGTTAAGCAAGTGCTATACCAGAATACTATATAGCCATGATGATGGATTCCACTGTGCACTTACAGATGTTGGTGAGCATGGATGGGGCCATCTCGGATTTCATCAGAAATCTAAGGCTGCAAAGACATTGATAAGCCTTCTTGATGATACATGAAGTTCTTTGCCCACTTTAGGTCTTTAATGATGGTGATTCCAAGAAATTTAAACCTGCTCAACCTTTCCACAGCACTTCTCTATAATGTAGATTGGAGTGTGATGTACTTCCTGCTTCCAGAAGTCTGTTACTGGCCACTTGCTTTTACTGAAATTAAGTGTGACATTTTTGTCCTGGCACCACTTGTGTCAGAAGACAAATTTCATTATTGCTGGTGATCAGGCCTTATGTTGGTGATGATGTTGTCATTGGCAAATTTAATATTAATATAGATTTGGAGCTGTATCTGACCATGCAGTCATGAGTGAGCAAAGAGTACACATGGGGTCTAAGCATACATAGATGTGCTTTTTCACATACTTGAACTGTGCCTACTGTATCATGTCAACGGACAGGTTTCAAATTGTCAGGTCAATTAATAAAGTTTTGTTGAAACTAGATAATACATTATACTGTGTGCAGTACTGTGTCCTCTTCAGCACAGTCAAGAGAAGGTGCCAACTGCACATGCTTGATCTGTAACCAACATTAGTCATTACCTCATATCTGATCGTCTCAGTTTGAATCTCCTTGTTTATTTCTGTTGTTTTGGATGTATACTTTTGCTTTCTTTTTATGATTTTCTTTTTCTAATTTCTACCATGCATTAAAAAATAACAATTTATTAATCTGTTATTTTGACACTGTTGTTAGGGTAGGAGTTATTCTGTAGTATGTCACTCATCAGATAAGATATGCATTAATTAAATTTCAATTTATTTCAGATTCAGTTAACACTTTTACTAATCGATTGATGTTTTATATGATAAGTTAAACATAATGAAACCAGCCTTTTGCTTAATGTACAATACAGTATAGTGCTAGTTTTTTTTATATATATAAACTAGGTAGTAGCTTAAATAGGCTATTTTAAATGTCTCTTAAAAATTTGTAAAATATATATATTGCTACGGAAGTGTTTAGAAAACCCCCCTTTCTGACAATATGAAATGCTAAATATGAATCATGGAAGTACTACTAGTAAAATTAATAATGCATTGGACTGTACTATATAGCATAGTCTTTACCATTGGCAATGAGTTGAAAAGTATCACTGAACTGAAACAGATGCCTATGTTTTTCCTTCTTGAAATAAAAAGAACTTTGCTTTTTGGTAATATTCAATGAACTATCATTCATAGACTGTCCTGTAATTAATTTTCTGCCTTTATTAATCAAGTTCAGGGTCATTGTGCCAGATGCTAGGCAGTGAGCATCAGCCACAAGGTGGGAATCAGTTTTGAATGGGGCACCAGCCCATTGCTGGACACTTTCACACTCACACACCCATACTCCTTCATCTTTGTCCAATTAGCATTACTTTCACCACTCATATATTTTCAGTCCTCTGTAATGCTGCATCATCCCTACCAAGGCTGATTCTTAATTTACATGGGTTGCTAATTACATAGGCTGCAGCCTCAAACCCTAGCAAACTTGACTGGGAGAAATCCATAAAAGTAAAAAGATTGACAAAGGTAGATATTTGTCATTAGGTTGACCAGGGCAGAAATGAAAACATATTTATTACTAATCAAGCCTTTATCTAAAACAGTGATTATGGTATTGGTTTCCATTGGTGTGCTGTAGTTGACATTGCATGATACACCAGTCTCTGTGTAATAAATATTAAATATTTTCAAGCCAATTTGATTGCGTTCAGAGTTGTGGGGCTTTGAGTTTGAGTTTATGGTTCCTGTCATCTGTTTTGTTGCTATGGTTATGTTGTACTTTATATTTTTAAGCTGTATAATATAGTACATTTGAAGGGTACTTTTTAAAATTTTGATAATTTAAAAAATGTTCCATGAAGACAGCTGTGATACTTATATTGAACATGTAGAATCTGTACTTTCAAAAGATAACTCAAAGTATTTTTGAATGTTCATTAAAAATAATTAGTTTATTTATCTGAGTATATTATATTATATATATATATATATATATATATATATATATATTATATATACATATATTATGTAATTATATATTTCATCATTCTTATTTCTTATTTCAACAGTTTAAAGGCCAGTATGTAGCAATTTTGAGATTTACCTGGGTATCCTTCATCGATTATTTACTTCTTTATTGATATCTTTTTGTTTAGCTTATTATTATGGTTTTACACTTTCCTGTTGTTCCGAAGCCTCATTCCCAGTCACATATATTTCATATTTTAGGTAGAGCGTCTGCTTTCATATTTGATAATTACACTCAATTCTGTAAAGCCATGGGGAAAAATAAAATTGTTTCATAGTACATTGTGTAAATACTGATTAATGAAATCCAAATAGGTGCATGAACATTTCTTTATAATTTACTTAGATACATACTATCTCTTATCATTTCAGTGCTTATCAAGAAAATTCACATATTGAATCTTAAATGGCAGCTGCTTATTTGTTTGTTTATTTTGTTTCTAGAAATATAAACCTGGAAGATGTGATGAAATATTGAAGTGGAAACCTCCAAGTCATAACTCTGTTGACTTCCGGCTTAAAATAGCAAAAGTAGGAGGGGAAGGGTAAGTAGACCTGAAGTGATTTAAAAGCATAATTTTGTCTCATTGCTTTTTCCTTATTTATAAAAGTGAGGGCAAACAGCACTTGATTGACTGGCTTTATTTTACTTTTTCCATCTAAAAATGAAAAGTCCTAATGTTTTCTGAAGATAGTACATCAGTAAAGTGATTCATTGTAATATAGGTCAGTAAATGGTTTGAAGTACTGTATATATTGGAAAAGTGCATTTTTTTGATCTTTACTTTTTTGTCATTGAATTAAGGTAGTGTTTTAAGATAATGCTCATGTGTTCCTTTGACGTTAATTTATGCAAACCTATGCAAATCCTACAAGCTGCTGAATTTGTGTTCCTTTTTATTCCATTGCATTAAAAATTGTTGTTTTGTTGATACTAAATCAGATTATAACTTCACAGTGGCTTGAAATCTTGCTTCAAAAAAGGAATCTTTGTTGTCTGAATGCACCTTCCTTTGGCCAAGCCTGTGGGATCACAGCTGGTCAGTGGGAAGATATTAAAATCTATGGTCTTCTGATTATGCCTATGTCTTGAGGGGCTGGTATGGTTTTGTTGAACTGATGTTGTATTTTAAGCTGTGCTGACCTGCATTGTCACTCCATCCTTCATGGTTATATGACTTAGCATCTGATTAGCAACTAAGTGTCCTGTTTAGCCTATTATAATGACATCCCATAGTTAAGCAGCTGTTCATTATACACAGCCGAGCTTTCACCACTAATGAAAGCACCAAAATCATCTCAAAACCAAGGCAGCTTAATGAGACACAATACCATTTTTTAACACTTTAACCTTCCTTATTAATGCATAAGTGTCTCCTTGTAGCTGTTCTTGCTAATTAGGGGTTGAGCAGGTCTAGCATGGCTGTGCACATTAGTTTGCTGATTTTTGATTTGTTGATAAATTTCAGCTTAGTATATTTTTATTGTGAACACTTTATAGTGTATTTGTCACATAACGTCCTTTTCAAGCAGAATAACAAGATAGGCATTCTGCTGTTGTGCATCAAGTAGGTTATTTTACTGTGCTGTATGTCCATAATATATGTATATCATTTATTTTTTAGAAAAATTAAGGATCATATTTCATTCAGAACAGCTTTGAGGTACTGACCAACAGATCACACAATGGTCTGTAAAGCATTCCCAAGCCATGACACATCCACTATGATCCTTCAGCATTGGCATGATGTTCTTGTTATGGAGTAAAGTTTTAACTTTTCTCTAGTAATAAAAGTCCTAATCTTGGCTGAAAGATGCGCTATTAACTCATCTAATGTTTAGACAAAATCTTGGAGAGAGTTTGGCAGGCCAGTCATTTCTGACAGATTAGATACAGCCCTGGACTTTCTCCATTTGGTGTACATGGTTCTTTCTGAAGTTTAGTGAAGCAAGAAGTGGTTTTTTATCACTTTCCAGAGTGACATTAAAAACTGTTTGAATTGTGGCATGATTCATTTCTATAATTTCTTTGCTGTCATTGTTTAATATGATACTAAAGACCAAACTTTGCTGGATTTGTGGTGGACTGTGGTGGAGTAAATCAAGACCTATTCTTGGAAGTATTTAGGCAGCTGGCATGTCTTTTGTTTCCTTACACTCAAAGCCAAAGGTACAATTTGACATCTTAGCTGCATGTGCTTGCTATGTTTTCACAGTATTCTGCTTATAAATAATGTGATTTTTAAGCCTTTCTCCATTCATTTTTTGTTGAAGCATTATTAAATAATTGGTTTTAGCAATGAAATGACTTAAATAGTAATCATTACTTTGCGTAATTGAATACATTTTTAGAAAATTATACTAAATCTTTGAAGTTAATAAATAAAGAGACGTGAAGAAGGTTTGCTGTCATTTCTTTTTTTTTTTTTTGCGACCCCAGAGTCTGAAATATAAAGTGCAGGGCTAGTCTTACTGCCTGTGGGCTGTGTATTTCATATGAAGTCATCTTTCTTAGAGGTCACTAAAGCAAATTATTTAACCAACAAATGTGTCGATATTAGAATGATGCAGTTTCACAGTCACTGGGCATCTAATTATTTAGATGTATCTCTGGACTGATATATAGGACTGTGTGGGGAAATACAGAAATTCTAGTTACAGACTGTGCAGAACATTGTGTTTGTTTTACTTTTCTGTATTTCTTAGCCAACTAACATAACAGCGTCCTGAAGCTTGTATCCTCTCAAGCTGTTCTGTGTGTACTGAGCTCCCAGTTAGGGAGTTTTTACTCCTGTTCACAATTTTCAGCCATTCTATAATAATGACTTAAAGCTGAAAAGTATTTGTTTTCACACTTTGCAGCTCACCTCCAGTTGTTGTGCCTTGAATTGCTTAGTGGGCTAATTCATTCAGTTGCTGTATACTTGGAACAGGTTATGTTTTCACTTAAAGTCACTCACCAGTGTTGCACCTGCTTTGATCCTCATACTCCCATGACAAAAGATAAAGTGGGCCCAAATCAAGTCATGGTCAAGATAAGAAAGTGATGTGTTCATGTTCTCTTTTGCACCAGCCAACTCATACAGTAAAGATGGGTACTTTTGCAAAGCTCCTCAACAAAGTAATCAGTAGCTTAGTCATGAGTGTACTTTTTAAAATGCTAATCAATGTTACTCATCCATCCTCTTGTCAAACCCAACTTAATCATATTACAGTGCTTTGGGGAGCAAACAACACTGGCTACAAAGCAAGATCATCCCATGATAGAATGTCAGTCATAATCAGTTTTGTAATTGAATTATTCTATACATTGATCTTCACTGTGATATCAACATGGTATTAATCTTAATTTAGGCAATGTATTGCCAGTTTTATCTTTATATGTAGTATTTTCAGGTAAATCTGCTATATTGTTTCAGAAACTTTGTCCCTAAATGTATACAGAATCAAATTACTCTGTTTTATAAAAAAGTATTGTCATTTGATACACTGTTTAATGATATCTTGATTGTATGGCATGGAGTCTAAAATGTTTTCTGCTGTCTTCTTTTCTTCCTGCTGTATTTGGTGTCTTCTGTTGTAATCATAATCATGCAGTTTACTTTAAATGTTAAAACACTTTTCAAATTAATAATCTTTTTTAAATTTCTTCATTCTTTTGTTCTGAAACATTGACCCTAATGGAACACATTTTCAGAATCTGTTGTGTTTTATTTCTTCTCAGATTATTTAATCTGTTTGTTTTGGCTTTTGAAAACATTAGCCTTTTTTTAATAAATGATATAGCATACTATCATACATTTTGGAATATTATTTTCCTTATGCATTCCTCTTTTTCATTACTACAAAAGGAAACCACTTTTATAACTTTTTAAACTATCTAAGGACATGCTGCCCTCATTTTTAAACTGTTCTTGAATGCTTCAGCCACCACTCGATAAAACATTTCTAGTCTAGTTCATACAAATAGAGTTTCTGCAGTTTTAAAGTCTGTTGAGTTAGATGTTAATTCTAAATATATAGTTCTAGGTGGTTGCATTACATCTTTATGAAATGATTCTTAGGTGAACAGTACTCACAGAACAAATGAATATTTTTCAAAATGCTTTGAAAACAACTTCTGTAGTTTTCCACTTTTGGATTTAACTTTATCAAAGCAGTATACCTCCACTTTTATATACTTTTGCTTTATATTATTCTTTCACATTGACAGCTTATTTTCATGCTCAGCATGTGTTTTATCAGGGTTGTCAGTGGATTTCCTGCAGGACACATATGTAATACAGTATGATCTTAAATCCAAGAAATCATATACTGTATCCTTATCAGCCTTTCTCCTATTTTGTTATCTAAGTTAATTTTGTTAACTTAGAGTTAGAGTAAATTAAATGCAATAGAGTGAGTCTTAAAGTATTACTTCTTATTCAGTTCACATCAGATACCACATCATCAAAGAGATTTAATGAGAAATGAGGAGAGATTTATTGTGAAATAAATCACTCAAAGATACATAAATATCCAAAAGTGTAGCAGTTCTACACTGTGTTCATTTATTTGTGAAGAGCCTGCCAGATTCTAAGGAACTTTTACATATTTTCTTGTCAATAAATTTTTATCTTTTCTAAATTTAAGTAACATAAGATATCCTGATCCCATTGTTTTATATTAACTTACTGTTAGGCATAAGAATGCTGTCATCAGGGGTTTTTGGAACTGATACCAACAACCACCATTTTATTTTTATAAAACTTACACTAAGCTTCAGCCTAGCCAGCTGTGTATAAGTGTCTTGTCCCGTGTTAAAGTGTTATCCTTGGGACATTTACAGTTAAAATAATGTACAGATCACAGGAGTTATTGCTTCTTTTTTTAAACTTAATACATTTTGTTGGCTTTTTTGTTCAGTGACCATCAAAGAAAACGTTTTTACTATAATATACCTAATCCCTTAAGTATTTATTAATTTAAAAAATGTCCACAAAACATTTTTCTATAATTTATATATACCTGGAATATACCTGTTACATTAAGAAAGAATGCTAAAACTAAAAATAAAGGCTTGTATATAAATTCTTTATAGTAAATTTTTATAATAAATTAAATTGTTCATAAGATGTTTATGAAGAACATGCTAGTGGAGTTAATAAGTTTACAGGTAAAACTGCCTATTTTGACTCTTACTAAGCAGTGAGGTCAAATTCTTTTTTATCAGTATAAGTATCTCTTTATGTTTAAGGCAGTCTTGTCCTCTTCTTATTCAAAATGCTAGATGCTCTACTAAACAGAAACTTGCTTGCTGTTCACACACGTAAAGGTGGCTTCCGATTTAATTAAAGAACAGAAGGAAAATGTCTGACCTTATTAAAGCAATTTCTCTTTTAATTTCAATGGAAAATGCACATATTTGTCTTTATTCTTTGCCCAGGTAGCTGCAGTGGCTGCAGAAGCTACCCCACTTCTTTCACCGAGTAACATATTTGTCTGCCATTCCTCATCATGCACAGGACTCCAGTTTCTTTAATTTAAATTCTAATAGTTTAATTCCCTATTTGTCCTAAATTCCGTCTTGTTCCTCAGTTTTTATGAGCTACCTTCTAGCATCTACATGCCCACTTTTTGCGTCCTGTAGTAATTTACCTAATTGAGCCTTCTGAAATCATTATGGTAATACTTAGAAAGCAGAATCTTAAAAAAAAAAAATTGTGATCATCTGATTTAGACACTGCCAGTCAAGAGAATTGAAGTAAAAATTGTCTGATTTCAATCAGTTGGCAATCAGTCAGAGCATCACTAGTTGAACATTGTAACATGGTATGTTAGCAGTTTATTATAAGTTGTCACAATAGACTGTTAACTAAGAGGGGATCTTCTATCATGTTTTGCTCCAAACATGTCTGTTGTAGGTGTAAGGATTATTGTGAATCCAAGAAAGATTTTATATCAGTAAGTTCTGTGTAGGAAACTTTCCCAGAATATGAGAACAGGCACAGTAGGTGCCTGATGACATTGTTCGTTGGTAGGGTCTTGATCCAAATACATTTTGGTCTCAGTTAAGAGAAGTGTATGCAGTGTACCACGCTGAATTATGATAGACCATACTTTGCACAGATAAATGAAGAATGTATTTCATCCTGTGCTGATTTCCGATCTCTTTTTATTATATTGAAAGATTCTGTTCCCAATGCTGTCTCAGATTTTGTAGAGGCACACTTTTTTAGAACCACTGGTATTGTTATACATTATATACGAACAATATGTTTATTATAGCTAAAAAGAACAATTTATATGGTTGATCCACTTTAATCTAGTATAATATTAGAAGCAAGCACTTTTTATATTCTGTTTGTGAGAACCTTGGCCAGAATCTTGACAGTGGTGTCAAATATGAAAATTGCTCTATATAATACTCATTTTAGCAGATTTTATTTCCCTGTGAAAAGCAGAAATTAATGACTGAAATCGTGTTTTAGTTGGAAGCATTTACTTTCTTTTTCTTTTTTTTTAATTGTATTGATTTTATTGTAATCACACAACATTCCATACAAATAGATCCATTTTTACAAAAATAGGATTGAAAGCAAATCAACCCCCACCTCTGAGAAAGAAAGCATGGCCAGCAGAGTAAAACTAAAAGCTAGCAAAAATAAGAAAATAGATGAATTAATGAGTAAATAAAGATAAATAGAGAAGAAAACGAAATGGGGAGAGAATATGCTTCCTCAGTGCTTTAAATGCTTATTCTAAAATATTATTAATTAGATCCTGCCAAGTTTTGAAAAAGTTCTGCACAGATCCTCTAAGTGCAAATTTGATTTTTTTCCAATTTCAAATAGTATATAACATCAGTTACCCACTGACTTAAAAGAGGAGAGTTAAGATTCTTCCATAAACCTACGTGCCAATAGCATGAATGATGTTAATTTGGTGCAGGCTCAAAACATGTGACCCAGTGAGGCTGGAACTTGATTGCAGCGTTCGCAGGTTGGATGTTGCCCTGGAAATATTTTGGACAATTTTAAACGAGACAGATGTGCTCGATATATAATTTTTGAGTTGAATAATTGTATGCTTTGCACATATGGAACTCGAAACTGAGCAATATTTTTTCCGGCATAGTGGGAGGTGAGGAAAATTGGGCAGTTTCTGTTTAACAAAGTTTCTAATTTAAAGGTAGCAAAAGATATGTGTTGCTGGAAAGTTAAATTTGGAGCATAATTGTCTGTAGGATCCAAAGACGTTATCTATGTACAGATCTCTAAGTGATTTAATTCCAAATGTTTTCCAGTTATTAAAAACTGCATATGTTTGAGAGGGTGGAAAAAGGTGGTTCTCGTGCAGAGGTGCCACAGATAAAAGCTTCTCTATCTTAAAAAGCTTTCTACATTGGTTTTATATTCTGAGTGAGTGAAGCACAATTGGGTTGTTAGTATATTGGCAATAATTTGCATTTATTTGGGCACAAAGCAGGGAATATAAAGAAGTACCTCAGGATTTTATTTCTATTGCTGACCACACCTATGTATGTTCATCTATTTGTGTCCATGTCCAGGTTTTTATAGTTTGTATGTTTGCTGCTCAGTAGTAAAGTTGAAAGTTAGGTAGAGCCATGCCACCTTCTGCCTTAGGACTTTGTGGGGTCACTCTTTAGATACGTAGATGTTTTGAATTCCAAATAAGTGAGGTTATGGTTGAATCTAATTTCTTAAAAAATTATTTATTGATGTGTATTGGAATGTTCTGAAATAAAAAGAGATGCTTAGGAAGGATATTCATCTTACAATGTTAATTCTTTCAGCTAAAGTGAGATGAAGGGTTGACCATCGATGCAAGTCTTGCTTAATTTTTTCCATACAGACGGCAAAATTTTGTTGATAAAGAGCTTTATGTTTACTTGTGATGTTTACCCCTAGATATTTAAACTGATCTGCAGTGATTAAAGGGAAGGTGTCCAATGTAATATTGTGTGCATTTACTTTCTGTCTTTGATGAAGTTTAATCATATTATCTGAAAAATATTAGCTAAAATTTTTTTTTAATCAAATTTTACTTAATAGCTGTCTGGGCTTGCAGTTTCTTGGGTTTGTAAAGATTTAATACCAATCCACCATTTTGAATAGTATTAAATCTTTATCCAGCTCATTTATACATGGTGCCTAGTGCTGTGGTATTTCTATTAAATATTGCATTCTGTTAAGTAAAGGGTCTTAAATATTACATAAATATGTTGCCTAATTCTTTGTTCAATAACTGTTTCCAAATGACATTGTTTATTTAATTTCAAAATAATTTAGGATACTTACATTTAAACAAACCCTTAAACGCTATTTTTGTAACAAGATACTTTTAAAGTTGGGTTTGTCAGAGAATCATTTTAAGTTTGCAATGTTTGCTATTGTAAGATTAAGTAACATTTATTGGATGAATGAAATTATTTACATTAATCCAATATTTCAGGACTCTTGTACTGTGCTGTTTCCAAAGTGTTACACATTAGTGATCACACTTTGTTATTACTTAACCTGTGTGCAAATCCACAATTACAAAAGTTACATGTAGTCAGCTAATCTAATGTACTGTTTTAATATAGGACATACGTGCTTTTACTACATTCTTCACATTTTAGGGGTTATGCTTGTAAATATTAGTTTGCCCTCAAAAGCCAAATACCACAAATTTACTATGTGCATATTAGTATGAAGCAATTCTCTTTTGCCGTATTGTACTTAGACAGGACTCCCCATGGACTATGATGTTTGCTGATGACATTGTGATCTGTAGCGATAATAGAATCAGGTGTTTGAGACCCTGGAGAGGTGGAGATATGCTCTAGGATGGAGAGGAATGAAGATCAGTAAGAACAAGACAGAATACATGTGTGTAAATGAGAGGGAGGTCAGTGGAATGGTGAGGATGCAAGGAGTAGAGTTGGCGAAGGTAGGTGAGTTTAAATACTTGGGATCAACAGTATAGAGTAATGGAGATTGTGGAAGAAAGGTGAAAAAGAGAGTGCAGGCAGGGTGGAATGGGTGGAGAAGAGTGTCAGGAGTGATTTGTGACAGACAGATATGAGCAAGAGTGAAAGAGAAGGTCTACAGGACGGTAGTAAGACCAGCCATGTTATATAGGTTGGAGATGGTGGCACTGACCAGAAAGCAGGAAACAGAGCTGGAGGATATAGAGTTAAAGATGCTAAGACTTGCACTGGGTGTGACAATGATGGATAGTATTAGAAATGAGTACATTAGAGGGTCAGCTGAAGTTAACAGTTGGGAGACAAATTTAGAGAGGCGAGATTGCATTGGTTTGGACATATGCAGAGGAGAGATGCTGGGTATATTGTGAGAAGGATGCTAAGGATAGAGCTGCCAGGGAAGAGGAAAAGAGGAAGGCCTAAGAGAAGGTTTATGGATGTGGTGAGAGAGGACATGCAGATGATGGGTGTAACAGAACAAGATGCAGAGGACAGAAAAATATGGAAGATGATCCGCTGTGGCAACCCCTAACAGGAGCAGCCGAAACAAGAAGAAGACATGTACATATATCGTATTAATTGGGAGAGGCACTTGAAGCCCTGAAGTCCTAAATACATTTTATGTTAGCACATATTAACAAAGGGAGCAGCTCATTTAATCCATGATGCAGAAAAGCCTAATAGACACTTCGTTTGAAACTTGCCTCAGTTTTTATATTCTGCGACTGTTGTTGTCACTGCCACTGTGCGTGTATATTTAATGGATACATGCGAGGTGGTTTCACTCGCAACCCTGAACTGTGTCCACCAGTTACAAAATGGATTGATGTCTGGATAAACTTGTGTAGATGTGCTCATTACAATTAAAGAAAGAATGTGAAGCTTCCATTCCTTTATCAGGACTGTGTAGGACACCGTATTAATAGCGATTAATCCATCCTGTCATTTCATTTATTTTAAGAAATGCGTGACAGTTGCAATCATACTCATTATTTGTTGGCATACCTTGTCATTTGTAATAGAGATGTGCAAAGAGCTTTGTATCGCTCAATGTCCAGTTCCGTGTTTGCAACATTTTCATTTTAATTTTAGTCAACAATGATTTTAAAAGCATTTGTCATAGTTTTCATCATTAAAAGCATATTTTTATCTAGTTTTTTTTCTATTTTCATCACAGAGAAAAATCTCATTGATGAGTATTTTTAGTCTTAGTTTTTATCAATAATATCAACTGTGTCATGTATACTTTTGCAACAACACACCTTGCATATGAACAAATGAAAAGAAATCCACAATGAAGTATTCCATTTTGCAGCAGTGGGAATTATGCTGATATCCATAAAATAACAACTTGATTAAAAATAACAGACAGAGCAATATAAAATTTCCAGTAAAAATTGTAAATTAAAACTTATTTAGTAAAAAAAATTAAAAAAAATTGCAACTATATCTGCTGTAAACAAAACTGCAGCATATGAAGGGAGTATTTCATATGGAAGCATATTAGGGCCAAAGAGAAGAAAAAAAAAAATACCGACATGGTGAAGAAAAAAAAGTGTATTTCAAGATTAAAGTCAACATGTCGACTTTATTCTTGATATTTCCACTAAAGTCAACATGTCAACTTTATTCTCGTAGTTTATTTTGTCATTAAAGTAGAACATTGTAATCTTCATCTTAAAATCAATGTTTAATTTACTAGATTTTCTCAAACCCTGTCATAAGTAATATAGCACATTAAAGGCTTTATGTTAAGTGTTCCCCGATCCATGTTAATCGCTACATGCTTCTTAAACTGAATTCCTCTTGCACTGAGAGGAGGCACAGGCAGTGATCACCGCACAGAATACATTAATTTCATGATATTCCAGCTCTCTGAACATTTAGAATGCTAAGGTAAATACTTGATATCATTTTCATGATGAAATGCTTTGAAGCATGTATTAAGCATAAATGTTTTTCATATGAAGACCATCACAAAGCATAATTGCACACGTACCTTTGCACAACACCTTGGGTGAGCTGTGTAGGCCCTGCTGTTTCGTTGAAGGACATGTGTAGGGCAGATTAACTGGCAGGATGACACCTGAACTGTTGCTGCAGCCAAATGGTGCCATGTTTCACCTATATACCTGGTGCAGCTGCGTTGTTCTTATGTGTTACTGGACGTTTCTTTCGGGGAGGACTTCTGTTCTCTTTCTCCAATATAGAACACTCATCCTCATCTGAGTACACCTCTGTTATAGCACATCTTTATTTGAAAAAGGAGTGTCAGATCGGGTGGAGCGTGAACGTGACTGAGAGAATAAAACTGAATAAAAAAAAATGCTAACCTTCACAAGTACCATAAAATTACACCGTCTATTACAGACTCAAATCAAATGTATGTTTTTATTGTACTGTATAATAGTAACAATAAGAGTAGCTCACTACTCAAAACGGTAATTCTGAGAATCGGCTGGATTCAAACCTGCGACCTCTTGATTATGAGTTAGCAGTCCTTACTGCTGCACCACCCAAGCGGTCATGTCAGCATTATACTGTAACCCGGTTTCTTTTTCTTCGGTTATATTCTTGAATAAATGTGATGTATATTGATTTTGAAATCTTACAATTGTACATAGCATGTTTATAAAGGGTACATTTTAGTGACTGTAAATTGGCCTAGTGCAAGTGAGTGTGGATGTGGGTGTGTGCACTCCATGACGGACTGGACTGGCTTAGTTCCCATTTTGTCACTATCCTGCTAGGATAGATACTAGTCCTTCATGACCCCTAATTGGATAATTCAATTTAGTTTACTGCTGTATACGGAGATTCACTAAAAAGTAACTCGGACAACTTCCACATATTAACAGCTATGATAATTTTTTTCAGTTGCATTAATGGACTTGGACTGGAATTACTGTGGCAATATTGTTAATTATATTGTGTTTTTAACTTTTATTTTGCATTACTGGATTTTACTAATTAACTGTCCACCAATCCTTCACTACTTTTAATCACTCTATCCAAACGTTAGTCTGTTATATTTTCATCCAAAGTTCAATATTCACATTGAAACCCCCTATTCTGGATCCATAACCAAACAATTTATGAAGCAGACATAACAGTTTAATTTGCCTGCCTTTTCCATAAATGATTAAGAGCATGCTGTAGGCAGTCGGGTCTTAGGGCTATGTTTTGTGCTTTGGCTGTTTTATTTATTTTATTTTTGCCCCATTATTAAATGATAAACGTTTAAACACAAAGTTGACAAGAAGAGTGTACAGTAATCCCTCGCTATATCGCGCTTCGACTTTTGCGGCTTCACTCTATCACGGATTTTAAATGTAAACACATCTGAATATATATCACGGATTTTTCGCTGGTTCGCAGATTTCTGCGGACAATGGATCTTTTAATTTATGCTACACGCTTCCTCAGTTTGTTTGCCTTGTTGATTTCATACAAGGGACGCTATTGGCGGATGGCTTAGAAGCTACCCAATCAGAGCATGTATTACATATTAACTAAAACTCCTCAATGCTATAAGATATGCTTCCCGTGCGGTGCTTGATTGTTTGCTTGTCTCTGCCTCTATCTCACCCTCTCTAAAATTCTCTGCGCCTGTCGGAGGGGCTGTGAGCAGAGGTGCTGTTTGCACAGAAGCTGTTTGCTTAGAAGATACTGACGCTCCTCTAAAAAATGCCACGGCAAACTTAAAAGCACACGTATTGATTTTTTGATTGTTTGCTTTTCTTTGCGAGCGCTCTCTCTCTCTCTCTCTCTCTCTCTGAAATTCTCTGCTCCTGA